>NW_026606759.1:0-337500 GCF_029890125.1 Rhinichthys klamathensis goyatoka
GCGTACATCAGCCTTTAAAAAAGCAGCCGTCTGTCGGAAAGTGAGTTTTGTGTATTGAATATTTAGACCTGCTGCATTACAAACGGCATAAATGATGCTTTCGATGAGAACTGAGTGGAAAACACTGGATACCGGCGGGCGAGAGACACGCTTATAAGCGTAACACATTTCTCACCGCACATATCCTGTGCAACGAAGCCCACGGCTGGCCTTGTAATTAGCTTCAACCTTTATAGAAGATTATGTTATAGAAGGTTCAAGGGTTTTATGTGTGTGTGTGTGTGTGTGTGTGTGTGTGTGTGTGTGTGTGTGTGTGTGTGTGTGTGTGTGTGTGTGTTTAGTGCACACAGTGACATTGTGCATCTGCGGTTAAAATTATCACAGTAGATATTTCTCTCGCCTCCCAGTGCACATGCTGAAGGGCTTCTCTGCGCTACACATACACTACATTGTGACACACGTACACAAACCTGAGGCTCCTGCTCCTCTCCTTCCTGCTCTTTGAAAAGCTCTTCCGCACCAAACTTCAGGATGGCTGACAGCTCCTCCTTGTTGAATGGAGTGGAACTGCAGAGGTATCAGACCATAATATTGCCATTAATCTATACATTATACACAGCAGAATCTCCACTAAGAATAAACACCGCCGTTCAAAAGTTTGCTCTTAAAAGAAGTCTCTTCTGCACACCAAATTTGATAAAAAATATAAAAACAGTAATATTGAGAAATATTAAAATTTTAAATAGCCCTTTTATATGTGAATATAATAGTAAAGTGTAATGTATTCCTGTGATCAAAGCTGAGTTTTCAGCATCATTACTCCAGTCTTCAGTGTCACATGATCCTTCAGAACTCACTCTAATATGATGAAACATTTCTGATTATAATCAACGTTGAAAACCGTTATGTACAATTTATTTAGGATTCTTTGATAAATAGAAAGTTCAAAAGAACAGCATTTATTCAAAATAAAAAAATTTTTACATTATAAGTGGGTTACTGTCACTTTTTCATTACTTTCATTTATATTTCCTAAAAAAGTTAAACACAAACTTTTGAATGGTAGTGTATAATGTTACACACGATTTCTATTTCAGATAAATGCTGTTGTTTTGAACTTTCTATTCATCAAAGAATCCTGAAAATAAATTGTACATAACGGTTTTCAACACTGATAAATTCAGCTTTGATCTCAGGAATAAATTACATTTTATATAATATAGTCAAATAGAAAACGGTTCTTTTAAATTGTAATATTTCACAATATTACTGTTGTTTTCCTGTTTTTTTATCAAAATAAAAGCAGCCTTGAAAAAAAAAATCTTACCGATCCCAAACAAATAACGATTATTTTGATAATACACTAATATAACAATTAAACCAATTGACTATTCAAGCATTTCTTTAATTGAGTACTTAATCAAAGCATATTCAATAGTAATAATTAGTATTTTTATAGAACAACTGTACAATCAATCCTAATAATCAATGGCAGTCTTAATTTCTTTCCTTAAATAGTTAAACCATAGAGGAACACCGCAGTGAAACCTTAAAGCTTTTCTTTTGTTCACAACAGATTGATAAAGGATTCTCAGTGCAAATTTGGGAAGATGGTTGTTTCAAATGCACGTCATAAGCAATGATTCTGCTTTATTACATTGAGTGTAAACGGTGGCTGATGGATAATGAATCGCCAGTGGAGAGACAGCGTGGGACAAAGAAGCACAAAGAAACACAGCAGCTTTACACACTACAGTAAAAAAAGTATGTTTATGATATAGTTCAGCAACACACGACCTAGAGTGCCGTTTCCCCTAATACCAGCAAGATTGCAAATGTGACATTGATTTTATCCAGTTCAATAAACAAGTAGGTAATATTTCAGTGACTTACATTTTAGATACAATATTGACCATTTTCACCAACTAAACTAGTTCCTAACAAAGCCACAGTAGAACAACTGAGTCAATGATTCAATGACCCATTCATAAAGCCAGTGGCTGCGTCCCGAATCGCATACGAGGTACTTGTGTTGAATAATTACTTCGCAACTGTTAAGAGTGTATTCTATATAGAATGTAATATGGATGTACTAAATTCACCATGTTGTCATTATTGTGTGACCTAACAGCGTCAGTGTCATTCACAATCCTCCCCCGTGGCCTCATGGGATAGTAAAGTGTCCATCGTATGCAGGATCAGAATCTCTCCGGAAGCAGAAGGTCGTCCGGGGGCTTTCTCCTACTCTTTTATGAGTACTGTGAATTCAGACATACGACTTGTCACACTGTTTTTCGCCTACTATATAGTGGGGAAGTGTGTGATCTCAGACGCAGCCAGTCACTCGCTCAATTCTTCAATGAATCAGCCGTTTGAATGAAATTGGTTGAATGAATCACTCATTAATATGCCACCACCTACTGGCAGTTTAGTTTCTTATTTTGAAAACATTTCCAAAAAATGATTTAAAAGATTAATCTCATAACATTATTTGTGCAGTTGTAATTTAGCAGTGTGAATGCACTCATGCTACCGCTGAGCTTCTGTGTTTCCTCTGCAGTGAAAACATGGATTTTGTTGATACCGATTTCCTTTGATTGATAGCAGCCCTACAGCATCTTATTATTATTCTAATGGAATTCATTAATAAAATGTAAGAGCTTGACATGAAAGATGACATTTAATACGGTAAAAACGACTGCCCTGACAAGAGAATGACCAACAAGCACAAGACACAGTTTAATGCCAAGCCCTACACATACATATTTACACTCAATTATTTAGCAATTTAGTCAGGTTATATATTTGTATCTGTACCTGGAAGGAGCAGCACCCGTATGGAGGACCGTCTTCCCCGTGGTGTCCATCCTCTGAATCACCAGGTGGTCCAACACCATTTTCTTCTTGGCTCTCTCAATGATCTCCTCCTCAACTGAGCCCTTCGTCACCAGACGGTATATATTCACCTGAGAGAGATTCAATAGAAGACATTACAGAAATGGACTAGACCAAGTCATAAAGAATAAACGGCACTGATATTACTTTTATCATATAACAATGATTTTTACACATTTTGTTTTAAGCAACAAAGTAAATTCGTAACAAGGTATCTAGAATTATTTACTGTATTTCAAAGTGTCCATGATAACAATACTGTGCAAGTTCACTAGTATAGACTAATCAGTGCTAATACACACAAAAACGTTCACTATTAGGCCTCCGCAATTGACAAAATTACCATATATTGCCCTTTAAACTGCAATTTGACAACCAGCAGCAATATAAAATTTAAATATTTCACCACAGAATTTTACCATTTTCAAACATACGCCGTAAACTCTGCATAGCTACAGCGGTTATAGCATAGCCTGCTGAATATCCCTTTCGATTTTATGCTCTTTTTGCTGCCCTAATCAATATAAATACAATAAAAACCAGCACACGCTACATAACTGATGTACAGCACGTAATGTAATGTGGGGAGGTAATGCTGACCTGTTTTTTCTGCCCAATCCTGTGCGCTCTGGCCTGGGCCTGCAGGTCATTCTGGGGGTTCCAGTCGGAGTCGAAAATGACCACCGTATCCGCAGAGGCCAGATTAATGCCCAGACCACCCGCTCGCGTCGACAACAAGAAGCAGAAATCCTGCAACGTCAGAGACAAGCTCATACAGAGACATGTACAGGCATCATAGAAAATCATGCTCAATTTTTAAAACAACTATACATTTTTTATAGAACTAAAAAATGTATTATGAAGACTTTGAGTGTAATGCCTAATATATTATAATAATTGTTCCAGAATTGGATGAAATCAAGTCATGACATAATTTTTGTGACTTCACAGCACATCGCAATCATAATGTAAGTAAATCAATGCCAGTACAAATATTTACACCATTAATAACCAGTGATTTCACACATACCTCAGAGCCCTCCGCATTAAAGTGATCCAACGCCTGCTTCCTCATCTCACCCTTTATAGAACCATCCAGTCGCTGCAAACACACACACTTTCATAAGTCACACCTGAGCCACAAACACTGCGGTTAAACCCAGATGCCCTGCAGCGAGTGAGTGCCATCACCTGGAATAAGAACTGCCGGTACTTCAGGTACTCCGCTAGGATGTCCAGCATCCGAACCATCTGGGAGAAGATGAGCACACGGTGCCCTCGTTCCTTCAGCCGAACCAGCAGTTTATCCAGAAGAATCAGCTTCCCACTGCTGCGAATAAGGTGCTGCAGGAAATAGATATCCGTTCAGTCTGTGTGAAGTCACTGCTAGTAAGGAACCACTACCCTGTTGTGGCGCTCTTTCAATTGGGGGTGGGCGATATGGCAAATACATATACCACGATTCACTATTTTATCATGTTGGTTTTACTATTTTGCAATGACTGAGCAGAACAGCCAAACTAACTAATTTCCCTATTTAAAAAAAGAAAAGAAAAAGAAGTGTGACAGTCATTTAGGCCCAAGTAGGGGTGGGCAAAGATGAACATTTTTCAATATTTTGATTAAACATCCATGATTAAAAATCTTGATATCGCACACCCCTACTTTTAAATGCACAAAGCAAGTTTACGTGTACGGGGAAAACATTAAGACATCAGCATACTCAATCTGGCTTTAGCACAAAAAAAAATATTTTTCTCTGCAAATGTCACTTTGGGTTTTTTTTAAGTTAACTAAGCTTGTTAGTTTTTGTAACTAAACTTATATTTTTAATTGATAGGTTTTTTAAACTTGAAAGACAAAATTAGCTTAGTGGTAAAATCAAGCATCTTTTAACTTCGACTTCTTAGAAAGGTCAAGCCGTACCTGCCACATAGCCAACTGGGAAAAGTTGTGCATGCCTTGATTACAAATCGTTTGGACTATTGTAATTCTTTATATTATGGTCTTGATCAGTGCTCAATCCGCCGATTACAACTAGTCCAAAATGCAGCTGCACGTTTGTTGACAGGGAAAAAGCGTAGTGACCACATCACCTCTGTATTGTCTTCTCTCCATTGGTTGCCTGTTGCTTCCACAATCCATTTTACAATTTTATTGCTCGTTTTTAAATCTCTAAATGGATGGGCACCATTATACTTATCAGATATGCTTATTTTGCACACTCCAGTTAGAACACTAAGGTCAACTGGCCAGTTGTTTTTAGACTGTCCAAGGTCAGAGAGGGGACAGAGAGCTTTTTCAATAGCAGGTCCTACGCTCTGGAAGTCTCTTCCTCTCAGTATTAGAGCAGCTACCTCTGTTGAGCGTTTTAAATCATTGTTAAAAACTCATCTTTTTGCACTGGCGTTCTAATATTAATCGAGCTGTGACATTTTATTATGTATTGTCTGTTTTTGAAATAGTTTTTATCTCATGTTATTTCTCTACCTGTATAGCACTTTGGGGCAGTAGTGACTGCTTGTAAATGTGCTTTATAAATAAACTTTGACCTTGAATAACTGTGGCCAATGTCTTGGATGTTTCGATGTACAGTGCAACTAATAAACGAGCGCTTCCCCTCTGCAAGACGAAACGCACCTGCAGGCCCTCTTGTCTGTTGTAGAACTCGGTCTCGTCAGGGGGTTTAATGAGGTAGCAGTGGTTACAGCATTTCTTCAACTCCATCATGACGTTGAGGAAGCCTGACGTGCTTCCTTTAGTTCCTTTACTCAGGGCTTTATAGTTCCTCGTCAATATCCACCTAAACAAACAATTTAATCCATTAATCAATTTGATCTCTCGGAGTGATAAATCTATAGCGAAGGGTGACTTTTCTCAGGGAGGAAAAAAAAATCTGTTCGAATATAGAATGACATGCCACGATGAATCATGAACAAGACCATGTTTACAGTAAAATATGGTCCCAATTTGTAAAAGCTCATGTTTGTGCATCAGTGCACTGGTTGTCTTACTTGTAGTATTGTTTCTGAACAGCGCTCATCTCTACCCTGAGGATCTGCTCCACCTTGGCAGGCAAAGATTTCTCCACATCTTTCTTCACTCTGCGCAGCAAGAAGGGCTCCAGCTCTTTATGAAGGCTGGTATAGCCCGAGTCTCTGCCCTTCCCATGCTCCTCTTCAAACATCTCCCACGAGTGAAATCTACCAACATACAAGCTTATATCAGTGACATCCGACTAAACCAAGACAAGAATGTGGTCAGCTCGTCTCTCTAAGGTATCAGCCTTTAAGAATAAACCACAAAGAGTTACAAGAGCTGCCAAAAACACCACATGAAAAGCTCAGCTGCTACAGTAAAGTCATCCTGAACAAAAAGAGCAGGCTGATAGAACAAGAGCACACCTACTTGTCAGGCATAATAAAGTGTAGCAGAGACCAGAGCTCTTTGAGTGAGTTCTGGAGGGGTGTGCCAGTGATCAGGAGCCTGTGGTTGGACTTGAACTCCATCATAGTCTTGTAGAGGAGAGAGTCATCGTTCTTCAGCCGATGGGCCTCGTCGACACCTATGAACGCCCAGCTGACATTTCCTAAAAATGACTGCAAAAGAAAATAACAATGAGCACGCCGGTCTGCTGAGATACACAATACGTTTCATTTACACAGGTAACAAATGTCATTAAAGAATAGGACTGGGTATCGTCCGAAATATATAGTGTTATATTATATTTACGTTACCGCTCAAAACTAATTCTTTCAGATTAGTGTTTCCTGTTAATATTTTTTAAAAGTGAAATTTAATGAAATGATAATGGACACCCACTGATGAAAAGCACAAGCTGGTAGCTTAAAATAAAATAAAAATCTATATTTATTGGCAACCTTTCTAGCACAGTATCTCTGTGTGAACGTATGTTAATATATTGGGGGGGGGGGAATAAAGCCTTTAAATTTCAGGCAAAGCATAAATGTAATGAAATTGAGAACAGTAAAAGTACTGTATTACACACTTCCTGTTCAACCGTTTTTAATAAATATTCCTAGATTTTGTTTTACAAGTACGTCACAAATATAAGCCCTATTTCTCATCATCATTTAATACCGGATCATGTGACTATTGGAACAACAGATTGGCTATTTCGAATGAATTGAACATGCACAATGTTTCCTGACGGTTTCTTACTTTTAGACTAGTCTAATAGCTTATGCAAAATATACATTTAAGTGTAAATTAGTCTCGACTCGTGCTGTACCTTATCCTTCAGCAGAATTTCATATGTAGTAAGCAGAATGTTTAACTTCAGTCGCTTGGTCTGCGGATGCATCCATTCATGTGTCCGGATCTAAAGAACACACAACAATCGTCAGCTTTGAGTTGAAGAAATCTAGGATCAGCTCACTTTCATGCATTTTTTAACATTATACCATGTTTCTGCTGTTGATGTCTCCCAGGTACACCACAACATTCATCTGAGGCGCCCAGAGCTGGATCTCCCTCTGCCAGGACGTGAGGGTGGACAGAGGCACCACCAGAAGAAAGGGCCCGTAAAGCTGGTGATCATTGAACATGTAGTTGAGGAAGCTGATGGTCTGGATGGTTTTTCCCAGACCCATCTCATCTGCCAGGATACAACTGTTTCCTCTGGGAAAGCAGAAGAGTAGAAGTGATGAAGAAACTCATGAAATCATGACTGATTGAAACCGGGGTTATGTCTACTAGGAGTGAACGAAACTAGCATACTTGCACCAAGAATGGGCCATCCAGTTGAGACTGTCCAACTGATAGTCCCGCAGCTCTAGGCCGTCTCCACCGATGTACAGAGGCTGCTTCTTCATGGGCACAAACCGGGGTCTCTGTTTTAAAACCTGAAAGAAACCACACAGGAAACTGGTTGGAGAGCTCCCGGTTTCATTGGCTTTCTCAGATGAGCGTTCACGGTGTTGCCTGCGGTTACCTTGCAGTCTCTGAAGGGGATGGTTTTGCTCTGGTTTCGGCTCATGTATTCATCGATGCACTTTTGAAACTTTCTAGAAATAAGAGCACCGTCTTCCCAACTGCACTCCGAGTACGGCAGCCCCTGCCATTTACAAAGGTAGTCGGGATAACCTGCCGCAGACTTTTGATTCGAATGTCCTGCAAGATTCAAGCAACAATGAAAGTAAATAAACACTCGTTACTTTTCTCCATTCTGTCACCTGATGAGTTTTGGTTCCTTGCCACTGTCGCCTTTGGCTTTCGGCTTGCTTTGTTGGGGACACTTAATACTCAACAATATTATTGATCTGCCTGCACTGACACCATTATATGAGAACTGAACTGAGCTGGACGATGACATCACTGTTTTCTCCAGATATACATATATATATATATATATAAAAAATGAACTAAATGAATAGGGGTGTAACGATATTCGAACCGAAAAACCACGATACAGAACACGCCCCGCCCGGACATTATAGTAATGTGCAGCTCCCTATATAGTTTACATTAGCAGATTTTTTTTTTATCTTGCAAAACGTTTAATTGTAATTTAATTAATTTAAAGACACAATTTTTTCATTAAACCACTGTTTAAAAAAAAAAAAAAAATTTAGCTTTCTAAACCGAACCGAGGCGTCAAAACCATGGGAAAACCGAACCGTCAGTTTTGTGTATCGTTACACCCCTTTAAATGAATAACTTACAACAGACATGAGCTATCACTGAACTTCCTTAAAGGAGCATTTCACCCGTGGGAACATTAATCTTTATTGAAAGTGGGTCACATATGTAGTCGAAATGTAACGTAAATTTTGAATTTGGTGCCTTCTTGATCGAGGAAAGACAGAAAGTAACTTTAGGGCGCATTTGTATGGAAAACAACAACTCCCACAATGCACCACATTGCACAGCTCCGCAAGCCACTCCCACTAATCCAGAACACCGCGAAACTAGGATGGTTCACAAGACAAATGTCCGTGTCCTCGTCTGATTTCGTCCAGGAGAAATTGGTATCGTTGAAATTCTTTGAAGCAGACGGACTATCTCTGTGTCCAGTCCGCCCGGCTCGAGCCAGTCTGGGCTCCTCGTCCGCTCCAGTCCGCCCGGCTCGAGCCAGTCTGGGCTCCTCGTCCGCTCCAGTCCGCCCGGCTCGAGCCAGTCTGGGCTCCTCGTCCGCTCCAGTCCGCCCGGCTCGAGCCAGTCCGGGCTCCTCGTCCGCTCCAGTCCGCCCGGCTCGAGCCAGTCCGGGCTCCTCGTCCGCTCCAGTCCGCCCGGCTCGAGCCAGTCTGGGCTCCTCGTCCGCTCCAGTCCGCCCGGCTCGAGCCAGTCTGGGCTCCTCGTCCGCTCCAGTCCGCCCGGCTCGAGCCAGTCCGGGCTCCTCGTCCGCTCCAGTCCGCCCGGCTCGAGCCAGTCTGGGCTCCTCGTCCGCTCCAGTCCGCCCGGCTCGAGCCAGTCTGGGCTCCTCGTCCGCTCCAGTCCGCCCAGCTCGAGCCAGTCTGGGCTCCTCGTCCGCTCCAGTCCGCCCAGCTCGAGCCAGTCTGGGCTCCTCGTCCGCTCCAGTCCGCCCGGCTCGAGCCAGTCCGGGCTCCACGTCCGCGACAGGTCTTCTGCCTCCGCCTCCTGTTCCTCCATCAGCCTCGGCTGCTCTTCGCTGTATTGCGGCTCGTAAAGGTAGGTAGCCACGAACATCTGAGTCAAGCATCAGACTTTCGAAATCCTCTTCTTCCATATCATACTGAGTACCTTCCGCCATTGTCGTGACTTCACATCTGCCTCCACAGCACCTGCTAGCTTAGCTTCCAAACAAGATGGTGGATATTGCTTTTAGTTTCTGCAAGTGCAGTCACAGCCACTGATCTGTAATAGGTCTGTAGTGTGAGCGGGTCCCACCCCCTGGGGACATTTTTGTAGTCTCAACCCATCTACAAAGATATGGGACTTCCTGCTTAGAATGACGCAAAATGGCGATTTTTACATCATTATAAGCAGGAACTGCAACACTGAAATCCATATTTCTCCCGTCTCAGGGGAAAATGAGGGAAAAATGCACGACCATTCAAAAATATGACTGGGTTTCTAACGATACAAAGCTTAATGCAAATGGGTAATGTGCTCCTTTAAGCTGGACTGTGACGCTATTTTCTTCTAGAAACAAACTTTGATGCATTATTTTCCTGTTATCACTGTAAAGCTGCTTTGAAACACTCTGTATTGTAAAAAGCGCTATATAAATAAAGGTGACTTGACTCGTGAGTCAGAACAATCAATCAAAACAATGAAAATTGGAAAATCTTACCAATGATTCTTTCCACGATTTGATACTGAGAATGCAAGTCATCCATGAGCTCCTGCTGGCAGTTTAAGTACTCCACATCTTCAGGCGAGGCCGCTTTGAGCCTGTGGACGGCAGCGCAAGAGAACAAAATGAACATCTAAAGCCACGTTACCTACAGGAAAAGAGGTTTCTGTAAGCATTCGTACCATTTCTTCTTCTCCTGCTCTTTTTTCTTGAAGTTGTCCAGTTTCTTCATGCCCTTGACGTTCTGTTGTTTGAGCGTCTCCTCCGTCTCCCAGGTGTTGTGAATGTGGGACCAGTTCTTCCATTTCATCAAGTATTGCACCTCTCCTGGCTGTCTGTTGGGGTCGAAGCTGGCGTTGGGGTCTCCATCTGCCTCTACGGCATACACTGTGGTTACGGCACCCGTTGCTGTTAAGGAACAAGACAACATTTCAACAAAAGTATTGGTGTCACTATAAAAAGTTCCTTCTAAACTTTCCACCGAGCTGATTGTGTTGTCATTAGGGGTGTAGCGATGCCCTCATGTCACAATTCGATACATATCATGATATTGAACTCACAATATGATATTATTGCGATACTGCAATACATATGGTAAAAGGTTAACAAAAATTGTTTTACTGTTGATTAAAATGCTAAAGTTCATCAAAATTGTCCTCTGTATATCTAGTCAGTGACAGAGTTCAAGTATATTCGTCTGAAATAAGTCAGTATTTTCAGTTCCAGAATCATGAAGAGTGAAAGGTCGGAAGACCGCAGTTTCACGTGGAGCATTTGGAGATTTTTAGAGATTAGAGACTCTAGGAACAACATCTCAATGAACAACATCTCAACACTAAATTATAAAGGCCTGTCTCATATAGACGCCTGTCTCAAATACAAGCCGGTGCAGTTCGACGATTTGGGAAAATAAAAGCCCGGGCTATTGTTTCAAGTTTTACGGTAGTTATAGGCTTCAAGTCCACAGATCAGCAACATTAGATAACATTTGATTTAAGTTCAAGAGTTTCTTTAACACTACCATTTTTATCTTAATAAAAGACAAAGATGATATTTTTGTTTACATTTTTTTTTATTTTTGACTGCTAAGACTAATATAATTTGTTGTTTGCCTTAATGTGGTTAAATAGAAAAATAGTGGTTTAAAATGGCAATAATTAATCGATACCGAACGATATTAAATATTATATCGCAATACATTTTTTAGCTATATCGCACAGCCCTAGTACAGCATTTCAATTTCAGGACCATTATTCTCACCTCCTTTCCGACCTATCCTCGATTCCATGACTCTCTCCAGTGTCTCGAACTCGTCCTCCTCTGGGGGCGGGACGTCCTCTCCACACACCTCCACCAGGTCGTCGGAATCCGTCTTCAGTTCCTCATCTTCTTTGTAGCTCACGTTGACCGTGGCCTGCCGCCGAGGCCCCGCTAGGGCTTTCTTATAATCGTCGTCTTCATCTGAGGAGGAGCGCGAGGGCTTCTTCTTCGGAGCCTTGTTATTTCTCCCATTCCTGGCAGTGGCCCTGAGAGATGGACAGATCTGTTCAGTTAAGGAGTGTTTGCTCAAAAGAGAATTAAACAATATAGCCATAAGCACCAATCATTAGGATCCAAGCATATGTGAAAGAGCATGACCAAAACCACGAAGGTTGGAAGCATGGATCCCGTGGAAGTTGTGGGTACATGTATTTTGATGGCAACCTTTGTTTTTATTGTTATAGTGCTGTCTTGCATTAAT
Source organism: Rhinichthys klamathensis goyatoka (assembly GCF_029890125.1). Taxonomy (NCBI): domain Eukaryota; kingdom Metazoa; phylum Chordata; class Actinopteri; order Cypriniformes; family Leuciscidae; genus Rhinichthys; species Rhinichthys klamathensis. The sequence goes on from NW_026606759.1 coordinate 11,916, forward strand.
TTAATTTGGCCTAAAATGACTTAAAGAAATGTTGAAGACAACTCTCATAAAAATACATTTGCTCACATCTTTCAAATAGCACCCTCAATATGCCTTAACACACTGAATAAAAGGGAGTTTGGTGGTTGTTAAAAATCAAATACTCATGGGCCACGTCAAAAAATTGTATTGGCTTATCCATTAAAAAAATCGTGAGTTTCTGACTCGTTGTTCACAAGGCTTCATATGTTATGCACTTTTTGTGACCAACAAAATAGGAGTTATTTTTTCAGACATTTTAAAATGCCATGAGCATTTTTAGATAATTTTTTTCCAATGAATAAAACAAAGCCATGACGACTCCAAAACTATAACAGTCATTCAATGAAATCTGACACACATGCTCTTTGGAGAAAGAGATAACCCTATATTTATCCAATCAAAATTTAGCAGGTAGTAACTGGAATTATGACTCTTATTTAACATGGGGCAGTGTCCAATGAGGCTGTGACAAATGTTGTGAGAATCAGCACAAAGGAGGTGTTTTTATATTACAGAAGGTATTCACAGAAAGGGTCAATTTTGATGTCATGTTCACTTTAAAAGACACCAAACAGTGGATGACTTTAGATAAAAAAAAACACATTAGATAAAATTAGTGCTGGACCAAAATAAAAATCTGGGCCGAAACCAACAATTCAGGATGCACTTTTTTTTTCTTTTCTTTTTTATTACTTAATTTAATTAATTTTAGTGTTGCGCTGAAACAAATTTCTCATTTCCATTTGATATTTTTGTATTTTATTTTGAAGTGCCCCTGATAACAATACTGCGCATGTTCATTATTGTGATATCGTATTACCGTACATCGGCAAAAGAAATAAATAGCGATTATTGGATGGCATGCACATGTTGCAGTTTTGCTCACGCATCCACAGAAAACAGCATAAACTGAAGATCATGGCTGCATTTCTCACTACACAAAACAGCAAAAGTGACCAAGATCAGGTGAAAACTGTACTTGTTTGAAGGTTTTCTGCTCTTGACTTTGTGACTGGGCTCATAGTCAGACACCGACTCGTCACTGTGCCCTTCCTCCTTTTCTGAAGAGTCCGATGAGCCACTTCCTGAACCCGATCCCGAGTCCGATCCAGACCTACACACACACACACAACACCAGTGTAAATGCAGAGTGAGGCAGTAACCTCATGTTTACTAGCGCAGACGGCTTCCCTCGACTCACCCTTTACTCCTGCTCTTGGAGTCATCATCCGAGTCATCACTACTGGAAGAGTCCTGCAGGCGATAAGAGAGAAGAGCGAGTGAGAAACGAGAGGGATTTGGGGAACGGTGGTGACTGAGGGGGTGAGCGTGCAGTACCTCGTCTGAGCCGGTGTTTGAGGAGCTCGGCTGCTGCTGGACCTGCTGCTGTTGCTGGAGCTGCTGCTTCCGGATCATGGCGGACCGTTGCACTGTCAGGATACTGGGGTTGGACTTCCAAAACTACAGCGAGGGGAAACAACAGGGATGATGGTGTCAAACATTTGGACGCTCCTGTACAGTGCCTACATTTTAAAGAATCACACATGCTCTAAATGCAAACGCTGTGAATGATTATGAGGACAATATCAAGAAATGTTCATTTTAAAGTACACTTAAGTAGATCGCAATGTACAGTCAAACCAAAAATTATTCAGACACCAGATATAATTTTTGATATTTTTTACTAGTGTGTGCAGGACACTATAGTTCATTTATGTAAGCGAGGAGAGCCAAATAAAGTAAACTGTGACATATTACACCCAAATATTCTTCATACAGCGACTACCAGTAACATTTATTAAAATGTGGGACCAAAAATGATTCAGACACTTCGACCTTGCTCAAGTGTTTTTTCTGTAATTGCTAATGCTCTTTTTACACACACACTGAACAACATGAAGCATTGCTTGGTCACTGGTTGAGCTAAACTGGTATTATCTAATTGTGGAGTTAAATTTAACAGCTGACAGATATTCAACATAATTCATGTGTGAGAGTCTAACAGAAGGACGGACAAAACCACTGAAATATCCACTGATCTGATAATGTAAGAAATGTTGAAGGTGTCTGAATAAATGTTGGCTTGACTATGTATTATGATAACTGGACTACAGCACAACATGTCATCAACAAACCTCACTGAAATAGATCACGAGTGGAGTGTGTACTTTGCGAGAGAAACGTTATTTGTGCGAGAACGGGAATTAGGGCTTTAACGCCTAATTGATCAAATCTATAATCTAATGAAAATAAGCTAATGATTTACATAAATGATTCAGGTTTGTGTGTAGTGCATGGACAATCTTTGCAGCTCCATCACTTTACAGTGGCGTAAACATTTGAAAACAGAACAATCTTATAGGCAGAAATGATACTAAAACTAACATCATGACTATAAAACTATCACAAAAGTAATTGTATATAAATGTAATAAGTCTCTTAATCTCTATAAATGTAATAAGTCTCTTATTTTAACAGGATACAGAAATATGCTATGTTCAGAGGAGTTAATGTTTGTTCCTGTAGAAACAACTCATTTATAGCAAAGCCTTCTTACATTTCACATGCGAGTCAATTTGCACTGTCTGGAGGACAACATTGGGCATTGTGGAATAAATGTGGTCAATTGTGTACGGCTGGGCATTGACACAAACTTCATGATTCAATTTTGATTCACAAGCATGCAAATTCGAATAGATTTCAGTTTGATTGAATTCAATATCAGTTGATTGGGTCCAATCAGGTACAGTACATGGCAAAGAAATCTCCCAACTAATGCTGTAAACTAGGGATGTCCCGATCCGATCACGCGATCGGAAATCGGGCCCGATCACGTGGTTTCAGACTCGATCGGAATCGGACGTTACCTCCCGATCAGGACTCGGATATATGTAAATTAGGGGTGTAACGGTACATGTATTCGTAATTCTTGAACCGTTTCGGTACGAGGCTTCCGGTTCGGTACGCATACAAACCGAACGATTCCTAGGACCATTTTTCCTGCAGACAAAATCCACGCTGGCGCGATCACCACAACGTTGCGCAACATCAAATGGCAAACGTAATGAAAGCGGAACGAAACTGCGCTACTCATTATATTGTGCTTAACGGACCCTTTATCAGTTTGGACCAGCAACATCTGTGCAGCGCGAGATCAAGCGACACTGTTACAACACAGCGCTAAGAGATCCAGTGAAGAAAACATTTGAATTCGCCACTGAAGTAATAACATCGCTGCGAGATCTAGTGAGAAGCATTCACATTTCTCCGTTATTAACCGTAGATCTCTATAAGATCAAACAGCGCTGACGTGGACACCAGGAGAAATATTGAGCCGTGAATGAACATGGATTTAATGTTGCACTTCAAAACTCAAATATTATATAAATATATATTTAATGGTTATTTTTAATGTGATTACCAAAACATTATTTGTTCATCCTTCAAAGATGACCCCCATTTATAAACCTGAAAGTTTCAAGATGTAGGAAAACTCAAACTTATTTAAAAATAGTTTTTCTTTAAATAAATAGAAAATTTCTGTGGCATTTCTTTCTTTTTGCTGTATCGTATCGAACCGAACCAAATTTTGTGAACTGTTACACCCCTAATGTATAAATATATTCTCATTATTTTTTAAACACTTTTAAAACATTTTTATTTTTTGTTTACATGCCTACCGGGTATTTTAAGTTGAGGTGCTATTTGTTTTTATATTAGACTTTTCCTATATTTACTGTTGCACCTAAAAGTCCAAAAGTGAAGATTTTATGTTATTTATTACTTGATTGTTCAAGCTACCTCACAGAAGTGCTCTGTTTGTTAACAGAGTTGTTGAATGTTAAAATAAGGTGAATTAAATAAAAAATAAGATAAAATAAATAAAAAAAAATATTATTTTTTTATGTATTATATAAGTATCGGATCGGGACTCGGTATCGGTAGATACTCAAAATCAAATGACTCGGACTCGAGGGCAAAAAAACCTGATCGGGACATCCCTACTGTAAACTACACCAGGAATCACAGTTTGTACATCACTGTAACATTAAAGGTTAAATTAGATTTGTAAGCTACTCACATTTAAATTAAACATGGAAGTTTTTATAATAACAGTGCTATAATACATTTTTAATGCCATAATTATGTTTCTACTCGTATTGTGAAATATTTAAATGGTGGCTGTCATAAAAACATGGATTTAGGCAATTCAAACATCAAATATTGCAGAACATGTTAATTAAAGATATAATGAATATGCAATATAGTGTATATATTTAGCAAAATGCCTTTGATGATCATTCATCTTTATTTTGTGTTGTAACTAGTAGTTAAATGGAAGTGATGATCGGTTCATGTGTGCTACGCTTGAACTGAACTTGGATGGGATATTCATCAACTGAAAACAGCATACACTGAAATGTGGATTCTTGGGATTTAAGAATCGATATCGGCTCTTCAAAATGAGAATTGAATAAAATCAAGAAATCTATATTTCTAACCCGCCCTAGTATTTCGATTTTGCATGGACTTTAAAGCATCTGATCAGCATTGACAACTTCACACCAGCTTTATGACGCTTACCGCTGCTCCATCGATTTTGTTGCCTTGATCATTCTTTTCCTTGGATTTCTCGGAGTCCGAGTCTGATTGGCTTCCAGAATCCGATCCACTTCCTGAGTCACTGCTCCCTGATTGGCTACTGCTAGAACTGCTACTGCTTGAACTCGAGCCCGAGCCCGATCCTGACCCAGACTCATCGTCTGAATTACTGAGACACAAACACACGTGTACATGAGTTCATTCCTCCAATACACCACATGCTTTGCATGATTATAAACTATGAAATCAATTACTTTTATCCATAAATAACTGTGAGCAGATTAAGAGATAGCATTTTTTATGATTAGACAATGTGATTGGCATAATTAGAAATGTCTAATTTATTCCTCCTCACGTTCCAAACTTTTATGGTTTTTGTACAAACAAACATATTAGACATGTCAATAATTTCTACATTAGTAAATAGTATTAATATTTTTACTTATCCAGCAAAATAAAACAGGTTTACGTAGTTTACTGGTGAAATCAGGACTAGGTACTGGAAATACTAGTCGACTAATAGGGAAAATGTCGCCGCTTCTGTAAACACTTTGCTAAACATTTTTTTTTACCAAAGCTATTCTGAAATTTCTGTCATGTTAATATTACCTTAAAAAAAAGTTATTTACAGTAACAGCAGTTTTATCATGCAGGCAGGACATTGTCATCTCATAAGACGAGCAAAGTAGCATGCTTCGTTATTCAGTATTCAGCATTAATTTAAGACTATATCACTTTTCAGAACTAGTTAAAACACTGACTGCAGATTAAAAGAACTGAAACCATGGATGACTGACAAGCACAAGTCTGGAGAAACAGGTGTAGTGTTTATTAATTGAGAAAGAGTGGAGGAACATAAGCGTAACTGATAACTGAAGTAGTCTGGCATGCCAATCAACTCCTGGTACTTTTTGGGATCCGTTACATGTAATGGTTCATTTTGATGCTATGTGTGAACAAACAGTTTGAGCAAGTAGGATGTTGAGATGCCCTGATGTGAAAGTCTGCTGTCAAAAACAGCGTCTACAACAGATGCTTAGCGGGACATCAAACGCAAATGGCTCAAATAACAATCAATGAAGCAGTCTTCGCTGCAAGAGTCTGTCTTTTCTGAAGCTGGACACATCCAGTTTCACAGTACGGATAAAGAAGCTCAAATATTCTACCTAAAAGCTTCTCTTTAACAGCAGAAAATAAAATGAAAATGCGAGCAAATGACAATTTACATTTACAATGCAAACTAATCCTTTAATATTCCTTTAACATGGAAATGGCATGTATTGCGATTACCTGGACTCTCCGCTGCTGTTGCTGACACTTTCATCCTCACTGCGTGCATCCATCTCAATCAAATATTAAAGATGAATCCCTGATGAGATCCGTACAGTCTGCGTGCGCCACTTCAGAGCAGCTCACCTGAACAGAAAGTAAAGTTGTAATTAGAACAGAAGCTCACACAAATGACAGGTTCATGTCAAAGTGACTTAACTTATGTTTGACAGTAAACATTACTGACAAGTCTGAAGCAGAGATGAACAAAACTATTTTAAAAACTCAAAACTCTGCTGCTGAAACTATTAGACAGCTAGTTTTTAGAAACGTTAAACAGTGTAACAAATAGAAACGTATTAGTAACTTGTTTGCTAGCATAACAGTAGCAGGAATGTAGAAAACTGCCAACATTTGTTTGCATATGATGTGCAGTATTTGTTTATTCCTCAGTATTGTAGCCATGATATTGCTGGAATAAACAATAACACCAACTGCTTCGTAACGAGGGTTACTTCTCTTCCTCTCTTCAAAACACAACTGTTTTTATTGTTAATGTGCGTACTTCAGTGACAAACCGCACGCAAAATCCACAGACGAATCGTAAAGAAGTTTCTCTTTTATGTAAAGCAAAATCTTAAGCACTGCCTAATGAATGAAAGTGCTGAGTGTGATGTTGACCGCAGAGGCCTCCAAGGTTCAGGCCTAAAAAGCCGCGGACTATCCTGCGCTGTACGGCCCCCTGAAGCAGCGCCATGCTCGGGCAAAGGCGCGCATTACTGTCGGGTCACCTTTATGTTCAAGGCCATTTACAAATATCAGTTGTCATGAAGTTTATCCCGTCTTAATAATAAGTTTCACATCACAAATCCATATTTTGGGACTATGTTTTGATCGTTTGCCCCACTTGTCGCGATGGATTGGCGCTACATTTCAAATCTTTCATCAGTCTCTTTCTGTTGTAGCAATGCTAACTTAGCTTAGCATGCTAAAGCTAAACGAGAAGCGCGTGTTAGCTATTTGGCTACCGGTCGCTAACACAGTCAAGCTATTGGAGTACAGTGTACACATAATATTGATACGAACAACAATATAACAACCTTCAGACCCCGTTTAGATCGTATCTTTCTAAGTTAAACATTATTTGTTTGTTTAGCCAGCTATTATTACGCGTGCTAAGCTAAACGAGCAGCCTCGCTCAACTGGAGTTTGATTTTATGGGACACCCTGCTTATAAAATCAGCTGACTTGTCTTAAGCCCGTAAAACAAGCAGTTGCGATACTGAACTCGTGGGTTTTGTCTCACGATCAGATGTACGCACTGAAATACAGGTGTTTTCAGCGTAATATTGTCTGATCATCATGCTGTTGTTGATTCCCGCACTGCGTTTCTGTAGATCCGCCGCTCGGTTTGTTTTCATTAGCTCTTAAAACACCCAAACACAGCATCCCGAGCAGTATACGGACATATACCGGGGAATAACCGGCCGCGACCGGTTTCTCGTCTACGTCCATCACGTTCTGCGCACAAGTGCGGTCATATTGAAGGTGTTTTGATGTGTTACCTGCCCGCCTGTGTGCGCGCTGCTCGCGGACTCTTTCTGATGATCGCCGCTGTCGCTCGAGAACTCCACAAAAACACTCTTACACACTTTACTCTGAGAGATGAGTTTCTGAGTTTCCCCTCCACGGTCAAGAGTGCCTTGGGATCAACTGCTAAACAGTTTTAGTGTATTCCATGTGCCGGGAAACAGACGGGATAGCAGGCATATTTCAGCTGTAAATCCTACACCAGCCGGTCTCTCTCCGCCATGACGCGCTCGAGCACAGAGAGAGAGAGAAACCCCGGGCTGTGACGTCACCCGGCCGCGGCGAGCTCCCGCGGAACCGGCTGTTATATAAGAAAAGATCCGTAGGTAGGGATGCTTGTTTCTCTCAGACTACATGGGGGAAAGTTTGCGTTTTTGTCTATCTAAAAAATTCGAGAATTACATTTAAAAATTCTTCATGAGCAAATTTGTCTGTAATAGGCCTACACTTTATTAATATTTTTTGGGATATCGATTAAAGTCGTTTTGTATAGATGTGACAGAAAATATAGGTTACATGTTTTTTTTTTTTTACTTTTAGAAGGATTTATAATTTTTCAACATAAATCTGGACATCATGTTGATATAACTTCCAAATATGTTTTTATATATTTTGAGTTAAAAAAAAAGCATCTTATAAACTTATGGTGAATCTTATGATTTTATTTGGTAAATTCCATATACATGAAAGCAAAAGAAGCAATAATGGCAGTGTCCGAAATTGCATAGCCTACTCTCTTAAGTAAACTTCACGACCACTAAAAAAAAGTACGCTGTAGGCTATAGTATGAATGTCCGTTGCTTAGGCCTGAATGTAATCTGGAGTGGACGCACCACATTCACCTTGTTGTCATTATCATGTGATCTACCAGTGTAAGTTACATCGCTTCACTGTCATTCAATATCCTCTCCTGTGGCCTCATGCCATGGGATAGTAAAGTGTCCATCGTATACTTATACAGAATCTCGCCGGAAGAAGGTCATCCGGGGACTTTCTCCTACTCTTTTATGAGTAGCCTACTGTGAATTCAGACATACTTCTTTTGTCACATACTGTTTTTCGCCTACTATATAGTAGGGAAGTATGTGATCTCGGATGCAGCACATGTTTTAAAGACCCACTGAAGTGTCTTGAAACGTGCAGCATTATTCAATGTGTTGACGTAATTTCCATAGGGCTACAGTAAAAGAAATGGACACAGCACATAGGACACATAGATTTCAACGGAGAAAAGTGAAGCCCATTAGAAGCATCTCTTCCTGATGGCTGAGCGACTGCGCAGACTCAAACTGAGCTGGACGACGGAGATGTGACGTGAGCCTGTCTGACAGCTGTAAGTCTTCTAGTAGCGGTGCCGAGAGGAATCTGAAACATTCAGAGCTGGAGAGCGTGACTAGGAGCTGTCCATGAGCAGCAGGATAAACTTTATGACTCTCTATGGGCTTCTCCATCGACTTTATGCCTCCACGTCTCCCCGATTGACATGAGCTTCTTCTCCTGTCTATACGGTAATTTCTCTATTGTGCGACAGAGAGTCGCGTGTTATGACGCAGTCGTTAGCCTATTTTTACAAAAACGGCTTCTACGGGGCCATAACGTAGGATACAAGGTAATGGAGCCTTTTATACATTGTCGTGTTTCTTTAGAAATAAACAATGGACAAATGGAGTCTTTAAACGCCTCAGATGTAAAGTTATTCGCTGTCAAAGTGACGCCAAAATGAATGGGAGTCAATGGGATGCTAACAGCAGGTGAAGGCTTGCTAGCCAATGGCGGCCCCCGGGGAGACTTCAGTCTCCGGCTGGTGGATTACACCCTTGGTAATTTCCACTGAAACAGGAAGAGAGGGCGGAACATATCGAACAGCTCCTCCCCTTTTCTAAAATACCCAATAGCGTTTAGTTTATATCACAGCTCGGACAGAGCCATTGAGCTCGGTAAAGCTGCAGTTTCCTCTTTCTCCTCCTGATCTCCTCCATATCGCTTTAAAATACAGTATTATGGGCAGAATTCAAATTGGTCTGATAGGTTTTCTGTTCTGCGTGACTCTCACATGATCTGCTGTGTATCGTGTCTCTGGAGCGGAGCTGCGGCGGTTCACATGACACTAACCTGAAACCAGACTTCATTCGCCCCGATGGAAAACATATTTACACTGAATCACTCCCTATCCCCTATATAGTGCACTATCTGCCATTCACCATGGAGAAAATAGTAAATGTGTGAACAAGTGACCGATTTCAGTCGCAGCGTCTATTTGGGGGCGGAGCTTCAGATTCTAGAGAGCATTTGATTAGTCAGGAAATCTGATGAGAAGCTGAAGTGCAGAGTGATGTCATCAAAATCACTTATCCATATTGAGAGACTGCAAGTTTTAGATGCTTATATCTTCTAAATGCGAATTTTGTCATTTTTTTTAGCACACTAGAAAACACAACGCTAACATATTGATACTAAAGCCAAAAAACTTCAATTCAATTTTGATTTCATGGGGACTTTAAGATCGAATTCTTTGTTTATTGACTCTCTTAAATGTATTGATAACAAAAAATCTATACAACTGTTTTTGATAAAGAGTTAAAGGTGAAAAGTAAAACTTTGAAAATACTGTCTTTATATTATTTAATTATTTAGTTATTTTAAACCCTGTCTTGCTGTGTGTCTAGCATTCAATATTATTACAACAGCAGGATCAAAAAAGAAGAAATTAAAAATATGAACACCAGAATCACTGATAACAAAAATAGCAGTGAGATTTGTTATGCACATCATTTTTTCATTACTTGTTGTTTTAATGATTGTACCCTCTAAGTATTTTCTGTTTTTATTTGTTTGCTTGTTTGTTTACCCTGCCTTTGCTCCTAAATTATTATTTTGTAATGGTATAAATATCTTTAACTATGTAAATGCACTATATACCTGCTTGAGTTGTTCCTGTACCGTGTTCAAAGCAATGAAACGAAAGCAAAGTGACGGCATGTGTGATGATGATGTTATTAAATAAGTCAATGTACTGTAACTGATGTAACAATTTGGCTCTCATTGGTTCAGGAAGTAACTAAAGCCTTGCATTTTTTTCACTGAAAGTACCTTCTAAACCTTAATGCTCACTGAATTATCTTCGCAATAAATGGCCTAATCAGAATGAGGAAATAGATATTAATTAGAGGCAAGGTGCCTTATCTCGACTGAACAGGTTTTCTTTGCTTTACTAAGGGTTTTATAAGCCTGTCATAATGAGCCAGGTAGTTACGAATATCACAGCACTATAAAACATTTTTGTATTTTCAACAGAAAAAAGATTTTAAAATGGCACAGTAAAAACCTGTGAATTTCTTTAATTGTACCTTTGTCAGGTGTATGTTTAGTTCTGTTTAGTTTATTTGTCTTATGGTGATGTTTTTCCTGTTTTTGTTTGCCTGAGTTCTGTCATTATTAGTTGAGCAATGAATCCTTGAGGACCACACCAAGGATTTTGTAGACTCTGCGCATGTTTTTCAGGACCAGCCTGAACGAGCGCACAAAGGCACCCCTGACTGGTGATGGTCCTTGGGGAAATTTGGCTGGACAACACTTTGGCGTTAATTTTCTGTCCCGCTGGGGAGGACATCAGTAGCCCCACTCCGGACCCAGAGCCCAGCCAGCCACCTCCCAAACCATGCAAGGAGCATCCGGCAGAGCCCACCGCAGACACGGAGCCAGAGCCTGCCGCGATGTCAGCACCAGTAAGAATCAAGACTGAGCCAATCATTACCCCGGAGCCCGAGCGTAAGGGAATGTCTGACCAGTTGCGTGAGCCGGTTACACCATCCGTCACTGCGGGTGTCATTATAGAGTTTGAAGGCATGGAGTAGAGCCACGTCCACGTTCGTGAGCTGCAGCTGGCCTCTTCATTGTATGAGGAATTGGAAGATGGTATTTCCCTGTGTCTCCTGAATGTCTGACCAGATCAGGTGGAGTTTGTGTCTCCTGAATGTCAGACCAGATCAGGTGGAGTTTGTGTCTCCTGAATGTCAGACCAGATCAGGTGGAGTTTGTGTATCCTGAATGTCAGACCAGATCAGGTGGAGTTTGTGTCTCCTGAATGTCAGACCAGATCAGGTGGAGTTTGTGTATCCTGAATGTCAGACCAGATCAGGTGGAGTTTGTGTCTCCTGAATGTCAGACCAGATCAGGTGGAGTTTGTGTCTCCTGAATGTCAGACCAGATCAGGTGGAGTTTGTGTCTCCTGAATGTCAGACCAGATCAGGTGGAGTTTGTGTCTCCTGAATGTCAGACCAGATCAGGTGGAGTTTGTGTCTCCTGAATGTCAGAGCAGATCAGGTGGAGTTTGTGTCTCCTGAATGTCTGACCAGATCAGGTGGAGTTTGTGCCTCCTGAATGTCTGACCAGATCAGGTGGAGTTTGTGTCTCCTGAATGTCAGAGCAGATCAGGTGGAGTTTGTGTCTCCTGAATGTCAGACCAGATCAGGTGGAGTTTGTGTCTCCTGAATGTCTGACCAGATCAGGTGGAGTTTGTGTCTCCTGAATGTCTGACCAGATCAGGTGGAGTTTGTGTCTCCTGAATGTCTGACCAGATCAGGTGGAGTTTGTGTCTCCTGAATGTCAGACCAGATCAGGTGGAGTTTGTGTCTCCTGAATGTCAGACCAGATCAGGTGGAGTTTGTGTCTCCTGAATGTCAGACCAGATCAGGTGGAGTTTGTGTCTTCTGAATGTCAGACCAGATCAGGTGGAGTTTGTGTCTCCTGAATGTCAGACCAGATCAGGTGGAGTTTGTGTCTCCTGAATGTCAGACCAGATCAGGTGGAGTTTGTGTCTCCTGAATGTCAGACCAGATCAGGTGGAGATTGTGTCTCCTGAATGTCTGACCAGATCAGGTGGAGTTTGTGTCTCCTGAATGTCTGACCAGATCAGGTGGAGTTTGTGTCTCCTGAATGTCAGACCAGATCAGGTGGAGTTTGTGTCTCCTGATTCTGAATGTCTGACCAGATCAGGTGGAGTTTGTGTCTCCTATATGTCAGACCAGATCAGGTGGAGTTTGTGTCTCCTGAATGTCAGACCAGATCAGGTGGAGATTGTGTCTCCTGAATGTCTGACCAGATCAGGTGGAGTTTGTGTCTCCTGAATGTCTGACTAGATCAGGTGAAGTTTGTGTCTCCTGAATGTCAGACCAGATCAGGTGGAGTTTGTGTCTCCTGAATGTCAGACCAGATCAGGTGGAGTTTGTGTCTCCTGAATGTCTGACCAGATCAGGTGGAGTTTGTGTCTCCTGAATGTCTGACTAGATCAGGTGAAGTTTGTGTCTCCTGAATGTCAGACCAGATCAGGTGGAGTTTGTGTCTCCTGAATGTCAGACCAGATCAGGTGGAGTTTGTGTCTCCTGAATGTCAGACCAGATCAGGTGGAGTTTGTGTCTCCTGAATGTCAGACCAGATCAGGTGGAGTTTGTGTCTCCTGAATGTCAGACCAGATCAGGTGGAGTTTGTGTCTCCTGAATGTCAGACCAGATCAGGTGGAGTTTGTGTCTCCTGAATGTCAGACCAGATCAGGTGGAGTTTGTGTCTCCTGAATGTCTGACCAGATCAGGTGGAGTTTGTGTCTCCTGAATGTCAGACCAGATCAGGTGGAGTTTGTGTCTCCTGAATGTCAGACCAGATCAGGTGGAGTTTGTGTCTCCTGAATGTCAGACCAGATCAGGTGGAGTTTGTGTCTCCTGAATGTCAGACCAGATCAGGTGGAGTTTGTGTCTCCTGAATGTCAGACCAGATCAGGTGGAGTTTGTGTCTCCTGAATGTCAGACCAGATCAGGTGGAGTTTGTGTCTCCTGAATGTCTGACTAGATCAGGTGGAGTTTGTGTCTCCTGATTCTGAATGTCTGACCAGATCAGGTGGAGTTTGTGTCTCCTGAATGTCAGACCAGATCAGGTTGAGTTTGTGTCTTCTGAATGTCAGACCAGATCAGGTGGAGTTTGTGTCTCCTGAATGTCTGACCAGATCAGGTGGAGTTTGTGTCTCCTGAATGTCAGACCAGATCAGGTGGAGTTTGTGTCTCCTGAATGTCTGACCAGATCAGGTGGAGTTTGTGTCTCCTGAATGTCTGACCAGATCATGTGGAGTTTGTGTCTCCTGAATGTCAGATCAGATCAGGTGGAGTTTGTGTCTCCTGAATGTCTGACCAGATCAGGTGGAGTTTGTGTCTCCTGAATGTCTGACCAGATCATGTGGAGTTTGTGTCTCCTGAATGTCAGACCAGATCAGGTGGAGTTTGTGTCTCCTGAATGTCAGACCAGATCAGGTGGAGTTTGTGTCTCCTGAATGTCTGACCAGATCAGGTGGAGTTTGTGTCTCCTGAATGTCTGACCAGATCATGTGGAGTTTGTGTCTCCTGAATGTCAGACCAGATCAGGTGGAGTTTGTGTCTCCTGAATGTCTGACCAGATCATGTGGAGTTTGTGTCTCCTGAATGTCTGACTAGATCAGGTGGAGTTTGTGTCTCCTGAATGTCTGACCAGATCAGGTGGAGTTTGTGTCTCCTGAATGTCAGATCAGATCAGGTGGAGTTTGTGTCTCCTGAATGTCAGACCAGATCATGTGGAGTTTGTGTCTCCTGAATGTCAGACCAGATCAGGTGGAGTTTGTGTCTCCTGAATGTCAGACCAGATCAGGTGGAGTTTGTGTCTCCTGAATGTCTGACCAGATCAGGTGGAGTTTGTGTCTCCTGAATGTCAGACCAGATCATGAATGTCTGACCAGATCAGGTGGAGTTTGTGTCTCCTGAATGTCAGACCAGATCAGGTGGAGTTTGTGTCTCCTGAATGTCAGACCAGATCAGGTGGAGTTTGTGTCTCCTGAATGTCAGGCCAGATCAGGTGGAGTTTGTGTCTCCTGAATGTCTGACCAGATCAGGTGGAGTTTGTGTCTCCTGAATGTCTGACCAGATCAGGTGGAGTGTGTGTCTTCTGAATGTCTGACCAGATCAGGTGGAGTTTGTGCCTCCTGAATGTCTGACCAGATCAGGTGGAGTTTGTGTCTCCTGAATGTCTGACCAGATCAGGTGGAGTTTGTGTCTCCTGAATGTCAGTCAAGATCAGTTGTGTCTCCTGAATGTCAGACCAGATCAGGTGGAGTTTCTGTCTCCTGAATGTCAGACCAGATCAGGTGGAGTTTGTGTCTCCTGAATGTCAGACCAGATCAGGTGGAGTTTGTGTCTCCTGAATGTCAGACCAGATCAGGTGGAGTTTGTGTCTCCTGAATGTCAGGCCAGATCAGGTGGAGTTTGTGTCTTCTGAATGTCAGACCAGATCAGGTGGAGTTTGTGTCTCCTGAATGTCTGACCAGATCAGGTGGAGTTTGTGCCTCCTGAATGTCTGACCAGATCAGGTGGAGTTTGTGTCTCCTGAATGTCTGACCAGATCAGGTGGAGTTTGTGTCTCCTGAATGTCAGTCAAGATCAGTTGTGTCTCCTGAATGTCAGACCAGATCAGGTGGAGTTTGTGTCTCCTGAATGTCAGGCCAGATCAGGTGGAGTTTGTGTCTTCTGAATGTCAGACCAGATCAGGTGGAGTTTGTGTCTTCTGAATGTCTGACCAGATCAGGTGGAGTTTGTGCCTCCTGAATGTCTGACCAGATCAGGTGGAGTTTGTGTCTCCTGAATGTCTGACCAGATCAGGTGGAGTTTGTGTCTCCTGAATGTCAGTCAAGATCAGTTGTGTCTCCTGAATGTCAGACCAGATCAGGTGGAGTTTCTGTCTCCTGAATGTCAGACCAGATCAGGTGGAGTTTGTGTCTCCTGAATGTCAGACCAGATCAGGTGGAGTTTGTGTCTCCTGAATGTCAGACCAGATCAGGTGGAGTTTGTGTCACCTGAATGTCTGACCAGATCAGGTGGAGTTTGTGTCTCCTGAATGTCAGACCAGATCAGGTGAAGTTTGTGTCTCCTGAATGTCTGACCAGATCAGGTGGAGTTTGTGTCTCCTGAATGTCAGACCAGATCAGGTGGAGTTTGTGTCTCCTGAATGTCTGACCAGATCAGGTGGAGTTTGTTTCTCCTGAATGTCTGACCAGATCAGGTGGAGTTTGTGTCTCCTGAATGTCAGACCAGATCAGGTGAAGTTTGTGTCTCCTGAATGTCAGACCAGATCAGGTGGAGTTTGTTTCTCCTGAATGTCTGACCAGATCATGAATGTCTGACCAGATCAGGTGGAGTTTGTGTCTCCTGAATGTCTGATCAGATCATGAATGTCTGACCAGATCAGGTGGAGTTTGTGTCTCCTGAATGTCTGATCAGATCATGAATGTCTGACCAGATCAGGTGGAGTTTGTGTCTCCTGAATGTCAGACCAGATCAGGTGGAGTTTGTGTCTCCTGAATGTCAGACCAGATCAGGTGGAGTTTGTGTCTCCTGAATGTCTGACCAGATCAGGTGGAGTTTGTGTCTCCTGAATGTCAGACCAGACCAGGTGGAGTTTGTGGAGTGGAGCCACGCCCACGCTCGTGAGCTGCAGCTGGCCTACGTATTATATGAGGAATTTGAAGATTTTATTTTCCTGTGTCTCCTGAATGTCAGACCAGCCCAACGGAATGTGTGACCAGGTGCGTGAGCCGGCTACACCAACCATCATTGTGGGTGTCCTTGTGGAGTTTGAAGGCATAGAGCCACGCCCACACTCCCATCAATGAGGGTGAGCTGCAACTGGCATCTGCATTATATGAGGAAATGGAAGATGATATTTTTCTGTTTCTTGTCTCCACTGGTCCTGTCCAGCTCCAAGTATTCTGCGTCTCCACTGGTCCGTCCAGCTCCAAGTATCCTGTGTCTCCGTTGGTTTTGCCCAGTTCCAAGTCTCCTGCGTCTCCAGTGATCCCACCCAGCCTCCCTTTCCCACCTCCTCTGCCTATAACAGACAGTTCCTCTGCCCCACCTCTACTGTTTCCCTTCAGTCCCTCTGCTCCTCCTCTGACTCCACTCTGCCTCGGGTTTTCCGGTCTCCAGTACTGCCTGGTCATGAAGATTCCCTGGTTACACCTCCAGCTGCCGAGCCCATCACTCCACCTCAGCTAGTCGACTTGTCTGCTCCACTGTGGCTTTCACTTTTAGGACCCCCTTGAAAATAAGATGTTACATCTCAAGGGGCTATCCTTTCAATAAATTCAAATTCTCCCTCCCTCAGCTCCACTTGGGACCAGCGTCCTTACGGCTCCACCGGGCTCCCTCGTCCCTCCGGCTCTGCATTGGTATCCTGATCCATAGATCTCATCGGCTCTTCAGCTCCACCTGGGGTCTCCACCTCCATCATCTCTGTTTGTCGCCCCCCTGGTTAAACCTACCATGTCTCCATCATGGCTCCTCCCTCCTTCGACTCTGCCATGGGCCTTTGTCCTGGCTGTGTTCTGGGTCCCCGTCTGGCTCCTCCTGCTCCTGGCTCCTCCCTTCGTCATCGCCTCCCTGGTTTCTCTTGCCGGCATTTCCTGTTCCCTGTCCTTCACCAGCCCCTCGTCCTCCTCCAGAGTCCCCACACTCCCTCGGTTGGACCCCCTCAGTTTATTTAAGGCGCGAGGACATGCCTTCTTGGGGAGGGGGAGCCTTAATGTCAGGTGTATGTTTAGTTTAGTTGTTTAGTTTCTTTGTCTTTTGGTGGTGTTTTCCCTGTTCCTGTTTGCCTGATTTGTCTGTCATTATTAGTTTCCTTGGTTGTTAATTAGTCCTAATTCTAGTGAAGCATAAATTGTTGTAATTTCTTAATGAATTTGGAATGTACTGGTCAGTTTACTGAAATGAAGCAGCCTCAATGAGGTAGGATGGATCCTTCAAAATGAGACAGAGCTTGGGTGCTTCTCAGGTCTTATTGGTGCATCCTCGTTTCCTTCCCTCGCTTTCTGTGTATCACCTGTGTATCCTCATACCTCCTCAGGAAGCTTCCTTGCTTCTCATTCCTCACCTCCTTGTGGTGCAGTTGGAGAATTGAGATGTCCTTCAAGATGTCTGAGTTCATTTGCTTTCTGGTTCACGGGCTGGAGAACAGAGGAGCGAGGAAACATCAATTTGAGTATTGAGAAGCACCAACTATTGTCATTGATTTGGGTCACATAATACATGATTTGACCTGAGTTCATAGTATTTATAAAGTGTGTGTAGTATGAATGTAATCTGGACGTACTACATTTGTCATGTGGTCATTATCATGTGACCCACCAGCATCAGTTGTGTTGCTTCACTGCCATTCACAAATCCTCTCCCGTGGCCTCATGGGATAGTAAAGTGTCCATGTATACTTCAGAATCTCGCCGGAAGTAGTAGGTCGTCCGGGGACTTTTTGCCTACTCTTTTATGAGTACTGTGAATTCAGACATACCTATTTTGTCACATAGTGTTTTTGCTTACTCTATTAGGGAAGTATGTGATTTCGATGCAGAAGTATGTGATTTTCCTATGGCTCAGAGTAATAGCAGATTGCTATTGTTCCTTTGAGGAAACCTTTATACTGCACTCCAGCAGGTCATTTGAAAATATGAATACACAACGAATTTATATTGTCTAAGCTTTATTTCAAATACTCTGGACATTACCAATTGATAAATTATTTTTCCTTTACTAAGTACAACAGGATTAACATTATCAGATGTACATTATGGAATTTTGACAATTTTTCAAATAAAAGATAAACTTACTGCTTATAAGTAGCACTTCCTAAACCTTTCTAGGACTCTTTAAAACTTTCTGTTACTGTTACAAACTGCTTTGGAGACGCAAAGGCTGAGGATCCAAATTCAGTAGGGTAAGCCAAAGATATAATCCAAAAGAGACAAAAGGTCAAAACACAGGCAAGCAATCCAAACAGATACCAGGACATGAACCCAGACAAACAGGGCGAAACCATGCGCTCAGAAATGCAGTTGTGACACATACAAGACTTTGCAATGAATGACTGTTTAAAACGGGCTTATATCAGTTAAACAGGCTAATAATACACAACTGAGAGCAATCAGAGATGATGAGTCCGGGCAGTGACTTCTGGGAAATGTAGTCCATGTTGATATGGCAATGGACTAGAGAGGTGACCGTGACAGGAATTTTCTAGGACTGTTTTTCTAGAACAATCCCAATCTTGGTATACATACATATATATGGGTCAATGACATGACGTGCATATTTTTTGTGTCCACCTGCATTATTTCCTTTTTAAATAATTTGATAAAATCATGACATATGTCACTTTATTCAATAAAATCTATTTAGTTTAAATGCATATTTAGTACATTTAAATAATACATATTATTATGTTTTGTTATCTTAAACCTCCAAAATGTCAGGTGGTGCAACTGTCCGAACAAATGAACAGACTAATAAAACTATTTAAAATGGTGTCTTAATAATAAAAAAATGTAAAGCTAAATACTATGGCATCATTTACATCTGAACCCTTTCATACATGTTTTTATAAATATCAGTAGTTTTAAAGCTGTTGAGATAACTGAAAAACTTTTGTCCAGCAATTTGTGTTCTCAACTTCTCAAATGTCAGGGTGGCACAACTGTAAACATGGCTCTTTTATTATGAATTGACAAGGTAATAAGAGTACAGATAATAATGCTTCATCCACGGAGGATGAGTAGCATCCTACTCTTACTATTTCTGCTCTGCCGGTCTAGTACAGTATACTAGTCTTTCCTCAGAAGAGAGCGAGACTGTGGTGCTCGGTCAGTGCGATCTTCTGCCTCTCTGGACGTTTTAGTTTTTATTGAAAGGATCCCCATTAGCTACAGCCGTGCTGCAGCTATTCTTCCTGGGGTCCTGAAAAATATGTACATTAAAAATACAACAAATAAATAGAGAAGGTGAATACACAGACACATACACATATACACATACATATACACATGTATATACACATATCAACGTACATATATACCCTCATACGGGCATGAAATATACACATATATAAAAACACATTCTACACATACACCTATAAACATACCTACACATGTACATCTACATACATATTCCCACACATATATAAATAAATATAAACAGTCAGATATATTATTTTGATAGATGCTGTTTTACATATAATTTAAATTTATTGACATTATTAGTAAGCATGATATGTTTTGGCAGTTTATTCCATTCCTTCATACCTCTGAACACAACAGTGTTTTTTATGGCATTTGTTCTTACTATGGGTAAGGTGAAGTTACCTTTAGTTGCATGTCTGGTACTGTACTGATGATTGTCTACACTAAAAGAAAGATGCTTGAACAAAGCAGAAGGAAATGTTGAGATAGAAATATTTCTTATGAAAATTAACAGTGAATACAACAGTCTATCTTCAACCAACAACCAATTAAGATCTTTGTGCATTAATATAATATTTCTCCTATAGCTGCACCTAAGTGCTACACGAGCAGCTCTATTCTGTATAAGTTGTAATTTATTCATATATTCACCAGTGGCATTTCACCAAACTGCTGGGCAATAGTCGAGATATGTCAATATTAGTGCTTTCATCGCATAATTCATAATATTTGAAGTTAAAAAATGTGCATGTCTTCTCATAATAGATATACCTCTTCCCATTTTTGCAATAATATTACTAATATGTTTTTTCCATGATAATCTAGAGTCAACTATTACACCCAGCAGTCTGGTCTCATGCACCTGTTCAATAATTGCGTTATTAATTTTAATATTAATTACAGGATTTTGATTAATGTTATATTTTGAACCTAAAATCATGCAGTTAGTTTTTACAGTGTTTAATGTCAGTTTATTTAATTTGATCCAATCTACTACATATTGTAATTCTTTATTTAAAACAGTTTCTAATTCCATTTGTGTACTTGCTGATGTATATATAGTTGAATCATCAGCGTACATGACAATGTTAGCCTTATGTAAAATATACGTTAAATCATTAGTAAAAATATTAAATAATAATGGACCCAGACAACTGCCTTGGGGTACTCCACATGTAATATTTCTGATACCTGAGAGACTGCCATTAAAAAACACTGTCTGTGTTCTGTTTGACAAGTAACTGTACATCCATGTGATTGCTGATTGCTCAAAACCATAACAAGATAATTTTGTTAATAACAGGTCGTGATCTATGATGTCAAAGGCAGCAGAAAAATCTAAAAATACAGCACCTGTAATATTTCTCTTTTCAGTCTCTCTAAGCCAATCATCAGACATGTGAGTCAGTGCAGTGGCAGTGGAGTGACTTTTTCTGTATGCATGCTGAAAATCTGTTAATAAATCATTTGTATAAAAATAGTTATTAATTTGATCGCATACTATAGATTCCATTATTTTAGATAATACAGGTAATATACTTATCAGGCGACTGTTGGGACCAGAGAAAGGCAGTTTTTTATATTTGGGCAGAGGAACTATTTTAGCCTGCTTCCATGCCTGTGGGCAGGTACAGCAGACGAAACTGAGGTTAATGATGTGGGTTAGAACAGGGGCAATAAAATCAGCAGCTAGTTTAAGAAGCCTGCTGTCAAGACCGTCGACGCCCGGTGGTTTGTTTTTGCAGGATTTTAAAAGATTCTTTACTTGATCAATATTTACACTTTCTAATTTAAACCTTAAGTTTTTATTTTTCATCAATTGATTTCTTATTAATAGGTAAGATATGTGATTACTTAGGCATATTTTCTCTTAGTTTATCTAATTTTCTTATAAAATAATCATTAAGATAATTTGCAATATCTATTGGCTTAATTATAAATTTATCCCCTGTTTCCAAAAAAGATGGATTTATTTTATTTTTCTTACCAGTCAATTGATTTAAATCAAAATAAATTTTCTTCTTCTTTTTATTAAGTTTAGTAACAAAATTTCTCATTTTACGATATAGGTCCCAATCACATTTATTTCCTGTAGTAACTGCTGTTCTTTTCATTTGACCTCTTATTTTCATAGAATTTTCCAGTTCATCATCCAACCAAGGTGTGACATTGTTCCTGACAGTAAACTTCTTTAAAGGCGCGTCGTCTAATGGGGTGGAGGAGAGATAGGGAGAGTTGTGGTCGGGTTAGGGTTTTATTCCTGGAAGAGCGACATCCAGCGGATGATTTCATAATGTCGAGTAAGTCTTTTATTGTATTTTACATTAGTCAACATGTTATTTTTAGAATAGCATGTACATCATTTACCTGTTGGGCTTACTGCTGTCAGACTGAAATCTGTGAAGTCGAGTAAATGATACAGGCAATTTTAAATGCACAAATGAGTAGGCCTAGGCTATGTAAATGTTATGGCTTAATTGAGCCTATATCATATATGCCTAAAATCAAATTATAGGCTACAGGCTGTATAATTTGATATAATTTATATATGATATGATGCTGTGATATAAAAGTTACATAAATTTTGAATATATTTCACTGGCTTAGTTTTGGGTAACATATGACCATTTTTACTGCCTCGTATCCTCACACTCTTACTACCACCATCATTTATTTTTTATATTTTGATTATATTATTATTATATCCCTCACATATCATGGCCATTCTAACACACAAAGTGTCACACAAAAGTGATCGTTTAGCGATCGAAATTCATTCACTTTTCTGAAACGATGAGAAAAGATTCCAGGTTTCGATTAAAGATTTCACTGGAAAAGGTTTACTTTGGCACGTGTACTCATTGTTGTTGGTAAAACGTAACGAACTGTCTAAAGCTATTAATATACTAAATAAAACAATTTCGCTGATACAATACCTTCACTAGCATTGACTTTGAATGGACACTAATCAACTAATGTTTCCACCATCAACACGCGGGGTGGAATGGCTGCCAGGTCTGCGTAACAAAATTAGCCCAATGACCAATCAAAAATAGCCTAAAAGTAGCCAAATGATCATACCAAATATCAAAACTCAAAATATAACAATCCAATAGCATTATTTACATTTACTGTTAGGCTACAACTGAAACCCACTTTATCGTATAATGATAAAGTTTTATCATTAGAACATAAAATATTACAATACAAGCATTTCAGTCAAATATCATTTATGCAATATCTCAAAACCTTTAACCTGCGGCCATTTCCGCGGGAAAACTACAGACGTGGCAACCCTGACAAAGACAAAGACCAACTGAGTTCAGCATTAAAAAAACAACTCATCTTTGGAAAAAGAAAAAACATGTACAACAAAAAAAATTTGTAATATGTCCTATACATCCAAATGCAACATCCAATACAGGTATTGTGTCTGAAATAATGTTAGCCAGAACTACGCCCTGTTTATATTTAATTATATATTTTCAGTAGGCTAAAAATGCATTGAATGAATTTCACTAACGCTGATCATAAAATGTCTTATTTTTTCACTACTTCTGAGGCTTTTCAGTAACTATGGCCAAAGTGTGTGAGGCAAGACTTCAGACAAACAGGGGTGTATGTTAATAAACTCATTAAACGATCAAGAACCTGCAAGTGCTTTCTCGGATCGCTGCAATATAATTCAGCTCGATTTCTTGACTCTCCAGCTGAGGACAATAAAACCTTTTTTGTTCATATTTTTTCATTAGCCTAAATACCGACTTACATTTAGTTTGGCTAAACCAGTAGCCATGCGTGTTCCTGCAGGCGTCCCCTAACCAAACACACCTGAACCAGCAAGCCCAGTGTGTGCAGGGCTACTGGAAGATGGCAGAGATACAGCTGTGTTGGAACGGAGCCTTCCAGATGTTTCCAGAACTGCATGTTCTTCAATAAAAAGATTTGACATTTATCATCTCAAGTTTGTTGTTTTAGCATTAACTTTGAGGTCATTAATATACGAAGGATTAATTTTACATACATTTCTGTCATCCTGCAGACCCCTGTAAAGTTTGCTGTGGGCCCCAAGAACCACTGGCCTAAATAAAGCACACTTCTTCGAGTCGAGTCTGTCTTGAAGGACATGTACACTTGGACTACGACTGGATAACTACGAAAAGGCCAAATGTAAAAAAAAATTAAAAAACATCTTTCAGAGAACACTGCTTCACTGTTCTCACTGATTCAGATCAAATGTATGCATTTGGCAGAAGCTTTTCTCCAAAGTGACTTCCATTGCATTTAAAGTATAAATGTTTCATGCTTTCCCTGGTAACACAATGTAAGAAATAGGCTACACAATGCAAAGAACAGTGTTTTATTAATATCAAACGAAACTCAAACTTTTGCCAAAAACATTGCAGAGGGTAAAAGAACATTTTAAGCATTGAACATGTTCAGAATAGAAGATAACGTAACAATATTACATGTGCAT
Organism: Rhinichthys klamathensis goyatoka; assembly: GCF_029890125.1. NCBI lineage: Eukaryota > Metazoa > Chordata > Actinopteri > Cypriniformes > Leuciscidae > Rhinichthys > Rhinichthys klamathensis. The sequence continues at coordinate 35,669 of NW_026606759.1, forward strand.
TCAAGTATTCTAAGACCAACTAAGACATGCCTTCTGGATCAATGATGGACGCTCGTACTGAAGGCACTGCAGCCAGTAGTGACACACTTTATTCATCGACAGGTTCACATGATCTACAAGTGCTGGAATCAATTATGGTGTATCCCTCTAGGCAGGAGCATTTCTTTAAATTATTATTAATATTACATATCTGGGAGGGAAAAAAAGGAGAATACAACAGTTGAACTTTTTCATGACAGGTTTTCAAGCTGAAGCGTTTACCCTCATCGGCTCTGGTATTTCACGGAGTGTATGAACACACACCTTATCAATCGTCCGTGATAAAGGCCTCAGTCACGAGCCTGCCTGCAGGAACACACACCGCTCACTTTTTGGTACTTTGGACATGACAGGGTCAGGCAACACTTCAGCCGGGATGATTGACAGCTGGCTGACTGCTGCCCAAAACAAATGCAAATCCAAAACTGGAAAACTGAAGTAATGGTGTTTTTAAAAGCGGCTCCTTAAAAGTAGCCTAATATTTTTTTCAATATTGTAAATAGACAAATAGGCTTCATCTTTTTCACTTTATGTTAAGTATTGTATATGTGTTGCTGTTTAGATAAATAATAAATTACACTGTTCCAATAGTGTAGTGTCACTAAATCAATTTTTAACAGTAGTACAAAGAATTCATAGCACATTAACATGAAAACTATACAACAAAACTATTAATTAGGCTTCAATTAAAACCAATATGTAAATAAAAAAAACTTTGGAAATACTGTAATAAAATATCACCAACACATCACAATTAATAAATATATAATGAATTAATCTAAGGTGCTTTTTAGAGCATATTCCACCGACGGTTAGCTGAATGTAACAGTGAAACAATAGGATAGTTGGACTGGATTAGATAGATGACCTAAAAGACGAAACTAAACTATAGAATACAGTCTGTAATGTTGAAATCGGTGAAATCTAGCAATTCAGTTCAATGCATTCATTAAAATCACACGAGAAAGATATAGAAGAAAAAAGATGGAGGAAAAGTATCAAACAACTAGCAAAGATCCTAAAGAAACATGATCCCGATGTCTAGAACTAATATATCTTCGTTCATCATGATTAAGATTTAAAAAAAAAAACTCAAAAAAGCAAATGGATACATATTAAACATTGCTGTGAAAATGGAGAAATAAGATCCCATAAACTGTTACCAGTGCTTATCGCGTGAAGCGGTGAGAGATTGTCTGTTGACCAAAAATTATTAATCAAGTTCCCCCTGGACTTTGGTTTTATAGCAATGTTATCTACTATGTGCACTATCAACCTTCATTAACACACATTTCTTCCAGACAACAACAGAGTATTATTCAGTGTAAGATGATCCAGTGAGTCTCCTGCAAAATATTGATTAAAGAAATGAAAAGGCCATTAATGGTTTCTATATGCTAATGTTGGCTTGGCTTCTCCGAGGAAAAGCCTCTCCTGCACTAAGCCTATCGGAGTGTGTTTTAAAGAACATCCGGATTGCGTAACAGTCAAGATCCTCACCTGACACGAGTTACTAATGTACGCAGAATAACACACACACACGTGCGACTGGATGTTGAGGGGGAACAAATGACTAAACGCATTTTTGCAGTACAGCCATTTTCACACTTAATTTACAAAGGTATCATTTTTCTCTCACACACACACACACACACACACACACACACACACACACACACACACACACACACACACACACACACACACACACACACCTATCTTTGTGAGGACATTCATTGACCCTAATTCTAATTATAACCTCATCACTAAAACCAGATCTTAATCCTCAAACAGGCCTTTAAAGGGCTCTCAGAAAGCGAGGACCTGCCAAACACACACACACACACACACACACTCTCTCTCTCACACACACACACAGTAGGAATTAAGCAATTAAGACACACCATTTATTGCTAATCTTAAAAAACCTCACCATGGCAATGAATGTATGGCCCTGTAACACACACTTTTACAATAATTCGTTGTGGGGATAAAGGATTCTTTCCCATGTCATTATTTACTCACCCTCATGTCTTTCCAAACTGAAAAAAGGAGAAAAGAAAAAAGGGGGGGGAAGGTTAATGCAGTTCATTTTCATACAAAGTCAGTTCACGATGACTCCGTCTGTCACTGTGACACTAGTGCCATAAATACACATATAATACGGCTGCTCAATTTCATGAAATATGTCATTGTGCCTTTTCTGATAACAACAGAGATTGCGATTTAAAATGTGATTTATAAAAACATCTCCATGTTTGCAGGGCTGCACATTTTAGCCATAAATTACAAAGCTAATATTTACGGCTGCCTCAAGTGTTCTTCGAAAGCTTTTCGTGGCAGAGCCTGCAGGGAGCTTCTCTTAGCGGTCAGCAGCTTCTCGTTACAGGGCTGTGAAGATGCTTGGCTCAAACTCGCGTGTAAAGCGACACAGTGCCACGCTTCACTCTGAAACACACATATGCAGGATTTATCTGATTTGGTTTTACTTCAAATGTCGTGCAGCCCTATCATCTATGCTACAACTCTATGCTTTAACTTCGCTATATTCCAAGTCTTCCACAGTCTCTCGATAGTTTTGTGTGACAGACAGATATCAAAGTCTTTCTTTGCTGGACGCAGAGCTTCAGCATCAATAACCTATGATATGGCTTGAGCACACCTTGAATATAGCACACGATCCACATGGAGGGTCACCATCAACTGTCCTTGTATAAAATTAGCTTTTTTTTGTTCCATAGAAACCAAAACGAACAGTGTGGAAGAGCATGAGGGTGAGCACATAATGACAGAACTAGTCTTCTCGGACGAACGGCTCCTTTGAAGCTTCCCCTGCCTCGGTGTTCCCTCACACACAGAAGATCAGTGGTGTATGGATGGCGTAGTGGGGGAGAGGGGTAAAAAGGGAGCCCTACACTGAGTGTGTTAGTGCTGGGCGTCCGAGGCCTCATGTCTTGTTGCGTGTGAACACGCGCTCGCCCCGCAGGTTGAGGTGCTGGAGCTGGTATTGCAGCACCTCGGTGTCCGCCGGCTCCCTGAGGCTCATCTTGTCCAGGTTGAGGTAGTCCAGGGACTTGGAGTGGACGCGTTTGCCCTTCAGCAGGCACAGGGGCAGCGGGCCGTGCGGGGTCTTGCCGGGCTCCCCGCTGGCCAGAGACTTCAGACAGCCGTCTCCTGAGCTGGGCATGCGCCGGCGCCGCCGCCCGTTGATGGCTGGGATGTCGTACGGTTGGTAGTATCGGCTTTTGGCTTTGCAGATCCGCGAGGCTCGGTGCAGACTTACATCCACAGGCTTTTTGATGGGGCTGGGCAAGGCCTCTGTGTTGCTGCTGTCAGGACTAGACCACTTGTGGGCTAATTTAAGAAGCTCCTCGCCGGTGGTGAAGCCCACTAGATAGTTGGAGTTCATGTGAAGGATTTGGTATCCTGAGACAGTACTTTTGATGGGGGAGCAGGGGGTGCTGGAGCAGCGGGGTTTGTCAGGCTCGGGCTTCAGGGTGCTTTTGACCTCAGCGGCTGACAGAACGGATATGGGTGCCCTGGACGATCCACTGGCATCCATTTCCATCTTTACTGACATGACCTGGCTGAAACAGAGAGGAATAAATCATATATATAAGGGCTGGGACAATAAATTGATGCATCGGGAATCGAGAAATGATTCTAGATTGATTCTAGAGATTTTCCGAATGCATCGCGATTCTCTCTCGAATCGATTCGGAGCTTAGTTTTTACCAGCAGAGGGCAGTGCGTGCTCTAGAAACAGCTGTACTCTGCTGGCTTCCAATGCCTTACACACACCACACCACCTTCTATAAAATAATCATTCATAAAGTTTGAAAAGGTCGAAGCGAATCACAAGGGTGTTTGCAGTGGGCTGTTGACATTAATCTCGCCTCATAAAAGCATTCTGAGGTGCGAGTACATTCTCAGACTCAGCCAAAAAGCATGAGCGCTCTTCTTCGTGAGCATTTGAGCGTGCGGTTACAAACTAGCCTAGAGCGCCATCAGCTGTTACAAACTAGCCTAGAGCACCATCAGCTGTTACAGACTAGCCTAGAGCGCCATCAGCTGTTACAAACTAGCCTAGACCGCCATCAGCTGTTACAAACTAGCCTAGAGCGCCCTCAGCTGTTACAGACTAGCCAAGAGCGCCATCAACTGTTACAAACTAGCCTAGAGCGCCATCAGCTGTTACAAACTAGCCTAGACCGCCATCAGCTGTTACAAACTAGCCTAGAGCGCCCTCAGCTGTTACAGACTAGCCTAGAGCGCCATCTGCTGTTACAGACTAGCCAAGAGCGCCATCAGCTGTTACAAACTAGCCTAGAGCGCCATCAGCTGTTACAACCTAGCCTAGAGCGCCATCAGCTGTTACAGACTAGCCTAGAGCGCCATCAGCTGTTACAGACTAGCCTAGAGCGCCATCAGCTGTTACAAACTAGCCAAGAGCCCCATCAGCTGTTACAAACTAGCCAAGAGCGCCATCAGCTGTTACAAACTAGCCTAGAGCGCCATCAGCTGTTACAACCTAGCCTAGAGCGCCATCAGCTGTTACAGACTAGCCTAGAGCGCCATCAGCTGTTACAAACTAGCCAAGAGCGCCATCAGCTGTTACAAACTAGCCTAGAGCGCCATCTGCTGTTACAGACTAGCCAAGAGCGCCATCAGCTGTTACAAACTAGCCTAGAGCGCCATCTGCTGTTACAGACTAGCCAAGAGCGCCATCAGCTGTTACAAACTAGCCTAGAGCGCCATCAGCTGTTACAAACTAGCCTAGAGCGCCATCTGCTGTTACAGACTAGCCAAGAGCGCCATCTGCTGTTACAAACTAGCCTAGAGCGCCATCAACTGTTACAAACTAGCCTAGAGCGCCATCTGCTGTTACAAACTAGCCTAGAGCGCCATCTGCTGTTACAAACTAGCCTAGAGAGCCATCAGCTGTTACAAACTAGCCAAGAGCGCCATCAGCTGTTACAAACTAGCCTAGAGCGCCATCTGCTGTTACAGACTAGCCAAGAGCGCCATCAGCTGTTACAAACTAGCCTAGAGCGCCATCAACTGTTACAAACTAGCCTAGAGCGCCATCTGCTGTTACAAACTAGCCTAGAGCGCCATCAACTGTTACAAACTAGCCTAGAGCGCCATCTGCTGTTACAAACTAGCCTAGAGCGCCATCAACTGTTACAAACTAGCCTAGAGCGCCATCTGCTGTTACAAACTAGCCTAGAGCGCCATCTGCTGTTACAAACTAGCCTAGAGCGCCATCAGCTGTTACAAACTAGCCTAGAGCGCCATCTGCTGTTACAAACTAGCCTAGAGCGCCATCAGCTGTTACAAACTAGCCTAGAGCGCCATCAACTGTTACAAACTAGCCTAGAGCGCCATCTGCTGTTACAAACTAGCCTAGAGCGCCATCTGCTGTTACAAACTAGCCTAGACCGCCATCAGCTGTTACAAACTAGCCTAGAGCGCCCTCAGCTGTTACAGACTAGCCTAGAGCGCCATCAGCTGTTACAAACTAGCCTAGAGCGCCATCTGCTGTTACAAACTAGCCTAGAGCGCCATCAGCTGTTACAAACTAGCCTAGAGCGCCATCTGCTGTTACAAACTAGCCTAGAGCGCCATCAGCTGTTACAAACTAGCCTAGAGCGCCATCTGCTGTTACAAACTAGCCAGAATCGATTCGCGATGCAGTCAGAAAAAATTGGAATCGATTCATGAATCGCGATGCATCGATTTATTGTCCCAGCTAGTGTTGTCACGGTACCAAAATTTCAGTATTCGGTACCAATACCAGTGAAAATCCACGGTTCTCGGTACCAATTTCGGTACCAAAGCTTAATTTAGATTAAATTTACATATATTAAAATGTATCACAGTTACAAAGATGGAAACTGTAGTATTAAAAACACTTTACAATAAGATTCTATTTGTTAGATAACATTAGATAAAATGACCTAACAATAAACCATAGTTATATAGCAATTATTCTCCTTGGGGTTAATTTAAAAATATACTAAATACATTTTTAAAATCTAAAGTTTTATCTGTTAACATTATTTAATGCACAATGAATGAAGTGAACAAACATGAACAATCAAGTGTTTGTATTAAATAACATTCACAAACATTAATTAATGTTGTAAAAATATATTGTTCACTCAATGTGTTGATGTTAACACATTAAGTAATGTTAATGAATGGTATCTTATTGTAGTGTTACCAAACTATACAGGAGATAAAATATGTTTTATTTGACTTAACTGTAGCCTACTTTTATTTAATCCAAAACTGCAAAAAAATTCACTTTCCTGTCTTCAAAACTTGAGAACCCTGTAGTGCTAATGCAAGGGCTAGAAATCAATAAATGATTTGCTGATACTTCCTGGTCATCACGGAGAGCGCAGTTTGCACCGCTTTCTCCTTCTCTCCACAAGCGCTCGCTCTCGCGTGTCTCCGCTATGCAACCATAAACAGTGACACGCCTGGAAAAACAAGCTCGCACGTCGCTTCTATTATGAGCGCGCTTCCCGCGCGCCTACATTTGAAATTTGTACGCGCAAAAAAGTGCTATGTGAACGTGTGAACGCCTGAACGGCCCTTTATGGCAACGCGACATTAGCCTAATTCAACATATTTCCATGTGTGGCTCTTTCCTCCTTTCTTGTCAACAAGTGGATTCAGAGCCAACGCATTAGCAGCGCCGCCGGTCGCCATGTCTCAGTGTTTTTATGAAGAGGACGCAACTCTGCACCTTTCGGACAGCGCATCAAGAACCGGATTAACCCGGTACTCGGTACCTAAAAGCTGGTACCGCAACCGTTAATTTTTTTTAGTACCGACTTGGTACCGAAGTACCGAGTTTTTTGACAACACTAGTCCCAGCCCTAATATATATTATGTTACAAATAAAGTTAGTACTTTTAAGGCCCGTTCACAGCAAGGACGATAAAGATATAGTTCTAAAAAATTCTCTCAATATTAAAGAATAGCAGAGTTCACACCACAGCTATAACGATAACGATATAGAGAAACGATATCGTTGGGATCACTTTCGAAACAATTTTTTTTTTTTCAGCTGTTGAATGATAAAACACTGACAGCCAATTAGAATCCATTCTAATTTAAGGGCTCGCACATTTAAAATGGCAGACGACATTGCGGAAAAGTTAATCGCCGTGGTCCAAACAAAATTCAGCACTGTTTGACAAGTCAATCCCCTTTTCAAGAAAATGGATATGGAAAACAACCGTTCATTCCCTCTGAATAAATGGTGTGAAGTATTACCTCAGGTATCCAGCGCTCGTTTACACAACATTGTCTTGCTTCCTTTGAAGTTGCCGTGAAAAAGACTAGGTGTTGTTTTTATTCCACTATATTGACTACGTCAGCTAAATTCACTGTTAGATTATTAGATCGATGACACTAGCTTCACTCAAAACACAGCATGCTGAGGACATCTGCTGGTTAAAGCAACAAGAACAGCAAAACATGTTTAATGATGTTCTACACACTTTGAAACCGCAGCGCACAAGCTTAGAATAAACAGACCGTTATCGTTCGTTGGTGTGGACGTAAATATAGTTATCGTTATAGTTATCTTTCTTGGTGTGAACGGCCCTTTAGTTACAACACACATCGTTTCAAAGCAGCTTTACAAAAAGTTGTAGCCTACTCTTCTGTACATAGAGCAAGTTTTAGGGATGGACAATATGACGATTTATAACATGGTAATACGAGATGAGTGATCCTCTGTATTTAGATCTAGCTGTATTGTATTTGAAATGTTGTCTAGCACATATATTAGTGGAGCAGTGACTTGAGCATTCAAAGGCAATTAAGAGATTTCAATGTTTGTCGGTTTTCTTCAAAGTGAGAGTAAGCAATTCTCGGCTGATTAAAGTCCCCCTGTGGGGAAAATCCAGCTTTTAATGTTGTTTATATGTCTATGAAATGTTTTTAATGTGCTTTAAGACAAACCATGTGTAAATTCATAAGTCGACAGCATTGCTGAGTATTTTCTCCTTAAAAACTGCAGTGAACCAAAGACAGTCTCAAAAACACGGTGTGAAATCGCTGGTGTTTCTGACGTCACACACTACCTTGTAACCAATCAGATCAACGTGTGATCGTCAACCAGTGGATCTCTGAGCTGAGTGAGTGAGTGGAGGCGGGGCTCGTTTGCATATTCATAGAACCGCACGTATACTAAATGAGGCAAGGGTGTTGAGTTACATTCAAGCTATTTTAAAGTCCCCATGAATTCAAAATTGACCATATTTACTTTGTTTGCCTAAATTGATCGTTTTGTGGTGAACAATTCATCCATGCAAGTCAATCCACACAAAAAATTTTTTTGGCTTCGTAATCTTTAATCAAAATCTGAAATTTCCCCTCCCCTCTGCATTGGAGGACCTTCCCTGATGACGTAGGGAACATCCGTAACCACGCCCCTCCAACTGACAGTAGACAGGCTGAATGAAAACACCTACTTTTCTAGATCCAATCAGGTGCTAGTTGGAAAAAAACTCTCGGAAATACGTCACAACACTGGAGAAAAGTCGTTTGCAACTTCCGGTACACGGGGACTTTAAGGCATGAAGATTTTTTTTTTCAAGGAAAAAAAATTAAATATGTAATTTTGGTGATCAAAGATGAGTTTTACAGTAGTTTGTTGTTGTTTTCAGGCCAGGCCAGTGTCTCCAGCTTGTGGACAAACTGATTAGCACAAAAAATTCCCATGTGTTCTGAGCGTACAAGGTATAAAAGAGTTAGAAAAGACTGACTGTGAGCGTACAGTGCTGTGCTGCGTATGAAGTGTACATCACATGCACATGCCCATACACTAGTGTTCAGGTAAAGCCGTGTGTCAGCTGAAAGCTTTCAACACTGCAGGTGGCTGAATGGGGCTGGAGCTCAGTGTCCATGTGAATGTACTCTGAAACCAATTGTGACAGTCATAGGCAGATGTTGATCAGCAAATACAAAATTTGACTCTTTTACCGGTATTAAATTAAGCGGTTGCATCTGTCCCGCGATTCACTAGCAGAACAAGCACAGATATGAAGTCTACAGGACGCAGAGCGGTCAGCTCAACGACACAGAGGTCAGCTCAACGGCACAGAGGTCAGCTCAACGGCACAGAGGTCAGCTCAACGGCACAGAGGTCAGCTCAACGGCACAGAGGTCAGCTCAACGGCACAGAGGTCAGCTCAACGGCACAGAGGTCAGCTCAACGGCACAGAGGTCAGCTCAACGACACAGAGGTCAGCTCAACGGCACAGAGGTCAGCTCAACGGCACAGAGGTCAGCTCAACGGCACAGAGATCAGCTCAACGGCACAGAGGTCAGCTCAACGGCACAGAGGTCAGCTCAACGGCACAGAGGTCAGCTCAACGGCACAGAGGTCAGCTCAACGGCACAGAGGTCAGCTCAACGGCACAGAGGTCAGCTCAACGGCACAGAGGTCAGCTCAACGGCACAGAGGTCAGCTCAACGGCACAGAGGTCAGCTCAACGGCACAGAGATCAGCTCAACGGCACAGAGGTCAGCTCAACGGCACAGAGGTCAGCTCAACGGCACAGAGGTCAGCTCAACGGCACAGAGATCAGCTCAACGGCACAGAGGTCAGCTCAACGGCACAGAGGTCAGCTCAACGGCACAGAGGTCAGCTCAACGACACAGAGGTCAGCTCAACGACACAGAGGTCAGCTCAACGGCACAGAGGTCAGCTCAACGGCACAGAGATCAGCTCAACGGCACAGAGGTCAGCTCAACGGCACAGAGGTCAGCTCAACGGCACAGAGGTCAGCTCAACGGCACAGAGGTCAGCTCAACGGCACAGAGATCAGCTCAACGGCACAGAGGTCAGCTCAACGGCACAGAGATCAGCTCAACGGCACAGAGGTCAGCTCAACGGCACAGAGGTCAGCTCAACGGCACAGAGGTCAGCTCAACGGCACAGAGGTCAGCTCAACGGCACAGAGGTCAGCTCAACGGCACAGAGGTCAGCTCAACGGCACAGAGGTCAGCTCAACGGCACAGAGGTCAGCTCAACGGCACAGAGGTCAGCTCAACGGCACAGAGGTCAGCTCAACGGCACAGAGATCAGCTCAACGGCACAGAGGTCAGCTCAACGGCACAGAGGTCAGCTCAACGGCACAGAGGTCAGCTCAACGGCACAGAGGTCAGCTCAACGGCACAGAGGTCAGCTCAACGGCACAGAGATCAGCTCAACGGCACAGAGATCAGCTCAACGGCACAGAGGTCAGCTCAACGGCACAGAGGTCAGCTCAACGGCACAGAGGTCAGCTCAACGGCACAGAGGTCAGCTCAACGGCACAGAGGTCAGCTCAACGGCACAGAGGTCAGCTCAACGGCACAGAGGTCAGCTCAACGACACAGAGGTCAGCTCAACGGCACAGAGGTCAGCTCAACGGCACAGAGGTCAGCTCAACGGCACAGAGGTCAGCTCAACGGCACAGAGATCAGCTCAACGGCACAGAGGTCAGCTCAACGGCACAGAGGTCAGCTCAACGACACAGAGATCAGCTCAACGGCACAGAGATCAGCTCAACGGCACAGAGGTCAGCTCAACGGCACAGAGGTCAGCTCAACGACACAGAGATCAGCTCAACGGCACAGAGGTCAGCTCAACGGCACAGAGGTCAGCTCAACGACACAGAGATCAGCTCAACGGCACAGAGGTCAGCTCAACGGCACAGAGCTCAGCTCAACGGCACAGAGGTCAGCTCAACGACACAGAGACGGCACAGAGCTCAGCTCAACGGCACAGAGGTCAGCTCAACGACACAGAGACGGCACAGAGGTCAGCTCAACGGCACAGATGTCAGCTCAACGGCACAGTGGTCAGCTCAACGGCACAGAGCTCAGCTCAACGGCACAGAGCTCAGCTCAACGGCACAGAGGTCAGCTCAACGACACAGAGGTCAGCTCAACGACACAGAGGTCAGCTCAACGGCACAGAGATCAGCTCAACGGCACAGAGGTCAGCTCAACGACACAGCGGTCAGCTCAACGGCACAGAGGTCAGCTCAACGGCACAGAGATCAGCTCAACGGCACAGAGGTCAGCTCAACGGCACAGAGGTCAGCTCAACGGCACAGAGGTCAGCTCAACGGCACAGAGGTCAGCTCAACGGCACAAAGATCAGCTCAACGGCACAGAGGTCAGCTCAACGGCACAGAGATCAGCTCAACGGCACAGAGGTCAGCTCAACGGCACAGAGGTCAGCTCAACGGCACAGAGGTCAGCTCAACGGCACAGAGGTCAGCTCAACGGCACAGAGGTCAGCTCAACGGCACAGAGATCAGCTCAACGGCACAGAGGTCAGCTCAACGGCACAGAGATCAGCTCAACGGCACAGAGGTCAGCTCAACGGCACAGAGGTCAGCTCAACGGCACAGAGGTCAGCTCAACGGCACAGAGGTCAGCTCAACGGCACAGAGGTCAGCTCAACGGCACAGAGGTCAGCTCAACGACACAGAAGTCAGCTCAACGGCACAGAGATCAGCTCAACGGCACAGAGGTCAGCTCAACGGCACAGAGGTCAGCTCAACGGCACAGAGGTCAGCTCAACGGCACAGAGGTCAGCTCAACGGCACAGAGGTCAGCTCAACGGCACAGAGGTCAGCTCAACGGCACAGAGATCAGCTCAACGGCACAGAGGTCAGCTCAACGGCACAGAGGTCAGCTCAACGGCACAGAGGTCAGCTCAACGGCACAGAGGTCAGCTCAACGGCACAGAGATCAGCTCAACGGCACAGAGGTCAGCTCAACGACACAGAGGTCAGCTCAACGGCACAGAGGTCAGCTCAACGGCACAGAGATCAGCTCAACGGCACAGAGGTCAGGTCAACGGCACAGAGGTCAGCTCAACGACACAGAGGTCAGCTCAACGGCACAGAGGTCAGCTCAACGGCACAGAGGTCAGCTCAACGGCACAGAGATCAGCTCAACGGCACAGAGGTCAGCTCAACGGCACAGAGGTCAGCTCAACGGCACAGAGATCAGCTCAACGGCACAGAGGTCAGCTCAACGGCACAGAGGTCAGCTCAACGGCACAGAGGTCAGCTCAACGGCACAGAGGTCAGCTCAACGGCACAGAGATCAGCTCAACGGCACAGAGGTCAGCTCAACGGCACAGAGGTCAGCTCAACGGCACAGAGATCAGCTCAACGGCACAGAGGTCAGCTCAACGGCACAGAGGTCAGCTCAACGGCACAGAGGTCAGCTCAACGGCACAGAGGTCAGCTCAACGACACAGAGGTCAGCTCAACGGCACAGAGGTCAGCTCAACGGCACAGAGGTCAGCTCAACGGCACAGAGATCAGCTCAACGGCACAGAGGTCAGCTCAACGGCACAGAGGTCAGCTCAACGGCACAGAGATCAGCTCAACGGCACAGAGATCAGCTCAACGGCACAGAGGTCAGCTCAACGGCACAGAGGTCAGCTCAACGGCACAGAGGTCAGGTCAACGGCACAGAGGTCAGCTCAACGGCACAGAGGTCAGCTCAACGGCACAGAGGTCAGCTCAACGACACAGAGGTCAGCTCAACGGCACAGAGGTCAGCTCAACGGCACAGAGATCAGCTCAACGGCACAGAGATCAGCTCAACGGCACAGAGATCAGCTCAACGGCACAGAGGTCAGCTCAACGGCACAGAGATCAGCTCAACGGCACAGAGGTCAGCTCAACGACACAGAGGTCAGCTCAACGACACAGAGGTCAGCTCAACGGCACAGAGGTCAGCTCAACGGCACAGAGGTCAGGTCAACGGCACAGAGGTCAGCTCAACGGCACAGAGGTCAGCTCAACGGCACAGAGGTCAGCTCAACGACACAGAGGTCAGCTCAACGGCACAGAGGTCAGCTCAACGGCACAGAGATCAGCTCAACGGCACAGAGGTCAGCTCAACGGCACAGAGGTCAGCTCAACGGCACAGAGGTCAGCTCAACGGCACAGAGGTCAGCTCAACGGCACAGAGGTCAGCTCAACGGCACAGAGATTGGGTCTTCATATTAAAACACTGAAGGATAATTCCAAATGCTGACTGTCATTTTGACAAAAAAGAGAACAATATAGGATTAGGAAGAATGACACGGACTTGAATCCAGCACTTGGATTTCACTCTGACGTGAAATAATGCCTCCAGAAGCTGTAAAAGAAAGGTGTTGGGCCTCAGCCGCTGGTTTGAGATGATGCCGCATTTCTACTGGTGATGATGATGATGATGCGCCAGTGACGTGGCAAACGATATTATCTAACAAGATTTTGGCAAGCTTAAGATTAAACACATTTGAAGGGGACTTGTGTCTCTGTGGGAAGGATGGGTCAGAGACACAAGCGGACCAATCAAGCCATTACAGCTCCAAAGTCTGACAGACTCGACTGCAGGACATGCAGATTTATTCCGCATATGTTTTATACCAGATACTATAATCTACAAAATAAAAAAATACAGACACAAAGTGTGATTTGTTTTGTATTTCACCGAGTTCGTTCGTTTGGCCAGAGGAGAACTGATCCTGGTTTCTCCCTGATGGAGTTTGGGTTCTTGCCATCATCACCTCTGGCTTGCCTATTAAGGACACTTAATATTCAACAATATTATTGATTTGACTGTACACTATTGTGTGAGAACTGTTGTTTTCTTCACTGGTTTTACAGTTTATAACTGTGAAGCTGCTTTGAAATAATCTGTATTGTACTGTATAAAGTGCTACAGAAATAAATGTGACTTGACTTGACTACACAGGCTCATAAACTGGGTTTATGCCGGGACAGTTGTCCTTCTCTGATGTTCAACAGCTTCTTCATTTTAAATACAGACTTCTACAACTCTGCAGTGATCTGAAGTATAAATCTGTTTATTTATAAAGTTTTTTTTTGCCCCTCAAATTGATTTATATTCAAATTATTATTTTTTTAATTATTTTAGTAAATATTATGCAAACTGAACCTAAATCTAATTGCAGCAACTGTCATGTTTGTGTTTTTAATTATCTTTAAATGAATAGTGTTATTGAAGAACAATGGTAAATTATGAGCAAATATAGTATCAAGGTCAAGTCTACATTAAATCACACTGTCAGAGCATTTACATTTTATATTATAAGTAAATTAACATCGGCATCCCAATTCAAGCTCAGTGATTTACTGTCAAATGTGCATTTTCATGACAAAATATGTAATATTATTAGTAACCGCACTCATTTATGAAATACTACAGTAATTTAATTTGGTAGCACCCCCTCAGTGTATCTTAGTGATGAACTAACATCATTCGTTCATTGCATCTGTCACATGACAAATGAACAAAAGATTTGGAAGGTAAAGTAAATATTTGGAAGGTAAAGTAAATATTTATGTTCCCTGTAAATTATCTTTGGATGTATTATAATGATTTCTCAATTCAGAATATGATCAAGATTGCATTGGTGGATGTGTTCGGGAATTTGGGAACATTCATTTAAAGCCACTTAAACTAAAGATTCGTTCATTTTGATAAATGAGATTGAACGAGAGTCATTAAATTGATCCGAATTTCCCATTACTAGTGTATATCGTTGCGTACTGCTCTGACACACGGTTAGAAGATCTACAATCGTAATCCACATATCAGGCAAATGGTCAAAACACAGGGCAAACAGGGAAATCCAGGAAACCAGGCAGAAGATCAGGACCATCGTACGGGAAACGCGTATCAGAAATGCAGTGTAACACAAACAAGACTTCGCAAAAAAGCGTGAGGGGAAACACAGTTGCTGCGTCCCAATTCGCCTACTTATACTACGCCCTAAAAGTATGTACTCTTTTTGTTAAGAAAAAGTACATACTTTTGAGTGTGTAGCAAAAGAGTAGGCAAGCTTTGGGACATACTACTTCGTCATCTTTAACGGACAGATCTGTCGCGTGCATCCTATCACCGTAAACTGCCCTGTCAATCATCTCGTCACAGTTAAAATCCTCCATTCAATTTAATATAACTTCTTACCATTTCGGAGAGAATTGTTGTCGCACGTTCATCTGCCAGTCGTGGGTCTTTCATGCGGAGACTCTCCTCATGTGTTTGGAATTTGAATATAAGGCATTTAAAAGTTAATGGCTAAACGTATCTTTGCAAAAGTTCACAATGCTGCTGCAGATGCAATATAATGTGGACAACATTGAATAAATACATTTTCGTCAGGTTAGATACTGATAATTAATCACTCAAACCCCTTTATCTACATAACCGTCGGACTCGCGCGTCCTCCATGTCTGTAGTTTTTGAACACTTTTCATTCGTGTTTGTAGTTCTAACCGAATCCTCATCCAACGCGCGATGGGTTGTGGGCAATATCAGCCGTTAGAGTGCGCATCGATCTGCACTTCGGATTCTGACCGGATATAGTAGACCATCCGGGTCTCTTTGGGACACTCATTTCAACATACTACGATTTGGGACGTACTAATTCTATTTTCGAATACTATTTAGGACGGATAGTATGCGAATTGGGACGCAGCGAGAGCTTATACAGGCCAACATTAACAAGCAAATGACACACAGGTGGAAGTAATCAAACCACAGTGGGTCCAGGCAATGGGTTATGGGAAATGTAGTTGTAGGAGGAGTGCCCTCTGGTGGAGATCAAGGGTAATCCAGCTGGAGGATGTGACATTTATAATGCAAAAATCAAAGTGCTCGTTCTAAATACAGATTCATGCCTTGCAAGGTATGCCAATAAAACTTAATTTGCTTTGTACAGTATTATTGAGAAGTATTGATTAAATAATAATGATGACAATAACAACAATAATTGTTATTATCATTATGAGATTAATTCATTAAAATAAAACCTGATATGTTTTTTTTTTTTGTATTCTTTGATTCTTGGTATTGTAAAGGAGTATTTTGTATTGCATCTAACCAAGAACACTGAAATGAATGATGTGTTTATTAATATTACTTATTTTTTGTCAAGTGGGCCCACTGAGCTTCATGAGTGTTTAGATAAGAGATTTATTTAGATAAGAAAAACTTTACATTTAGGTTGGGATAAATAGTGTAACATTTTTTTTTTTTTTAATCGGTAACACTTTAGATTAGATACATATTTACTATTGACTAACAGCTTATTAGCATGATAGACAGATTTATCAGAATAACAAGAATGCCTTAACTCCTCTTTTAACCTGTCTAAATGATATAAAAGGCTGGATGTCTTTAATTCTCTGTGTATAGGAGTCAGATAGACAGTGTTGCCTCAGTCTAAAATGCAGCCGCTAGGATGCTGACAGCAGGTACGCAGAAACATTACGATTCTATCTTCATTGGTTGCCAGTACGTTTCCGCATTGATTTAATCTTTTCCAGTTTGTTTTTAAAGGTGCATTGCGCACCTCTCTGAGTTTTTGCAGAACTATGCCCCCCTCTGGCGACAAGCGAAACTGCCTTACTGTCTGTCTTGCGTGGAGTTTGCGTTGGGGTTTATGAACTACAAGCCGGTCTCTTTGAATCCATCTTCTACTTTTGTCGAAAGTTGACTGAAGTTTTGTCGCTCGAGTTGTCTTCGCTGATACGGAGAATGGCGGCGAATACACAAACCTGCCAGACATAGCCAGGGGACGTCACGCCCAGTCTCAAATTCCGTCCCGAATCCCTCTTATTAATTTTACTGTACAGGATTATAGAGGCAATCGCAGTGATCAGAGAAGGGCTCATTCAGCCCATCAGGCAATTGTTTAAGCATGTATGGGTTAGAAAAACGGGTATTTTTAACATGAAATGTTGCGCAATGCACCTTTAAATCACTAAATGCCAACCGGCAGCAGCTTCTCTAACAGTCCTGTAAAACAGCACACATCTGAGCTCTGATCAGCTGCTTTAACTGTTCCTATAGGTCTAGACTAAAACTTAGGGCTGGAATCGTTTACCGCTGCATGTTAGAGCGGCTCCAACTATATCTAGTGTTAAAACTCATCCATTATCTCAGGCTTTTAACTCTACTGGGTACTGAGGCATATTCTACACTGAATTCTGTGTTTACTTTGAATTTGTGTTATTTCTGGATCACCTGCTTTATTTATTTGTATCTTTACAAATGCTGTTGTATTAAATTGTGCTTTATAAATAAATTAATGAAAAGAGAAACATGCATATTAATAGCATATTGTCTGTCTATTAGTACAGCCTAAAGCACATATTAATGCCTTATTCTGCATGACCATATTCTACGTCACTTAACCCTTCCCATTACCTAACTACCTTATTTACTGTCAATAAGCAGTAATTAGGAGTTTATTGAGGGAAAACTAGTTAATAGTGAATATTTATACCCTAATAAGTGTGACCCGAAAAATGTAGGCTAATAAAAAAAGAAAATTACCAAATTTAAGATCATATTTACACACTTACTAATAATCAAAACATTAACCAAGTAATAACACAATCATTTGCACATATGAAATGATTATGCCATCACTGAATAGTAGTTAACATTTAGGCTACATTATTGCCAAACCCAGTTCATTAGAATAAAATAAGGACAGAATGTCCTTTCAAAAACAAAGAGTGTTTGAAATGCCAGTTTGGGAAAAATGATGTATATAAAATTTATATATAATTAGCATACGTATAAAATATCAGCCCTAGCCTTCAGTCCACAACACTAGGTTTAGTTTATTCACTGTGACATTCCTAAATCTTAAAGGAAATCTGAGTTAAACTGAAAAAAAAGGAGTATATATCCACTATTCAGTCATTACACAAAAGGCCCTGCACTTCCACTGAGCTCAAACAGAACAGTAGTGGTTTGTACAGTATAAAAATGCAAATGTGTTTGTTTTAATGCCAGACATTCTCATGAATAAACCCCGAGAAACCAGGCCGACGCTTTACTGTAAAAATATTAATCAAATATCAACATTTCGGTAAAAATCATAGGCGCAGTTTGCCACATTGTAGAATAAGGTTGCTGTAAAAGATGTAATAATGATGATAATAAAGGATAATGTTGAGGGTTTAGCAGAGGAGTCCTCCTGATGAAGATGATGATGCTCGACATCTATCTGAGACTCTAATACTGCGTTGAGCTCCATATGTACTCAAAAAACGCCATCATATGTACCATGAAACGCCTTTATCGACGAAAATCGAGTAATATCAAAATCCAGTACAGCAGAAACCCGTCCTCCATACGCTATCTTTATTCTGGGCTGTGTCACTGCCACCATTTCGCGATTTACAACAGCAACACGGGGATTTAACGGGACAACCGCGGCTCACACACAGCACTCTATTCATAACAGTGAAGAAATGTAACGAAGGAAATGGTGTAAAATCAAACCTGTTCAGAAAGACTGCACACCTGTGCTTGAGCGAACCATAGGCGAGATCCCTGTCAGAGGAGTGGTGTCGACACCAGTCACGTGACGCGAGCCACTGGCGCTCAGGATCCAGTCACGTGATGTGTCGAGGCTCGGATGCTCTTATGTAAAGCTGTGGTTCTCAAACAGGGGCCCGGGGCCCAGAAGGGGGACTCAGCGGCTTTGAAAAAAGGCAAAATGAGCTAAAACAGGCTTTAAAATTAGCTAAACCAGCAAAGAAAAGCCTAAATAGTATTTTTCTTCGAAGAATCAGGAAAACCTGGAACTAAAAATTAGAAAATTTTTAGGGTGATATATTTACAATGCATTTAATTATAATTATTTATAATTTATGTATTATTAATGCACCATTTTTGAGCTGTAAATCCAAAATTGTTTCAAGGAAATGAAGCACATAGTCCGACGTTTAATTTAACCCCATACCGCATTCAGCAGAGCTGCCACGTCTCTACAGCACTGATCTTTCTGATGCACAAACACCATGCTGGTGCTGCTTTACAAGACATGACCACAGTTTACAACCACATGCTTTCAACTTTCCATCACTGAAGGCTCTTATCCTTAACAGCGTCTTTTAGGCCCTGTTTACACCTGGTATTAAGATGTGTTTTGGTCGATCGGATCACAAGTGGACGAGGGAGACACATATCCGTGTACACCTGGTGTTTTAATCCGTCTCTTTTGTCTAAAACCCAGACAACTTCCGGCAAATTTAGATTTGCTCTGAAAGTTAGTCTGGCAAAGAGCTCATTCAAGCCCATTTCCAATCCGCCGAAATCGCGGCACCAATCAGAAGCGTTGGGGCGGGCTTTACACGATGACGACAGCGCTGGGATTTTGGAGCAGATTTTGTAGCCAACATTACAAAGATGGATGCCGCCGTCGAACATCACTCGTTCCAATCAGCTATCGCGTCTGTTTTAAGCGATTTGAACGTTTCCTTTTAGTTAAAAACCGAGCAAAGAACAACACTCGGAGATGTGTCTCCGCCGCTCTGCATACGTCATCTCCTTCATCGCTCTGATTGGGTTTAGGTCTATCCGCGACGTCCGTTGGTGACGCCCCTCTGGAAATGATTTGTCTATGACGCTTTGCCAGACCATAACTCAGTTACAACTGAGAATGGTCTGGATTTAACCAGGCCACTTTAGACCTGTTCTGTCCTGATTTCTGTCCAGGTGAGGGTCTATGGGCGAGTAAATATATGGGCTTTTCCAGATCTCTCAATCTAATGGACAAAATATAATCTTGTGCAATTTACATATGACGAGAGAGAAACACACAGAGAGCATCAGCTTTAGTTTCTGCTCTGACAGCCGAAGACCAGCCGAACACAGCGAGTGTGTGTTAGAAATCAGGAATGGTGAGAGAACATTGAGCTTGGTACATTTTTGTCTTCAAACCAAACTTGTGTCTCCAGTCGACAAAGTTTAAATCCCGTCTGGCTAGAGCTCTTCCCATAGTGTTTAGGCATTAGATCAGTAGGCGGAGAGTAGACGGTCTATTGTGGCTGTTTGAACACATTCGACCGCATGAGTGTTTACACTATGAAAGCAATCCGGTCGAATGTGTTTTCAACTCTGGAAGTGGTCAAACTGGACAAGTTCAAAGCGTTTTAGACCCCGTTTACACCTGTATTAGCGTCGTCCACTTGAGATCCGATCTCTAAGCACAGCATGGTGAGGTAGATAGCATTTAACCGGATCGGTTTTCTCTGCTTGTGAGTTTTGGGCTGGAACATCTTCAAATATGCCTCGCTGTAAATAGTCTTGTATTACGTCTCTGTATTTCGTGTAAAAGGTTACGTCAGCCTTTAGGTTTCTCTGCAGCTTCTCAAACCTCTTCTTAGGCACCTTGAAGTTGTTTGGTAGTTCTGGTTTATTTGGTTTCCAGGGTAAAACAACCTGAAAATGTCCATCCTTAAAAGTTACTGTCTGGTTAAAATGTTGTAAGGCTTAATTTCTTCTGGACTCTCAGCCGTCTTATTCAGTTTTCCCAAAGACTCGCATGTTCTCCAGTGACTTTCATAACAGCAGTACAGACTTGAGGAGTCCCTATTGCTGCAATTTCTATTCTCTGATTCTCATACATTTTCAAGTGTCAATTTCATGATGTTGTGTTCTGTAGTTACAGGACACTCAGCTCTGAAACTGTGGAGATTCATTGCCTCTGTATTCAGCACGGGTAATTCGAGTGTTTTCTCTAGCCTGTCTTGCACAGAGCTTCTCTGACCGCCTCCATCCAAAAAAACAACGTACTCATTTCCAACCTGCCGGACCCTATATCCATGCCTTAACTGTTTGAAGCAGTTGTTTGTCCTTCAGCCTTTGGCTTCACAGCTAGTCAAGTCAAGTCACCTTTACTTATATAGCGCTTTTACAATACAGTGTCTCAAAGCAGCTTTACAGAGATAACAGGAAAATAATGCAACAAAGTTTGTTTCTAGAAGAAAATAGCGTCACAGAGTCCACCTTATGTAAGTTCAGTGATGGTTCATTTTTGTTGTAAAAAAAGTTATTCATTTAGTTCATTTATATATATATATATAGCCGTTCTGGAGAAAACCGTGATGTCATCGTCCAGCTCAGTTCAGTTCTCATATAATGGTGTCAATGCAGAAGATCAATAATATTGTTGTAATATTAAATGTCCCCAACTAAGCAAGCCAAAAACCAAAGGCGAAAAAGGCGACAGTGGCGAGGAACCCAAACTCCATCAGTGGCAGAACGGAGAAGAAAACCTTGCTAGGCTCAGTTCTTCTCTGGACAACGAACAGTGTATGATGATGATCCAGGCAACATTACAGGTCAGAGGTCAGATTGGATCGGAACATTCTGAATATTTATCCAGTTCATCTGGTTGAAGATCGGAGTCATCACGCGGTATGGAGACGGGTTTGTTACAATCTTCCACACTGTCATTGTTAACATCAGACTGCTTGTCATATTGCTACCATCTCTAAACTCCTGGCACTGGGAAATACTAGACAGAAAGAGGCACGGTACTGTAACTGTCAGGGTTTTGTCACTTCGGTCTAGTTTATTCTTGGTTTTGTGACGGCGCTCCTGTATTGCCTTGTCTTTGTGTGAGCGTGTGGTTTCGAGCGAGCTCGAGCCGTGCGCTCTCTTGGCTGTGCGCCTTGTTTCAGTTTTGTAGCGTCAAAGGCAAGAGTTGCTCCTGTGAAGAAGCTTAGTTGACCACATATAGAGGTAATGGGAGCTCTAATCCGAGCTAGAACAGGACATAATCTGGTTAATCCCTTGAAAATGTAGAAAAATCAAATTCGCAAGTGGACAGATTCAGTAATTGTCTTACGCTGGATACAGAGTTCTGCACAGAAATGCAAACCATTTAAAGTTGACATTTAAAGTCTCACAAACCCTGAATCGTGGTCACATTGCAATGGTAAGAGGCAGATGATCTGATACAGAGTAAACTCTGCTGGTTTGGCTTCTTCAGTTCCAGCTCGCTCGGAAGAGCCGCAGGAAAACTGTGTTGCTGAAATGAACGCTGAACTGAGGTCTCTGTGCAGTTTGGTGGTGTTGCACCAACAGAACCTCTTTCGGATTTAGCGAAATATAGCAGATTGAAGACTGTGTTGCGAATAACTGCATGGATAAAGAGGTTCATAACCAATGCCCGATCCAGATATACAATCCAAGGCAAACTCGCAGTGGAAGAACTACTTGCAGCTGAAATGTATTGGGCAAAGGAAACTCAGGAACAGAGTAAAATACATTTGCTCAAAATAGGTCCAATGGTTGACAAAGACTCCCAAATCAAGGATTTGAAACCATTCTAAGATGAAAATGGACTGATTAGTGTTTGTGGATGATTACAACAGTCCGAGATACAAAGAATTACTAGTTCAGAGTTATCATGATAGAATGATGCATTCAGGTGTAAGGGATACACTGGTTCAGGTGAAAGAGAAATATTGGATTGTGCATGGCCGGCAGCTTTTGAAGCAAAATGTAGGGCACTGTCATGTTTGTAAAAGATTGACAACAAAACCAGCTCAGCCAACTACTGCACCTCTGCCAAGGGACAGAGCAACCGAAGCACCACCCTTTAAAGTCACTGGGGTAGATTTTGCCGGCCCATTGTATGTCCAATCAAAAGGTGCATCAAAAAGGCATATATTGCACTCTTTACATGTGCTGTTAAAGGCCTTGCACACGGAGTCTGAAATTCTCGCACATTCAAAACTAAATACGACCTCACGTTGTGTCAATCATGTTTACACACTGCCTCCGAAACTTTCGTCCATCATAAAAAAATTCGGATCTGGTTCGATTTTATGCGTTTTTCGCATCCGTAACAAGCACTTTGAGAGGTGTTTTGACAATTTAGAGCCACCGAATGACAAATACGGGGGAAAAAACAACGTCTGTGCAAAATAACATCCAATCTGTGGAGATCCTTTAAAACCTTCCGGATTTCTTCTCTTCAAGGGTTATTACTTGGAAATGTATTGTGGAGCGCACTGCTTGGTGGAGGCCTTTGGGAGAGACTAGTTAGATCAGCAAAGAATTGCCTGAAAAAAGTCCTAGGAAAAGCCTTGGAAGAGACGACTACTTGACAGAGGTGGAAGCAGTTCTGAACTCAAAACCAATTTCATATACACACAATGACGCAGATGAGCCCCAACCTTTATGGGACTGTGGTCTCACGCCAATTTGCCGTTTAGTAAATCTGGCCTAAAATGTGTAGTGTCGGGGGCTCCAGAAACCGGTTTGTGAAGTCCTAACTAAAATATGTCACATAAGTAAAAATAAGTTGTATATGGCTTCAACTCTACTTGAAACAGATAATCTTCAGGATTACTAGGAAATTATAGGCGTGTTGGAGAAGCTTGGTGCTAAACTCTACAGAACACAAATTATGTTATTTAGATGGTGGCTACCATTGCTAGGATCGAAATGTACAATTTAGTTTTGATTTCATGATGAACTTAAAAATGCCATCAGCCAAAGTTTGTTCCCAGTATTCACAACATTTAGTTTTATTTCAATTTGATGTAAAAGTAATTAACATAAGGCAGATTTCCATTACAGTGGAGGGAAATAATTGCACATTCTGATTGTAATGAAATATATGCATTAAAAATATGTTTCTAAACATGAAATATCACTGAGGACCTTGTTTGATGAGGCCCCAGAATGTGCTGTATTCATTAAATATTCCAAAAGAATTTAAAACCAGCTGCAGTAACATGTCATACTATGACAATTATTCTATGCAAGCTTTTACATTTCGACATTCAAATATACAAGATAAATGTAACACATTCTTCCGAACCATTCGAGGTGAATGGAAGAGCTAAATAAGCCTACGATATGATTGTAATTACAACAATGTGATATCTTTTAGCGGACTGTTTTGGTAACAAACATTCAGTAAGATGTTCCTTTAAATACAAATAAAGGTACTGCTAAATATGACAAATTCTTGTCACTAAGAGTTAACAAAGTCAGGCTTGTAACATGCTCTAAGAATTGCTCTAATCTGTCTGAACAGAGATCCTGTTTGGTCGGCTAGGTCCACGGCATGTGGTCCTCTGCTTTAGCTGTGTACTGTACATTTCCCAGGTGGAGGTTTGCAGATTGATGTCATGTGTAAAAGCCTGGCATGGTTTTGGTAGCACTCTTATTCTCGAGAGCAGGGACTTCATGTGCTGGTGTGCCACTGGATGAGCCACCGGACAGTGGTTGGGTCTTAAAGGAGGGGTCAGTGATGGAGATGTCTGGAGCCGGGGTGGGCTGCCTGGTCTCTGAGCTTGGCTGTGGGGTTTCGCCACTACTTGCACCGGGCTCTGGAACATCTGCTGAAATTGCTCTGGGTTTTCTGGCGGGAAAGTCATCCTGATCTGAAGGAAAATAAATACATACAGAGGTGAAAAACAGAAGGAAAGGGGCACAATAGAGTTGATTACACTTTTTCAACAGTGAATTTGGTGACTTCTCCATGAACTTTCTATTTGTTTAAGATTACAGCATAAGATTTTTTTTTTCTATTTCAGATTAATTCACTATATTTCAGAGGATTTTTGTACCAATTTATCCACTTTCAAAACACTATGCATTGAATTAACTGTCAGGGCTCCAGACTGCAACCAGACTTTGTTCCTGCTGGTGACTACATTTAGTAAGAGTGCCACACCACGCTGTCCAAGTGATAGAGAGCTCAGATCAGGTTTACTCGCATCACACGACACCGTTACTACACAGCGCTGGAGATCCGGTGAGAAAGCGTTTGGATTCGCTGCAGTATTAATGACATCACTGCGAGATCTAGTAGGAAGCATTAAAAACCACAGATATCAGATCAAACGGGGAAACCAGGAGAAACACTGTGCCATGAATGAACAAGTTAAAGAAGGCTTTTCAATCCACAAATCACCAACATTTAACATGGATTTAATGTAGTAACTGTAAACATGGTATTGTGGCAGAAATAGTCGAGTGTTTTTTATTCATCTCAGGGTTCGTACAACCCTTTAAGAGTGAAATTCAAGCATTCTTTAAGGACTTTCAAGCGCTTTACACTTTTTCCAGCACTTCAAAGCTCTAAATATTATCCATTTTTAGTGTTATTTTTAATGTGATGATTTGCAAAATTAAAAGTTGATTAAAAGTAAACTAACACTTTTTTTTTAAAGACATGAAACTACCACTATAACCAGTAGATGGTGGCAGAGGAGCACTTATTTGACTTATCAGCCATTTCCACTCCCTAATAATATATGGAAGAATGTAGGAAGTCACAAATTCTCATGAAAAAAAAACCCTTTTCTTCCATTTGTGACTGAATTACACAGAAAACAAGTAAAGAGCACTTCTTTTATAACCACTGAAGCTGTCAGTCAGTTCAGTATGATACTATAGATGAACAATGGTACATTTAATAAGAATATTAAGAATATAAAAACCTTTCCCAATAAAAATGAAATTTTTACACGTTACTGTTGTTAATAAAAGTTGATTTTATCTGCATTTCAATTCCGTTCAGTGCTTTACTGTCAAATTTCCAGTAAACAAACATGCAATATTATTAGTAACTGCACTTATTAATGCAAAGCAATAGTAGTTTTAACCCCTCCAGGGCTGGGCGATAAAACGATAACGATAATTATCGCGATATAATTTTTCTCGATAAAACGATATCACGAGGTCGATAAATGTTCGATAATGTGTATGCGCCAAAAGCGGAACGAAACTCATTTTAACCGCGCGCCACACGGACCGTTTATCCGCTCCGCTCAAAGTCCAATTGGCAGCGCGAGCTCACTAGAGCAGACGCGTTTACTCTGATCGGCCTCGGTCACGAGATCCAGTGAAAGCTCACGAAGTTCAGCGAAGAACACAAATGTCCAGTTTAAAGGCAGATGAAACACCGCTGACAAACAGGAGAAACACTGTACGCAACGATACAGAATCTGAATTGAAACTGAATCCATTTAGCCTACCATAGATTTACTGTAACGTTAGCCTAGTAATATTAACTGCACCATGAAATGTGGGATATACATATTGAATTGTATAATATTATTAATGTAGACAATGTATTAAATGACTAATTGAATATAATTACACTATTTAATGATGTATTTAACTGTTTGTAGGCTAATGTTTTTCATACAAATACCATAGAAACCATAAAGTTACATTTTGCCATGATAGTGAGGTGCTAAGTTATAGGCTGTACCTGGCTTCTGTGGTTATCATGATCTAAATGCATGATACTGGATGACCAATTGTTAATTTTAATAAAACTCAAACAGTCAGAATATTACATTTTACCAAATAAAAATGTGGTCCTTAAATAAAAATAAAAAAACAAACAGATGTTACTGTTTTTGTTAATGAACATAAATTTAACATAGTAGCATTAGCTTGAGTTAGGATGTAGATTTACTGTCAACTCAGTCAAATATGCATTTCGAGACAAAACATGTAATTTGAATATTGCAGCCTGCACTGCAAACTGCTGAAGAAATATTTTTCTTTTCAAATATTTATTTTGTTAAGGAAAAATGACAAATGTTTGAATGTTCTACCTCAGATTTTTAAAACCACAACGCTCTGGTTTATACATCTTTCACCTAGGAGCAAAAATCTGCCGTTAAACTTGAAAGAAATAAAGATTTGACATTTATCGTGATAATTATCGATATTGACTGATATAAAAAAAAAATATCGTGATATTTTGTTTGGGCCATATCGCCCAGCCCATGAGGTTCTGCTGCCTCCATCTCAGTGTCACCGCTCTCTAGTGTTCGTCTGGAGCCCTCACTATATATGAAGCACTTGTAAATACAAAGCTAAGTTCTACTAGTTTTGTGTAGTTGTTTTTTATGAATGCTTCTATACAGTAAATGCAACATGCCTGATGCACTCCTGTCCGGTGAGCACGTCTTCTTGCCAAGGGATTGTGTGAATGGACAGGGCAAAACTTTAGCTGGAGTGTAAGTGTTCAAAGGAGCCTTCTTTGTGGGCAGAGCTGAGGGTTAGAACAAATAAACACAGGTTCAAACTAACGTACAGCAACCATGACACAGCGGCAGTCAGCGTGTTGTTCTGAGCGTACCTGGCGAGGACGGAGACATTTCCAGGACTGGCTCATTGGATATGGCGATGGAGGCGAGGAAGTCGTCCACTTGTTTGAGAGACAGGGAATTATGGAGCGTCTCCAAGGGACAGATTGAAGGAACCATGGAATACAACTCAAAACCTTCAATGAAATATACAACATCAGAATCTGAAAAAAAAACACGGCTAGAAAACATCACATAGCATGAACTATAACTAAAGATCTTGGAGAGATGGCAGAGATATGGCGTTCCATTTCCTCAAAAAATAAATTAAAATGACAAGCAACAACACCGTCAAACGTGAGTTTGAGGTGGGCAAGATGGAGGCAGATGGGTCACACAAAGAACAGCTCACAATACCTTCAATCTACCAAAAACATCACTCGGCCAAGATGGTTTTAGGAAGCGGAAATGACAATCGACCTACCTTGTACAAATATTGCTTTTTCTCAAATGAAACTAGTGGAACAACATGATTATGATTTGATTTATTCAAATCATGCAATTTGCCACAAGATGCCTGAATATAAACTTCAGGTGTCTTTTAATAAAAGCACTAAGCAACAAGAGGCCATGCATTACAGCTATTATACCACGGTAAAACCACTGTAACACACAGCCTCTCGTGGTTTAGTGCTTTTATCCAGTTCTAGAAGACACATGGTCCATAAATATTAACATTTATCAAAATGTCAAGTAATATAGTTCATTAGACTGTTTAAGCAACATAACATTTATATATTCATATAGAATGTGCGACTATAGTGTGCCTTCATTGGCTTTTTACATTGGCTTCAAATGGGACTTAATTTATTAGAATGTAACGATGGAACTGATTAGATGTAGAGTACATGTGCTGTCCACACTTAACACAGATTGATTTACTGCTTTTAAAAACAAAAAAGTTTCAATACCTTTTAACAATTAAAAAAAAAAGTCATCTTAAGAAGTGAATGAGTGAAGGAGCCAATCACATAACAGTATAAGGAAACTATAATTAGGCATTGTTCAAATGATTAGGTTTGGCGATTTACCTAGAATAGGACTAAATGCAAGATGAGATCATTTAAAAAAATACAAAGGAGCAAATGCGATATGTGTTATACTTTTCCTTCTGCGAATGCAATGAATAAACCAAAAGCTCATTTTCTTGTGGATACATAAAGAAAGATAAAAAATACAATATAATTCTGAGTTACAGGACAGATCTAAGTGAGACTGAACTTCGCTAAGGGTCAAAAACTAAGCTCTATAGACTCGATCTGAGTCTGACTACACGAGATCGGGAACTAGAGCCAGACAACAAACACTAATTAGACAGAATAGAATGTGTATATTAAGTATGATTAACACTTACCACTGAACATACTGGAAAACACTGACCCATTTAGAAAAGCAGATTAAAAGAAAAAACAAACAATAAAAATGATATGCTAAAAATGGGCAATCTTCCAAAAGCATCATCTTGGATGTTAGCAACTCATAAAACACTGCAATGCAGCATTATGCACAATATCCTTTAAATCATGCTTTACATTTTAGCCAATCATTTTAAAAAAAATATATCTTTTTTAAAAGTATGTCTGCTGGATGATAAAGTTGCATTTATGCTATAGAATTTGGAATTGGAAAAAACACAGAAAACATGTAAACGTTAGTCAAGCTAAAATATGCAGAGACATTTAAACAGGTTAAAATAAAGTGTTATATTAAATAAATATTCTTCATTTAGGCCAAAGAGCAGCAAATCATACTTTTCAACGTATTTCATCAGTTTCTAAGAACTAGTTCATTCAACCACAAACAAACAAGCAAATAATTCAAAATAGGTAACGGCAAAATATTCCAAATTCCATTTATTAACTTTATTGTACTTCATGTAAATGATGGAACAAAATGACAGCGATTTTTTTTTTTTAAATCCATGTAATGAGATCAGCGTCCAGAGGAGACTAGACTGTTGATCACAGATATACATGATGTGTTGAATGAGTATCTGTACTCCTTTATCATGTCTGATTCCCTGAGCCCTATCCTGCGGTTGAAGGAGGAACTCTACATCCAGGAGAACTAATAATAAATCAAAAACTGAATGTGAGGGGAAAACGTGACTGGGAATTAACAAAAGCAAACATACCATTGGTTGGGTGTCGCGCAAATGAGATAGAAAATCTTTTAACAGCAGAGCCACGCGTAGCTTCTGAGAAAGAGAAAAACAGGTACCTGAAATTATAAGAGCTAACAGAGAGAGAGGGTTAAAGAGAGGCTGGAGAAGGCAGGAGTCATGCAGGAGAGACGCAGGAGAGAAGCGCTTGTGTTTAGTGTCTGGACAGCCATAGGGATGGGGATTAAACAACAACAAAACGTTCAAAATGAAACCTTCGTTTCCTTTCCGTTCAAGCAAACACACACTATTAACCCTAGAATGCATACAGGGGGCCGTCGTGAATCTCCACCGCACGGCACACTCAGATGACCAGCTAGTCGGAAGACAGACTGTGTCAGATATCAGAGACTTTCAATGCTGTTCCAAGAGACGCGCCACTTTTGGGAATATTTTGTTCAAATAAAATAACTTAAAATAACCCCAAGCCTTTGTAAAGGGTCTCAAAATGACCCGTAGGCTTTTCTTATGGCATTATGACTCACTGTACATTGGTTGGTCAGTATTCCTCTGCGATTGGATCTTGGACGAGCACACAAACACAGCCAGTGGCATTCGAGGAGGACGACCCCAGCATCAGGACTTCTCATTGGCCCAAAGCTCTCAGGGCTCAGCACAGCCGTTTACTGGCCATCCACAAACCTTCTTACAGTTAATGGACACAAGACTACAACACATCCACTGCACTTATTCACATTTACACACGTTTACCTGTTCTTCGCCTTAGTTAGTTAGTTTCAGAAAAACAACTCTACTTGCATGTCTGCAAGGATCAGCCAAATAATTGGGAAACGTTGCTAGTAAATTAAAATCTCACATAAATACACATTTGTCAAGTAATTATATTGAACTGAATTTGGTTATGGTATATAGGACAACTGAACATTGCTGAAACATTTAAACTGGTGCCTAATCCAATTCTTGAACGTTTTCCTTGCACTGGCAGATAAGGCCGTCTCTCGGCTCATGCATTCCAGGGTTAACTCATGATGACGCGACACTTTCTTTAGCACTGCAACTGCATGATCTACAGCGCTCTCGCTTCACAACACAAATTAGCCGTGGAATCTTAAATAAAAATGAAACAAAATCATTTGTGGGAACCAAATATGAACAACAACATAGTAGGACATCAAAACATATGTTGAGTTATATTTCTCCTCAAATAATAAACGTCAGAAGTCACTTGTTGCATGATAGATGGTCTTAAAACCTGTGTTGAACAGTTATAATGTTACTCACACTACAAGTAGGCCGGATGGGTTAACAGAACCATCAACAGATTCCATAATCCTATATGAGGGATCAATCATTTTACCAAAAAAGGTTAACTAACTAAAAGGTATACAGGATTTGTTTGCTCAATATTTCTTTAGAAGTTAACACTATATAAATCTGTGTTGAAAAGCACGTTATTGCCTTACTCCAACTCGCTCTGGTAAGTCTGCAATTGTTATTTTAATTCAGAGCCGTGGGGTTTGCTGGGAAATTTCTAGCTTCCGAGATTTGCCCAAGGTTTTGTTTTAGTCATGTCTGTATACAAAGAAACAAGGTTTGGCTACTATGATGCAGGTGTGTGTGCAGGATAAGGGGAAATACCAAAAACACAGAGTTCCATAGTGTACTTTAAAGGGGTCATGACATGAGAAATCAAATTTCAAAGATCTTCCGACATAAGAAATCTTTGTACCGTTAAAACATCCTGCAAGTTTCAGAGCTAAAATCGCCCTCCACATCATAAATAAAGCATTTATTTAAATCAAGCTCAAAATACGACTCCTTTGGATATTGGGTGATCTGTGACGTCACACGGTCAAACACATTTGCATACGACTGCCTCCAGAGCAAGACATCGACCAATAGTTTTACATCATCGCACCACAAGCCCCGCCCACTGGCATTCAGTCGCTTAGCGGCTGACATTTGCCCACACTGAATACGAGCGTCACGTCAAAAGCAAACAGAAGCCATTATAATGCCTGATGCTGTCTACACTGATACAGCATACAGTGTGTGTTCAGCATTAAAACTGAAAAATTATGAAGCATTAGCAAAACACAACAATGGCTTTTTACTTACAAGCCTTAAAGGAGCCACGCCTTTAAAAAAAGTGTTATTTCAGACAGAATGAGGGTTGAACATAATTTTTCCACATATATATTTGTGTGTGTGTGTGTGTGTGTGTGTGTGTGTGCGTGTGTGTGTGTGTGCGTGTGTGTGTGTGTGTGTGTGAGATCAAACTTTAAAATTATAAGTGAACCTCAAAGGAATATTTTTTACAAATCCATGTCATGACCCCTTTAATGATATAAAAAAGAAAATGTTCATTTTAGTTAACAGAACTGATTCTAATGACGAAACTCATAAAGCTCTGTTGATAAACTCTGCAGTGTAAAACCTAACAGTGAAATTTAAGTAATTGTCACCAAAATAGGATTGAAAGTTCAGTGCGACTGTGCGAGTGAAATCAATATCTGATTATATGAAGCAGAACTCAGATTTCAGTTACAGCGAGATGAAGTTAAGTGTTATAAAATGTGTTTTTGCACAAGATTAATATTTGTGCCTCCATTTACCATGTTTGATAAGCTCTATGTATGTGCGTTGATCAATGTTTATATGTGAATAAAAGCCTAATTAAATCTGTTCATCAAGAAAGCGATCCTGTCTCTTCAGAAGACTTCCAGAAGAGCCGCTCTTTTCATATGGATTACTTTTACCATGCTTTATGAACTTTTTTAAACGTTTTGCCTTCATGGACTTATAATGGAGGGACAGAAATCTATCAGGTCTCATTAAAATATATTTGTTTGTGTTTTAAAGATGAATAAAAGTCTTCAGAATGGGTTTATGAGGGGAATAAATGATGAATTTAGATTTTTGGGTGAACTATAAATGCAAAACTTTTAGCAAAAAAGTTCATTTAATCTTTTTCATTTGAATGGTTTTACTTCATTCAGTTCAGTTTTAGCTACAGTGTATTTAAACCTTAGACCTTATAGTTATTTAATATTAAGGTTTTTGGTAAACGTAACCCTTGTGCGTCGTTAAGGACATTTTTGTCTTTTTCTAAATAGTTTTTTCCCCAAGTTAATGCCAAGTGCATACATTTAGGTAGAAATGTATTTTTAGTATTTTCATTGATATTTTAATAAAAAATGCAACGAATGCAATTTTCTTGGCCAATACCAAGTTTTGTGACCTGCTGAAACCAATTGTTTACAGATATCGATTTTCTTTCAAAGAAGTATAATTGACCGCATATACAAACAAAAATCTACTTTTCTTCAATGCAAAATTTTATTTGCATTAAAAAAACAAGTCAGTAATAAAATAAGAACAAATAGCAAACAACAGCACAAATAAATGCAATAGAATAAAGAAAGATATTAAATAAAATGCTTACAATTAAAGTTATTCTTTAAGTTTTCTCTGTCTTTTGTTCTTTGATGAACATGGCAGACAGCAGCAGGTTTATTAGGCTGCTGTCCCTTTAAGAGCTTATGCACTGATCCAATATACTGCTACACAACCTGCGTTATCTGTGGTGTAGCTACTGAAGGGAAAGCTAAGAAAACAGGCGACTTTCCTGATGAACGTGCATGAAGTCGCATGGACTGACTGCAGAAAAACAGATGCGTTTACAGTGTGCTACAGTAGTACGAGCTACATTAAGGTAAATGAGTAAATAAATAACACTATTTGCTAACAGCGGAGATGAATTCAACATACAGCTTCACGTTACACAGGACGAGACAGGCTACACATAGGATTTACAAAAGAAACTGTTTTTGTTTTTTTTATCGATAACTTTTACCTGATTTCTAATGAAACATACGCTATGTACAGTTCATAGCATACTTTTTGCAAGACTCCCGAAAAGATCCTGAGTTTGTTATAATGTAGGTTTCTCATCATAAATGCATCTAATCTGGGCAGACGGGCATCTGTACCACAAAAGCACGACTTATCCCAATGAGAACAACACAAAATCCGGTAGTTTCCCACTGAACACACAGATAAGACTCCAGGATTCCTTAAAAGTAGGGACGGGGATGCACCATTAGAAGGTGTGTGTGCGTGTTTGCACATACCATCTAAGAAGCCAGAGGAGGTCAGCTTTTTACGGTGTGCGTGAGCGTAATCTTGTAGGTTAGGAGCGCTGGAGGAGCCGCCCAGCACCATGGTGCTAAACAAGCCAGCACAATGAGACCCTGATGGAGTTAGAGAAGATACATACAGCAATCGGGTGTTCCCTGAGACGCCTCGCAGTGCATGCAGCATGCAGCATTTATTACAGATTCTTGCCACAGAATGAGTAGTGCAGCCTCACTGAAAGCTTCCCATAATGACAGTAATGTCTTTTGTCATTGTAACCAAGTTAGGTAAAACGATCCTCAGAGGACCTCGCTTTAGGGAGAACATAAAAACACTCGTCCGACCAATAAGACATTAGCTTTAGGGTCACGTGAAGTGACATATCAAGCAATTACTAAATCAAATAAAAAGACTAAGTGAAATGTGTAATAGACTTACACCATCTTTACTACAACTACTATTCATAGTTTTTTTTTTTTTGCATTATGGCAAATCTGTATTAATGTAACAATTTGCTGTGAATGACCAGAATGCATTTGGCTTTTGTTTGGGTGCACACAGTTTTACAGCAGACAGAAAAACTCTTCAGGTGGCAAGCTTTATAGTTTTATAATGTTGTATAAATCTGTGCCACTTTGTTATGTCACTTCACAAATCACGATGCCATTGATGTCACATCGCAAAGAACCAAACTAAATCACACAAGCTCTTAGTTGTTCGAAAGATCAGTGGAATTTACACTTAATTTTGAGGGCTGACTCGAAGAACACAAGCTTGTCCATGTGCAGCTTTCCCCCAAGCCAACATTAAATCGTAGGTCCTGTAACCTTGTGTCTTTCACTATAGTTTTAAACTGTCCTGCAGTATGACAAAATAATTTACTTTAAATAATACAAAATTCTATTCATCTCTATTAAGGGCTCAAAAAGCTGCATGTTTACTAATTTCTAAAAAATAAAGAAAGAAAAATTTAAATATCCAATACTGGGGCCAGTTGTATTATTGTATGTAAGGCTGTCTATTGAAAACGGTAACACTTTACTTGAAGGGGTGTGCATAAGACTGACATGACACCTTCATATTCATGACATGACATATGTCAAGAATATGAAGGAGGTTTTATGCATGTTTATGACAACTGTCATTAAGTGTCATTCGCTCAATTATGACATTTTTAATGCAAATATGACATTGTTTGAGATGTCTTTGTTATGACAACTTGACATAAACCAATACATCATAACCTGTCAGTGTCTTTGTCATGACAACTTGCCATTACCAAGACAACATAAATTGTCATAAACATGACATAGCAGATTAATTATCAAACTTAATAAACCACTTAGCTTTATGGGTTAACATTACATTAAACTGTCAGGTGGTTGGTTTTGACATTGGCTGTCATAAGGGCATTATAACTGTCATGAATATTTTTCTTGACCTCGACTACAGTGGTACACATTGAATTTGTCATTAAAATGTTATAATGGCCTTATGAAAGCCAATGTCAAAACCAACCACCTGACAGTTTAATGTAATGTTAACCCATAAAGCTAAGTGGTTTATTAAGTTTGATAATTAATCTGCTATGTCATGTTTATGACAGGTTGTGTTGTCTTAGTAATGTCAAGTTGTCATGACAAAGACACTGACATGTTATGATGTATTGGTTTATGTCAAGGTGTCATAACAAAGTATCATGTGTCATGTCATGATTATGAAGGTGTCATGTCAGTCTTATGCACACCCCTTCAAGTAAAGTGTTACCGACTAGTCTAAGCAGTTGCAACCGGCCACTCTTAAAAAAAAAAAAATCACTCATCGAAGAAAAGGCTCTACAGTATCTAGAACCTAAAAGGGTTCTGTCAGAAACTTGTTTTAATTCATTTTTCAATTTAATTACATTTTATTAATTGAACAACTCATAAACACATCACACCACAAGAACAATTTAAAATAACTGTTAAACATGAAAGTATTATGCAATCATTTAAGATTTTCTCCTTATAGACGGTTTCAACGGCAACAACATAAACAAACGTTACTGCGCATGCGCGCTTTTGTGGCCCAAACTTAACTTCCGGTAGAGTCAATAACAACTGAGTTCATCATAGACTTTTTGTGAGAAAAAAGTCAGAATTGTGAGATAAAAAGTTAATTCTGTCTTTTTTTCCTCGCAATTGCGACTTTATTTCTCAGAATTGCAACTTTATTTCTCACAATTCTGACTTCTTATCTCGCAATTGTGAGATAAAAAGTCGCAATTATTATTATTATTTCTTCAGTGGCGGAAACAAGCTTCCATAATTATCTGTTGCTTATCATGAGTTTGTTACCTGTAACGAAGTGAGTGCTACAGATCCTTGAATTCTTGCCTGGCTGCCAAGCCTCTCATCGCACAGCGGTGATCCACGCTCGCCGTCTCCCTTCGTTTTTAGGAAACCGACATTTTTTTTTTTTTGATAAGGTATTTGTCCCAGAGCCTCAGGTTGCATCCCACAACACAACAACCTGAGCCCAACTTCAGTCTACTCATCACCTTAATTTTCACTGCGTTTGTAGTCGGCGCCATATTACCAGAGAATGATATTATGATATTACCGGTTAACAAACACAGACCGGAAGTTAACTTCGGGCCAGCGCGTAACCCCGGCAACGCGCGTGCGTTCGATGAAACCGTCTATATAGAATCCTTTTTTGTTGTTGTTGCATAACGCGTTCTATCAAATTCAAGAACCCTAGTGTTCTATATGGAACCTTTCTTCTAAGAGTGATGTCACACCGCAGGACATCCAAAACCACTCAATGTCACCTACACATCTGCATACCCTTACTGAAGATGTGTAATCACCCAGTAAGGCTAAAGTATATGCTTCCATATAAAGCATGGGGGTTTGTGTGTATACGGCCTACAAACACACAAAGGACATTACAAGCATATATGAGAGTCAGCACTGTATTAGTCAGCTGTGTGGCAACAATCTTAGAACACAGTGTGTTTCAGAGTAAAGCTCACTGACAGTATTACACACTCACTTCCAATTCAGACCCAAATTAATCGGTCGTTAAGTTTAAAGAATCAAGAGAGAGCAGCCACATCAACAACACACACAACAGAGATTAGAAATGGAACGGCAAAATATTATTTGGTCATAGAAAACCAGGACAGTGTGTCAGAGTTCCTCCATAATGAACATCCAACAACATTCAGGATATTACAAGATATGTCTGTTGACTTTATAACAAGATTAGGAGTGTGTTGAGTGTGATCTTACCGATTCCAGGGGTGAGCTTGTGCTCGGGGTGAAGTCTGGCCGGTCTGTGGCTGTTGTTCTCCGACAGAACCTGGAAGAGCACAAGCAGACGACAATAACTGCTCAACAAACAGCCAACCGTCATCCCTTCTTCATGAAGGCCACGTACAGGTAGACAGACATTAATAAGCAGCACTGTAAATATGTGAGTTCACGGGTCTATACAACAAACAAAAGAAAAATAAATGGATCATGCGTTAAGCCTTGCCACACAGACTCCATTCCATATCAGAAACGGGAAATGAGATCAGGAGTGCAGAAGGGTGTGAGGACGGACATGGCAACGGTTTATAGAGTATAACTGAACAAACCACAGTTTCAAACAAATATGCTTTTGCATCCACGTAAAACCCAACAGAGCAGGGAACAAGCCGGTCACAGCCCACTTATTTCTCTCTGTACAAAATGTTCATTTCAGTTTCATGCAAAACCAAAGGAAACTTCAAATCTATGAAATCTACTTTGGGGTGAAGAGTGTTATCCGGGGAATAGGAAGAGGTTATTGGACACTAAACAGCGGTTCTCGTTACATGAGGCCTAGATCAAGCCAGTCCTCAACTGAAAGGGTTTCCAATGGCCCCAAAAACACACATACAATCTGTGTATTTATATCATACAGCAAACCCATTTAATTTACCTG
The DNA here is from genome assembly GCF_029890125.1 of Rhinichthys klamathensis goyatoka. Taxonomy (NCBI): domain Eukaryota; kingdom Metazoa; phylum Chordata; class Actinopteri; order Cypriniformes; family Leuciscidae; genus Rhinichthys; species Rhinichthys klamathensis. The sequence goes on from NW_026606759.1 coordinate 72,911, forward strand.
AAAGATTTTGGTTACAATAAAACACACTTAAGCCAAACATGCCACAAAAAGAGAGATAAAGACTTTTTTTTTCGACTAAAAATCACATTGACAAAATTTCAATGGATTGCAAATTGCTTTGATATTCTCTCATTTAACATAACATCATTCAGACATTTTCAAGTGTGACTAAAGTGTCCAGATTGTTTTTTCGGGTCACTGTGTTTAGTTGAAGACTTGGGTTAATCTGTGCCAATATCCTCAAAACATTTACTGTGTGTTTAAGAACTTGACCGAGGTTCCCACTTTGTTATAATGTTGCGTAAAAACGACAGGAAAACTGAAAAAACGAAGCAATAATATATTTTAAAACAAAGACACAAGCATAATTATAACACGTGGGTTATAATTATTTTTGTAAAACATAATACAAATTGTGATGTTAACCACCATAAACAAATATCATTGATTATGTTGATAAAGCTTCCCACTGAACTGTAAGAACAAGAAATGAGAAATGTGGATCTGGGTGAGAACAGTGACCGATGAATATTAAAAGGTGCCGAAGCGGAGGCAAAGTCTGTGGTGGAAGAGGTGAGCGACAGGCGTAACCCCCCCCCCACACACACACACACACATGTGTGACGTCAGAGACACATGTCCCGCAGCAGCCCAGGGTCCACGCTTGCTGGACACTGATGTGGAGCGGGTGCAAAGGACAGCTAACAGCACAGCAGATGAATGAACAGAGATCGACTACAGGCTAAACATGGATAGAGAGAGTAGACTGGTGCAGAGAGAGAAATTAATCACTGAAGGGTTGGAATGAGATTTTTAGTTTATGGTCTGAAGCAGCAGCAAAAGGCCAAAAGTGTCTATGAATCTTTTTTTTTTTTTTTTTTTTTTTTTACATAGTATGATATTCTGGTTTGATTCAATCAGTATCCAAGTCTCACACACACACACACACACTAAATAAATAAATAAAACAATAGTATACATAACTAATTGACAAATTTTGTATCAAAAACAAACAAAAAACATTTAAAACCGAATTTAAAGTCAACCTGAAATGGCATTTTATGTCCTTACAATTATGCAGGGAAAAGACTTGAGTGTGCGCATCAGGGATTGACTGGATATTAAACATGGCTCTTTTAATCTGAATGAGGGTTTGCACAGGACTACTGAACCTCTGGAAAAGTACCTAAAAAAGTTTGTCTCTGAGAGCGTCTCGACAAAGAAAAATGGCAATATTTAATCTTCTTTTGCTATTTTTGCTGTAACCTTTACTTACACTAACATTAAACTACATGAACTATTTATTAACAATGAACTATTGGCAAGAATCCCCTGTGATCTACCTATAAAAATACCAAAAAACAATGACTAAACTATTTGGCTGCGTGGCATGTGTGATTTTTTTCGGAATAACATGCACAGATGAATCATAACCAATGAGATCAGGAATATTTGAAGAAAATCAAACTTTTAGCCAATTTTGATTTCATGTTGACTTTAAACCAACACTGTGAAAAACAAAGGCTGGGTTATCGGTGTCTTAACACGAATGGATTTGCCGTCTAAATCAAGAATCACAGAATTTAGTACCAGTTACGGTCAATGGAGACATATTAAACAAGTTAGTTTTCATACGATTAGAACAAATACATGTTTATGTGGAACTTGAAGAAAAAATTCATTAAGATGCGAACATTGTTAAAGAGATAGTTCACCCAAAAATGAAAATCCTGTCTTGATTTACTCGCCCTCAAGTTGTTCCAACCCTGTGTGAGTTTCTCTCTTCTGCTGAACACAAAAGAAGATATTTTGAAGAATGTTGGTAATCAAACAGTTGACGGACCCCATTGACTTCCACAGTAGGAAAACAAATACTTTGAAAGTCAATGGCTACCGTCAACATTCTTCAAAATATCTTCTTTTGTGTTCAGCAGAAGAGAGAAACTCACACAGGGTTGGAACAACTCGAGGGCGAGTAAATCAAGACAGGATTTTCATTTTTGGGTGAACTATCCCTTTAAGACAAAGATGAAGACTAAAACTGTCAAGACTTAGATACTTGCTACAAATTGAAAAGTTAGAAGCTGATATTCCAGAACACAAACCAGTGCAATAAACATCAACCAAACACATGACGAATGAGGTAATAGTGCTCTCTTTTAATTCATCTGCTCATTAGGTGTCCTTGCTTACCGCCGCCACCATCTTGTGTGTGAATGAACAGTGCGTTAGTGGTTGGTGTGAAGAATGAATTAAATTGGTAAAAACCTGTTGCCATGAGCCAAAAATACTGGATGTGAAAGCCAGTGATTTGGGGGAGACTGGGGAGGAAGTTATTTGGTCCCCTGATCTGCGTCTTCGACGCCCAGTACCAACACCACAGGTGTAATGAATCCAGGTACCTATAGAGTCAGGGCTAGACACACTCAGGGGGCTCTCTTCCTGGAAGTGAGACAGGGGGCAGAAACAGCACAGTCATGCAACGTTAACAACAGTCCGGCTAGTCCAACATTCACCACAGGAAGGCTTTACTCAAGAGAAGACGGACAGCTACATGTGCGCTCATACTTTGCCAGCAGGCGTCTTGAAAAAGTCTGTCTGCATTGGGGACTAAAAAAGAAAACAAAAAAGAGACCGTGGATTTTCAAAATAACATACATTTTGTGGGTGAGAAAAGCTTGGAATTGAGATATGAAAGATTCATGGACATGCTTTGGCACCCATGGTGTTATATTTTTTATATACATTAGTATGGCATGATGGGATCATTTGCATCACATTGTACAATAAATCCAACAAGCAACAGTATGAGAGCGACACGAGGGTGAGAGAGGCTATTTTCACTTTTAGGTGGACTTTCTTTTATTGATTTAATTTCCTTTTTTGGACAAATATTTCTAAATATAATCTTTCGTGTTCCACAGAAACAATTTATAGGGTTTGCAATGACATGAGGTTGAGAGATGCAACATAGCCCTTTAAAAGTTGATTTTCTGTATAGACAAGGGAATGTGCGATTCAACTACATGTCGTGTCTTTTGGTCTAATTTTTTTTTTCATGGAAACGACTCGAATCTTAAATAAGGACTAAAAAGTCAATATGGTTTTAGGCTAAAATGATACACACCTGTCTATTTGAAGTGCTTTTCTAAACTTATGTGATAAATTATGTGATTTCCGTATTTAATACCCTTTTTTTGTTGATCAAATACATAACTTTTCCATTTTTGGGATGCATCAATTTGTTTTTTAGATCTCGTTTCGTAAAGGATCATCCATGGCTAGGTAGGCATCAAATGATTTTAATGCATGACATGGGTGTGTGTGTGTGTGTGTGACCTTTATAGAACGGTGATTAAACTGACTGGAACTACCTGTGCATAAACCGGTTTGAACACCTTCCAGACAATCATGAGTATTCAGACAGACCATGATATAATGATAGCAATAAATCATATTTTATACAGAAGCAAGGGCTGTAATTATTTTGTTATTTAGTGTATTAATGTGGCAAGAGATGGACATTAGAAGGAAAACTTTAGTTTTAGAAACATACAGGTGAAATTTCATTTAGGCAAAAATAATGGGTCTAAAAAAAAGAAAACCACCACCATTCTTTTGATTTGCATAGTGCAGCTCACTGGCTAACTTAGTGATATAACAAATATCATGATATATTAGACTATAATGCAATACTTAAAGGTACACTACTGTAACTTTTGGCCCTCTACCGGTTAAAAAACAAAACTGCATGCCTGTGACTGTGCGGATGAATATGAATATGAGCAGCCGGAGCACCTTTACTCTGATTACGGATATGACGAGACACACACAGGCGCAATACCCTACGAAAACCATCCTGTCAGGTCTAAAATAGAAATATTATAAAAGGCCTACCATAGTGAATCAGGGTAAGACTAAAACATGTTTTGGAAGAAGGTTTGATGATGCATTAACTCATTTTGAACAAAACAAAGTTAGATAGTGTACCTTTAACATGCCTAGAACAACAACATATCCAAGTCTTTCACTCCCATTTTGAGCCAGCTTATATGCTTTAAAATGACAAACCGAACTGATGAAAACAAAATACAACCCGTTTCCTAAAAACCAAATTCAATGGAAAGAAACTGAGGATGAAAAGGAGACTTTGGCACAGTCATTACATTAGGGACAGGTAAAGGCGCATTGACGTGAAGAGAGATGCAGTTGAAATTGATGAAAATCACACACACTTTTTCCACATTAATGCATGATGTGAATGTCACCGCAATGGGGAAAAAAGTAAGATAAATAAAATTCATTATGCACAGTACATACACTACCAGACAAAAGTTTGGAAACACTGAATTTGTTTCTTGCGATCTTAAAAGCGTATGTTTTGAAATGTTTGAATCTGAATACAAGCATAAACATTTATGTTTACAATCAGTCATTTCTCATTTGTTAACAAAAGTTAAGTACATTAGTGTACATGAACTCCTGAATTTTTCTGGGTGTTTGAGTGAAGAGTGTGGCAGTGAAGGCAGTGTATTCATTTCGAACGTTGATTAAAGGGTGATTCAATTCTAAACAACTTTTTCTGAGATGTTAAAGCAGCACTAAAGAGCTTTTTTTCCTCTGCGGTCGCCCTACAGGTTGGAAGTGGAATTGTCCATTACCGCTGTGGTAAATACTTTAGCCTAGCGCATCCTACTGTCGCACACACGCTCGCTGTTTATCCAGCGCCGGCTCTGGAGTGAACGATGTCCACAGACAAGCTAGAGTGTGTTGCATGATTTCATGAAAGTATGATGTATTGCGACATCAGAAACAAAGAAAAACAAAATAATGACTATTGTAACGCTTGACGTAAAGCAAGTCAAATTTGTAGTTTTCTTATGTCTCATTAGAACTACAGAAACGCGACCCGATCTGGCAATCTTGCATAGCGTGGTTATAGCAGATATAGGACCGCAAAGCGGAGGCAGAAGTGCCTTTCACCCTGTTACGACTTGATGAACCACTGAAACGATTTTGGAAACATTATTTTAAGGTAAGAAATGTTCTTTAGTGTTGCTTTAACAGAGATTTTTGTGTTGCACATTATAGAAGACAATGTAAGCATCTGTTAACTTTAAATGGTTCATTTTCTTCTGGGTTTATAATCTACATTATCTTAACATCAGGATGTGACATTTTACAGCGCTATAGTACATTGATGATGCATAATTATGAATGAATCGTGGCCTTGACAAGACTCTGTCTGTATTTATATATATATATTCTATATATGCTAATTATAAAGAAAAACAACAAAGTGCTTTGTCGCACTACATTCGGATGGATTGTTTCACTTAAATTTGCAGTAAAGGTTCGAGCTCTGTGTAGATAAGCCTTAACTCGTGCATTAATAATTGTCTCTGTCAAAGCTAAGCTTCTGTGTACAATATACATATGCATGGAGGAATAGTGATACATTGGAAATGACTTGATTCGATTACTAGAAGAAAGGTTTTTAGAGACCCTTTATAATGATAACATATAATAACTTACTTCCACAGAGCCGATCTTTTTGGAGCGGGGAAGAGGGGACTTGCGGTGGATGTAAATGGGATCCGACACCATGGGGCGGAACATCATCAGGGCTCGATCCGGCTCGTCCCGCTTGGCACCACCGGCCTCCTCGTCACTGTCATTATGGGATTTCTTCTTGGAGCCCTCATTCTACAGAGACATCAAACATTTAAACTTGAAGGACAGAGACTGAGAAACACTGCAAATAAAGACATTTAACAGTACATCAATAGCAGCTCTCAATTGAGATGGTATGTTTCTTTTATCACCAATTTTTTTCCAACCTCAGCAAGAGGAATTACGCAGAATAGAAGAAGAAAAAAAAAAGATTTCTAAAATTCAAGACAATAGTCCTCAGTCTCAGCTAACCTCTCTGGATGCTGGTCTATATCCAAACCCAGATGGCAGGTTTTTATCTTCTTCGCAGCCTTTAGCTCCTGGACTGAAATGAAGCTCCACATGGAAACGGTCCTCTGACGAAGGATCCTACACATACAAACCCCAAATAACACGGCCTCCTCGTACATCATACATATATATATTATGTTAGAAACATGTTATGTTATATACTGTTATGTTAGAATGTTAGAAACATATATATATATCATAACATTTTAAGGGCCAGATTTACTAAATAGGGCAAATTTGCGTGAGAGCTCAATCCCATAAAAACACAGAATTCCTGAAGTTCTGCTCATGATCTAGTGATGACTTGCAAATTAAAGAATCCAGACGCATCCGGATCATTTCCATAATGATCAACACAATCTACCAAGAGCAGCGCAAACTAGCGTCTGGTTTAAGACGAGCTTTTTTGGGGTGTTAAACAATGGAGCAAATACCAGTAAACTGACTAGCGCAAACCTTAGTAAATCACCTAGCATGATTCATTTAAATACTCTCCTCACATATATGTTGGATCTGAAAGGGAAACTCCTACAAATGCACATGTAATAAGGTCAGCCACAGAAATAACCCTGTCCAGTCCTTTTCAGCACTAATTTTACACCGCGTGTCTTTAGTAAATCCCAAAAGTAGTCTTTTTTAACACCAAAAAAGGGTTTAAGCTGTAAATTTGGCCAAAAGTCTTGCGTACCATAAGTTTTGTGTGCTCAAAATATGATCTTGCACGTGCAAAATTATGACAAAAATCATTCTATACATTTCTTGGGTATCAAAACACAAAAAAAAACAAAAGCTGTGTCAGTATTTTACTTCAGATTTCTTCCATTTAAAAGTATTGCATGTGACATCCTCGTACCTTGTTTGGGTCTTCATAGAGCATGATGACTATCTGTGTCATGTAGTTCAGCTCACTGACGATTTTAAGGTAATCCATGGCTCTCCTCCATTGGTCATCTTTGGCCTCCTGAGGATACAGCAGAAATACATTTTGCATGGTATTGCCAAAAACAGCCAGAATATTACCATGTACTTGTTACATTCACATCACATATTTATCTGAAAGCTGATATAACTGAAGACACACATCACAGAGCGCTCCGTAACGCAGGATAGACAGCAGTGAGTGTACGTGACTCTCACTGGTGAAGTAAAGTCTGGTCCGCACATGGCGTTCTGGAGACATGACTCCCCGGGAATATCTGAGCAGAAAAGATAAATCAACTACACTTACAATTCACCCCAAAAGTGAACGATTAACAGTCAGATATTAATACATTAAACGGGTCATGACACACAGGTTTTTATTCATTTATCTATCTCTCTTTGGGGTCAACTTATAATGTAAGTTTTATGCACCAAAAATAGAAATTTGGTATTATCTGACCATTTTGCACAATGTCTTTGACCATAGGAATGATGCTAGGCTTTTGTGCCGTTTCTTTTTCAATATTTCAACGCTAATGGCCATGACTGGCTAATACCGTTTTGAAAACTCTGCATGACGTGCTGTATGTACTCTATGTGTGTTGATCACAGTTTATATAAAAAGTTAGTTTTTCTGTTGTTCAACAGATGGACAAAAATGATGAGAGAATATTTAAAACAAATCTTTGTGTTGCAAAAATTAACTCAACTTTTATGGGTTTGGAAAGACATGAGGGTGATTAAATGACAGAATTGTTATGTTTGGGTGAACTATCCCTTTAAGTTTTTACATGCACAATGAATGTCATAAGAGAATTGTATTCCTCATATCATAAACCCTTTAGTTCTTGAACTGTGTATTGGCTAGTTGTCTTTTATGAGTGTTATATTCTCAGACCATGTCTTACACTGGGTGCAGTTTATTAACAGTGTCATCGTCCTGGGTCCTCTGTAGGTCAGAGCGGATCTTGCGAATAAGAGGTGTACAGTAACCTTTGGCTATGTCCAGTTTCTCAGGTTGAGAAATACCATATTCCTGACAAGAGCAAACAAAGACAATTATCAAAAAATGTTCAAGAAAATAATCAAACTGTGAAAATAATCGAAAGTGCCTTTTACCTGAGGGATGACAATGTCAGCCAGTGCTTTGGATAACCGGTATATTTCCATGGTGTGGTCAAGCTTTAAGGAGCTGTTGTGCTGCACGTCATATTTGATGCAGTCGTAGATATCAGGTATCTTGCTGATGTTGTATCGGCCATTCTTCATCTTGAAGTCCTTCTCGAGTTTAGACCACCGACGCAGCATCAGCTCAAGAGTCTCACTGTGGTACAACTGGATATCTGGTTAAAAAAATACACAACCACACTCAACCACACACCCTCTCGATCCACAACACTGATGTTAGCTGTAGAAACAACACGTAAGGGTTATCGTATTAAAAAACTAAATAAATAAAATCGCGTTTAACATCATACCTAATGACAGCAATACAATATTGATCTACATACATCTAAATATCTATTAAATCTCATATTTGTATTGATGTTGGTTTCAAACATTTTACAAAAACCATTGAGAAAAAACAGATCAATAATAATAAACTGAGCAATTCCAATAGGGTCCTCACACCATCGGTGCTCGGGCCCTAAAAAAAGCTTATAAACAACATTAATACTTAAATGTGTCTGAAATGCATTTTTAATATTTCTTTGAACAAACATTTGAATTAGCCCAGTAACACTGCAGTCATTGAAGTTTGTTTATACATCATGTCTACAAATTACGCACCACTAAATATCTGTAAGTGCAGCATCTGAAACGTGTACCTGCTGATTTGGGGTCTTCCATCCTCTGGCGGACCTGCAGCGTTAGGCTCTGAATGAGGGAGTACACCTTATCACAGGTCTTCACAGGGTTTTTGATCATCTGCATGGACTTCACAAGAGATGTGCTGGAGGTGGGCGCCAGCTGGTCCACAAATAAAACACACACCATCACTCACAGCAACAGAGAGAAGCTCAGGCTATTTACACGAGGTGTTCATTTGTTCGAGGTGTAAATAGCAGTATTTTCTTTGCACTGAGTGTAAATAGTTGTTAGATGCCATCTATAGTCATCTATAGGCTATTTGCACCTCAGTGTATTGTAGTAAATTATAAAACAGTATGCAATAACAACATATTCAGTGTATATAATTAGATTTATTAAAACCAAAAATTGTCCCTGTCCCTAAATTCCTCAGAGATCAACAACACAGTTCAATTCTTCACAGAACAATAGAAAAAGTACCAGCCATCTCAAATCTTTTAAGCGACCTTAAATATGATTGTGACCTGACCTTCTCGAAGTCTTCTGGCGTGAAGTCTCTGTCCTTCTGCAGGATCTCGTGAAGTCGTGCTTTGACCTTCTGCTGGCAGCTGCTTAAGGAGTCGCTGTCACTGTCCAGCAGGCCGTTCATATTGGCACTTTTCACCATCTGAACCAGGATGGGCGTCAGCTCTCCCTCTAACGCCAGCAGGCCCTGAGGACACCACACACACACACACACACACACACTTATTAACACTCACACGTCCCGTCGTTTAAAAGGAATAATGGTAACACTTTACAATGAGGTTTGTTAGTTAACTACATTATTTAACATTAACAAAGATAAAAAATGCTGTATAAGTGTAGTTCATTATTAGTTCAAGTTCATTTCAACATTTACTAATAAATTATTAAAATCTTGTTAACATTAGTTAATGCACTGTGAAGTAACATAAACGAACAGCTGTATTTGTATTAACTAACGTTAACAAAGATGAACAAATACAGTAACAAATAGATTCCTCGTGTAGTTAATGAGTTCAAGTTAGTTAATACATTAACTAATGTTAACTAATGAACCTTATTGTAAAGTGTTACAGAAATAATAATAATAATAATAATACGATTATTATAAATGTGTTTTAATTCGGCTGCCAAAATAAACATTAAAGCATGCATTTAAAACCATTTATGCTTTCAACAACAATTTGACATTATAAGATTAAATCTGAAGTTTTAATGTTACTTTTGCGAACGCTGCGGCAGTCATCTGAACGCGTCCCTCATCAGAGGCGTATATCTTCAGGTCGTGCCTGTATGTGCTGTGCAGACGGAGAAGCCCACAGCCGGGGAAGCCAGCGTAGTCGCCTGAGACGCAGGAGGAAAACCATAAACAACAAGAGGCGGACGTAACAGGGGCCGTAATGAGCAGTGTGTGTGTGTGTGTGTGTGTGTATATAAAGTACCTTGTCCTCCAGGGTACATACACCTAAAGGCCCGACCGAGCTCTTCGGCCTGAACCCTGCCAGCTGGAGTCAACTCACCACCCCACTTCAAGACCAGCAACAGTGACGGGTCATCCCTCCGCACATCTCAACAAACACACACACACTCAATATCAAATGAACAGAAGTGCACTATCAGCCTTGGCTTGAATGGGGGGTGGGGGGTCATGACCCTTTAAGTGGGCGGGTTTTTGACAAATTCTGCAATGTGGACCAGGCTTCAGAATTCCCCTACACAAGACTGCCCTAAAATAAGTCTCTTTTATGACATTTAATTTTTAAAGTCCCCCTTTATCCCTTAAAACTCATCTTTGATCACCAAAATGACATATTTAAAAGTTTTTTCCTTTAAAAAAAAAAAGATTCTTGGCTTAAAATATCTTGAATGTAACTCAACACCCTTGCCTCATTTAGTATGCGCGGTTCTATGAATATGCAAATGAGCCCCGCCTCCACTCACTCGCTCAGCTCAGAGATCCACTGGTTGACGATCACACGTTGATCTGATTGGTTACAAGGTCGTTTGTGACGTCAGAAACACCAGCGATTTCACACCGTGTTTTTGAGACTGTCTTTGGTTCACTGCAGTTTTAAGCAGGAAATACTCAGCAATGCTGTCGACTTATGAACTTACACATGGTTTGTCTTAAAGCACATTAAAAACACTTATAAACAACATTAAAAGCTGGATTTTTACTACAGGGGGACTATAATAAAATGTAAGTGATCTTACACATACATAAAACTAATGTAAACAGAAGGAAGGTCTAAGAAACGGCATGAAAATGAATCAAAACCAGCCAAAAGATACAAGCAAGACCATCGTTACCTTCCTCTTCACTGGACGTTTTAGGGCAACCGTGTGGCAGATATGTTAACTGAACCTTGCGATTAATGCCAGAGAAATGGCCGTACCTGAACAAACAGAATGAGAAATTAGAAACGGGACTGAAATATAGCTGTATATTTAAATATAACGGGGCCAAGCGTGACCAAGTCATAAGTGGCATAAAATTAGGCTGGATATACAGTAGCATCCCCAGGAAGAGGTTCAAATAACACAAAAGCTGTCATCAGATTGATACACAGTATCTTGTAAATGTGTCAAAGATATGTTGGAGTTTTATGGAGTGCTTGCCATCAAATCAATAATGCTTTGCTTTACATGTGAAAGGTTTGGTATAACAAAAAGACCTGCAGATTTCAAAAACTTTTACTAGCAGGGTCCGAATATGATCTAAAGGCGATGCTAAATTGAATGGACACTGTAGTATGGGTTTGATAAAAAATCTAAATAGTGAAATCTTCAAATGTTTCAAACCCAATGTTGACATGACATTGAATGAGAAGATAAACCCCAAAATGTGGAAAACGAACAGACACAATACGTGTCTCGACACCCGTGTTGCTTGGCCCCTAATAATGAACTTACAGGAACACTTACATTTCAAGGACAGTTTTCAGCTGTTCAAGCTTTGCTTTACTCTCCTCAATTTCTGAATCGTTCTTTTGGCCCAGTTCTACCAACAGCTGTCTGGCAATGTCCAACACTTCCTGTTCAATTCAATCAAATATAACTTATTATCTTGATATATGAGTGGTGAATACTATTCCTTATTCATTGCTAAATCAAAAATGCATTTACTTGGAGTTGCTTTGGCTTTTTCAGTTTCAGTTTCCCACTTTTGTAACCTTCACATTTTTCAAAGAGGTCAAAAAATCTGAAAGACACAAAATGAGAAATGAACAAAGGACAGGCTTTAGCTGAGCATACCGTCACTTGAACTTCATATCCTGTTGGAGTGAGTGACAGCGCATGATGAAGATTGCTTGCTGACAGTAGATCTGAAATGTTGGTACCTCTGATGGCGAACTTCCATTTTCATCTTCTGTTTGGGAGTTCTGTCTCCATGTCGAATCACAGCGATCACACACCTCAACTCCATCCTGAAAGTCACACAGCAGCACTTGAAAGGATATTTGTTTTGAGCTTATGCAGAAAAAAAGATAGAAATCAATACATCAGCATTGATATAGATTAATGTGTGTTAAAGGAACAATTTTCCCGAAAAATTAAAATTCTGGCACCATTTTCTCACTGTTATTCCAAATCCATTTAACTGGCTTTCTTCTGCGCAACACAAAAATCAACAATTCAATGAATATCAAGTTTGGTGAAATCCATTCAATAGCAGTATGTGTGGGTCACTAACACTTAAATCATTTGCTCACCGTCATTTTGATCCAAAAACATAAGACTTTTGAAATCGTACATATTTTTTGAATGACATCTGAGAGATTTCTGTCCCTCCATTGAAAGTCCAGAACACCAAAACTTTAAAAAAATCATAAAACGTAAACGCATCAGTATGATTTGAGCGGTTTAGTCTAAGACACAAATTCTTCATATGATGACCATACATATAAACATTGATCGATGCACATAAACTGCACATTGGATAAGCGAAACAGAGGCTTGAGAAGACCTGGATTAAACCACTTCATCCGCATGGATTACTTTTACAATGTCTTTATGAACTTTTTGAAGCGTTAAGTTTTGGTGAATGGACTTGGTCAATAAACGGACAGAAATCTCTCAGATTTCATTACAAATACCTTCATTTGAAAGTCTTATGGTTTGGATTGGAACGACATGAGGGTGAGCAAGTTCACAATTAAAATTTTCGGTTGAACTAACTCAACAAAGCGCCCGTTAATGAAGGTGGTTTTGGGGAAAACAGAAGGAAGTCATGTGAGTTTGGGACCCCATGAGGATGAGTTCATTTTTGGCAGAACCATTCCTTAAATAACTTTAAAGCAACAGACTGCACCAGCTGAGATACTGAGAGCATTGCTGATGTAATCATCAGGAGTGTGATGTTCATTTCTGCTTGACAGGACATACATCGTTCCAGAGGTTGTGGGAACTATGGGAATGTCCTCTGCTTCTAAAGGTATAGACCACGGGATCTGAAACTGTGGGGCCAATTCTCTCATGATGATATTCCTGTTGTGCAAAAGGAAAATCGTAATCAATTGAGTTTAAACAAATACACCAGTCTAAATACATGTGTTGACAATTCATGAATGGCATATACAAGCATTCATTGCCATAAATTACCATAGTGTAATCATCTGATTATAATAAAATATTAAAAAATATATAAAACAAAAACTTTTTTAGATCAGACAATGAAGAAAATAAAAGTTTGTATCTGTGCATCTAATCCCCTTGCATTAAAGTATATTAGAAACGAGAAGAGATCTGGGATGGGTTTGTCTGATGTACTGACCCCAGGATTTTAGCACAGTCGTCGTAGTACTTCATGGAGTTCTTGACGAAGCTGAAGCCGTTGACGTCACAGACGTAAGACTGGCCATTGGCTCGGAGCAGGTCGAAGCCACACACCGTTTGCTACCAACCAGAACACACTTCAGCTTACACAGGCATATCGAGACAATCCATTCATTAGCATTTACATGTCCTGTGTAAGTTTGTGGCACACTCAACAAATTTTCACATATTCAGACTTGTATTATGCACGTGTATAAGACACATTTCACACAGGAACACATTTCTTTGATTGAGAAAAGCTAAAAGCTAAAAGCTAAAAGCTATGACCGATTGAGTATGTGTATGTAGCTATGAGCTAATGCACATACTGTACAGTACAGCTAAATAAACCCCTTCAGAGTGATACAAGACCTGCCACTGCACATTATCTCTTACATATTTATCATATATACACATAAAAAACGACTTTTTGTAGCTTTTAGTAATAGGAATATTATACAGAGGACAGAAAATGACAAGAAACTAATTTCCTGATGATGCACACGAGGAGCTGAATTTGTAAATGTAGTCAGTCATGACCAGCTTTCAGATATTAGACTCTGATGGCTAAAATAAGTGGCATCGCGACTCATTACGCATTTTAGAGGATTTACCTTGAAAGCCAAGCAGACTTTCCATGCGATGAGTTTCTCTCTGGCGTTGAGGATGACTGGATACCGGACCTCTTTCCCCTCGCTGTCTCGTTCCACCTTGCCATCCAGAGCAGGGGATTTGCGGGCCTCTGCGTGGGCGTAGTCGGGCCCCACAGTGTACACCTGATGCCGACACACAGAGGAAACGGTTCATTCATCAATGGATCAGTGTCTGTCAGCACTGCTTTTAAGTCCAAGATCATTTTCATGACTTACCTTTCATTTACTAAACTATATTAAATATACTTTTGTTTATTAAAGTATATTTATTTTATTTTATTTTATTTTCATGTAGCGCCACCACCTACTGGATCTGAATGACTGATCTTTATTGAAGAATCAGATGAATAAACGTCAGTCACGAGCCATTTTTAAATGATTTCAACATTCATAATTATCACAAATGCTTCTTGATCATCAAATCATCATATTAGAGTGACACATTCATGTGACACTGAAGACTGGAGTAATGATGCTGAACATTCAGGACTAAATTACAGTTTACAATATTTTCACATAGAAAATAGTTATTTCAAATTGTAATAATATTTCACAATATTACTGTTTTTACTGTATTTTTGATCAATTAAATGCAGGCTTGGTGAGCAGAAGAAAACATTATTCCAAGCTTTTGACTGGTATTGTAAGCTCCAGGCAAACACAACTCAAGAGTTTATCATGTTTTGTGAAGAAAACAAACCTTTCTTCTCAAGAAATCAAACCATTTTACTCTGATTAATCAAAATGGCCATCGCTACCATGAGAAGCATGTGTGTTAGTCAGAGTTGTGCTTGAGCTTCTGTGCTCTGTTGGAGATGAGCCAGACGGAGATACCTTCACATCCGTTCCATCTGTAGGCATGAACTCCTCATAGATGTAGGATCCAGTCTTTCTGACGTTACTCTCGGGAGAATACACGCTGCTTCTGCTGCCAATCTGAAAGAGATGTACAGGGATCAGAAGTGTGTCCAAGCACTCCGCAAGACATTAGGACGAGTTCAGATGAGACCCCAAAAGGGTTGATTTAAGTCAAATGATTTATAGATTTTTAGTGAAAAATAAACTTGATTTTACAGTGCAGTTATACAATTACTGTATTATATTACTGTCTTGAGGATAATATTATTATTATATTCTAATTCTTGTCTTGCTAAAACAGCAGTGTGAATGTAAACTGGAGGTGTAGTTCGGCTCTCTTGGTTCTTTTGGTTCGGACCAAAAAAGAAAAAGATACATTTAGTCCTGGATCGCTTAGCTTTCACTGTAATTTTTAACATCGAACCTAAAGATACCAAAAAAAAGGGCTTCTATGACACCATGCTGTGTGTTGGGCTAAAAATGCGCTCGTTGTATGGGCCTGTACGACGCGGTTCTGACGCCTGCACCATGTGACATCATGTCCTGTTTTTGCTTCGTTTAGATGTTAAGTAAGAGAAATATTGGCCTGACTTTAATTTATTGGTGAATTTCCACCACAATGTCTTTGCGTGTTGTGTTCATATTTCAGTCGCACTGCACCAAACAAGCGAACCGAGTCACCAGGAAAGGTGGTCTCAGTCCACGTGTGCGATGGGCACCAGGGTTCGGACGGCAGCGGTCACTCACACTTATTCAAATGAACCGCATTAACAGAGTTTGTGTTAACCGAACCAAACCTGCCGGTGTCAACACACCCTGGCTACATTCACACTGTCCAAATACGATTATTTGTGTATCCGATTATTGTAATCCGATCTAAATTTATTGATGTCCACACTGTGTAACTGTCCAGATCCCAGTTGTGTGTCCATGCAGCGCTCTTGTTTTCGGGAATATCTGCATTGGTTTCTGTGGCATTGATCTGTGGTAGGAATACGCCAAAAACAACAACAGCCGCACCAGTTTTGGTTATTGGGTTTGCAATAGAGATGATGTCTTATTTAGCTGGACTCGTGCGTCGGCAGAACCGGACGAGGCTGGTATGAGCGGCTTTATTCTGTGCTGTCGTCTCCGCCGGTCTCAAAACACGTCTCCGTTATATTGTCATTTTCTGCTGTTTAACACTTCCCAGCAACACAACCTTGTTTCTGCAGTGACTTTCAGCAGTTTCCTATGATAACGCCTCACGTTTGTGTTTTACGTGGCGTGAGAAAGTATGATAACGCCTCACGTTTATGTTTTACGTGGCGTGAGAAAGTATGATAACGCCTCACGTTTATGTTTTACGTGGCGTGAGAAACCACATATGAAGTTCGAAACGGATTTCTATCAAATTACATGTGATTTATTGCCATTCACACTTGCTATTTCAATCGGATTTGCTCAAAAATTGGATTTGGATTGGATTTAGCCTATATCACAACTAAAAGGAGGTCTAAGTCCACTTTAAAGTCCAGATGCAAGTCAATGCAAATACTTTGGACACTGAAAATGGGTTGAAGCTCTTAATTTGCATTATCAAAGAGCACCAGATACATTTTTTTCATTTTAAAATGTTCTTAGAGGGGAGGCATACCCATGAGGTCAGCCCCCCATAGTCTCTTAAAATCCTTTGGGAAACACTGTCTAACCCTCCCCAAAAAAACCTTTAAGTACATAGTTTTCTTCAGCTGGTTTTAGAATACTTTTGCAAAGAATGTAATGTTGTACTGTGGTGTGTTTGGGGTGTTTAGGTCTCACACACACACACCTTGCGGAAGAGCCGCTGGCTGCCTCCTCCTGCAGATGTGGGGTAGTAGATGTACACATTGTGGTCCTCCGCACTAACTGGCTTCTCCACGAACGGCTTGTGGAAAATCTCCCCGTTCACCTCCACATGGTCCTCTCCCTCCACCAGATTACATTCTAGAGAAACAGCACATCTTGTGAGGACTGGTGAAATGGTTTGATCAATGCTACTTTTTGTTCTGTATTGATGCAGGTCTTTTTGAAACAGGAAATTGAGGCAGAACATATTTTGCACATGGTTATGATCTCACTAGCAGATTGACAGGCCGATCAGCCAATCACAGCACTACCTCCTCTCTCACATGACTTTATATTTGTATGTTGCTGTTACCACCTCACATTCACAGTACAAGAGTACACATTAAGCTCAAGGGACATTTCAGTCCATTTAACTAAACATTGCTTTAAAAAAGACAGGTAAAAAATGTATTAACATGGTCTTAATTTGATTAGATCAGAATTTGACATGAAGTCGATTTTTCAACTAATTCTGTAAACTACAACCTGCAACCATTTGAACGGTATCTAACAGGTGTGGCAGGTTTTCATGAACCCACATGTCTACATTGAAGAGTTAACAGAGGCTGTGAATAAGTACTGCAAAACAATGAAAGCCACTCACAATAATTCATTACTAGAAAAAGAAATGTGGCCTTCGTCTTCGTTTTGAGTCAAACAACCTGATGTCTTTAAATTATACAAATATGTTTCTGGCTGCAATAGTTGAAATATATATCAAGTATATATTATATACATACATAATACTATATTAAGTATATAATAATATATAAGACATCACTAACAGGTTAAGTAAAAAAAAGAAATGCTGTGTACTTAGCAGTCTTCTCTTCTCGAGAATATGTTTTCTAGCTAACTAATGAGCTATGAACACCAGATAACTTTCCAGACAGAAATATAGAGATGATGACATGTTCACCAGCAGTTTTATTAATGTTTTCGTAAACAAGTTTCAAATTCATTCAGTTATTTTTAACCTCATTCCTAATTTCTCTTCGTTTAAGCATGTAACTTTTCATTATTTAACAAACAAAAACATCATGTACCGGTAGTTAAATCTTCCTCCCAATAAAACTGAAGAAACAAAGTTTGGAAAGTAATATTTCCCCATAACAGTTTAATTAATATTGTAATATTACTGCTAATATTGCAGGCTGTAGTAAGTATCAGTGAATAAGAGGAATGACAGTTACACACTACAAACTCACGAGGACACACCACATCTGAACACATTATCTGTCCACTGGGGCTTACTGGGTGTAGTGAACTAGTCTGAATGAACTAGGTCAGTGTGAGATTTGAGGGAGTTAACAAACCTTCTGGTCTGGCAGGATCTCTGTTCAGGACTGCAAAGCGAGGCAGCTGTATCCCCTCGGCCTTCAGGATCCGATACACCTCTCTCCTAAACATGAACACATAACATATGCATTTTTATTTTGCCATTTAAAAGGATAGTTCACCCAAAAAGGAAAATTGTGTCATCATTTGTCATCATCATCTCATGTCATTCTAAACCCATAAGGCTTTCATCTTCGAAACACAAATAAAGCATTGATTTTTTCAACATGGTTGGGATTCAATTTACCATATGTGCGTTAATCAATGTTTATAGAAAAGCCTACATTCATATGAATTAGTTTTATAATGTCTGTATGAACTTTATGGTGCGTAACGGTTTTGGTTGAATAGACCTTCAATGGCAGGACAGAAAAATAAATATCTTCATTTGGGTTTAAACAAGTCTTATGGGTTTGGAATGACATGAGGACGTGAGGACGTGAGGACGTGAGGACGTGAGGACATGAGGACGTGAGGACGTGAGGACATGAGGACGTGAGGTAAACGACCGAGGACGTGAGGACGTGAGGACGTGAGGACATGAGGACGTGAGGACGTGAGGACGTGAGGACATGAGGACATGAGGACGTGAGGACGTGAGGACATGAGGACGTGAGGTAAACGACCGAGGACGTGAGGACGTGAGGACGTGAGGTAAACGACCGAGGACGTGAGGACGTGAGGACGTGAGGACGTGAGGACATGAGGACGTGAGGACGTGAGGACATGAGGTAAACGACCGAGGACGTGAGGACGTGAGGACGTGAGGACATGAGGACGTGAGGACGTGAGGACGTGAGGACATGAGGTAAACGACCGAGGACGTGAGGACGTGAGGACGTGAGGACGTGAGGACGTGAGGACATGAGGACATGAGGACGTGAGGACGTGAGGACGTGAGGACATGAGGACATGAGGACATGAGGACGTGAGGACGTGAGGACGTGAGGACATGAGGTAAACGACCGAGGACGTGAGGACATGAGGACGTGAGGACGTGAGGACATGAGGTAAACGACCGAGGACGTGAGGACGTGAGGACGTGAGGACATGAGGACATGAGGACATGAGGACGTGAGGACGTGAGGACATGAGGTAAACGACCGAGGACGTGAGGACATGAGGACGTGAGGACGTGAGGACGTGAGGACATGAGGACATGAGGTAAACGACCGAGGACGTGAGGACATGAGGACGTGAGGACGTGAGGACGTGAGGAGGTGAGGACGTGAGGACATGAGGACATGAGGTAAACGACCGAGGACATGAGGACATGAGGACGTGAGGTAAACGACCGAGGACGTGAGGACGTGAGGACGTGAGGACGTGAGGACGTGAGGACGTGAGGACATGAGGACATGAGGTAAACGACCGAGGACGTGAGGACATGAGGACGTGAGGACATGAGGACGTGAGGACGTGAGGACGTGAGGACGTGAGGACGTGAGGAGGTGAGGACGTGAGGACATGAGGACATGAGGTAAACGACCGAGGACGTGAGGACATGAGGACGTGAGGTAAACGACCGAGGACGTGAGGACGTGAGGACGTGAGGACATGAGGACGTGAGGACGTGAGGACATGAGGTAAACGACCGAGGACGTGAGGACGTGAGGACGTGAGGACATGAGGACGTGAGGACGTGAGGACATGAGGTAAACGACCGAGGACGTGAGGACGTGAGGACGTGAGGACGTGAGGACATGAGGACATGAGGACGTGAGGACGTGAGGACGTGAGGACGTGAGGACATGAGGTAAACGACCGAGGACGTGAGGACATGAGGACGTGAGGACGTGAGGACATGAGGTAAACGACCGAGGACGTGAGGACGTGAGGACGTGAGGACATGAGGACATGAGGACATGAGGACGTGAGGACGTGAGGACGTGAGGACATGAGGTAAACGACCGAGGACGTGAGGACATGAGGACGTGAGGACGTGAGGACGTGAGGACATGAGGACATGAGGTAAACGACCGAGGACGTGAGGACGTGAGGACGTGAGGAGGTGAGGACGTGAGGACATGAGGACATGAGGTAAACGACCGAGGACATGAGGACATGAGGACGTGAGGACGTGAGGACGTGAGGACGTGAGGACGTGAGGACATGAGGACGTGAGGACGTGAGGACGTGAGGACATGAGGACGTGAGGACGTGAGGACGTGAGGACATGAGGACATGAGGTAAACGACCGAGGACGTGAGGACGTGAGGACATGAGGACGTGAGGACGTGAGGACATGAGGACATGAGGTAAACGACCAAGGACGTGAGGACGTGAGGACATGAGGACATGAGGACGTGAGGACGTGAGGACGTGAGGACATGAGGACGTGAGGACGTGAGGACGTGAGGACGTGAGGACGTGAGGACATGAGGACATGAGGTAAACGACCGAGGACATGAGGACGTGAGGACGTGAGGACGTGAGGTAAACGACCGAGGACGTGAGGACGTGAGGACGTGAGGACGTGAGGACATGAGGACGTGAGGACGTGAGGACATGAGGTAAACGACCGAGGACGTGAGGACGTGAGGACGTGAGGACATGAGGACGTGAGGACGTGAGGACGTG
This sequence comes from Rhinichthys klamathensis goyatoka, assembly GCF_029890125.1. Lineage (NCBI taxonomy): Eukaryota > Metazoa > Chordata > Actinopteri > Cypriniformes > Leuciscidae > Rhinichthys > Rhinichthys klamathensis. Next base: position 93,742 of record NW_026606759.1, read on the forward strand.
AGGACATGAGGTAAACGACCGAGGACGTGAGGACGTGAGGACGTGAGGACGTGAGGACGTGAGGACATGAGGACATGAGGACGTGAGGACGTGAGGACGTGAGGACATGAGGACATGAGGACATGAGGACGTGAGGACGTGAGGACGTGAGGACATGAGGTAAACGACCGAGGACGTGAGGACATGAGGACGTGAGGACGTGAGGACATGAGGTAAACGACCGAGGACGTGAGGACGTGAGGACGTGAGGACATGAGGACATGAGGACATGAGGACGTGAGGACGTGAGGACATGAGGTAAACGACCGAGGACGTGAGGACATGAGGACGTGAGGACGTGAGGACGTGAGGACATGAGGACATGAGGTAAACGACCGAGGACGTGAGGACATGAGGACGTGAGGACGTGAGGACGTGAGGAGGTGAGGACGTGAGGACATGAGGACATGAGGTAAACGACCGAGGACATGAGGACATGAGGACGTGAGGTAAACGACCGAGGACGTGAGGACGTGAGGACGTGAGGACGTGAGGACGTGAGGACGTGAGGACATGAGGACATGAGGTAAACGACCGAGGACGTGAGGACATGAGGACGTGAGGACATGAGGACGTGAGGACGTGAGGACGTGAGGACGTGAGGACGTGAGGAGGTGAGGACGTGAGGACATGAGGACATGAGGTAAACGACCGAGGACGTGAGGACATGAGGACGTGAGGTAAACGACCGAGGACGTGAGGACGTGAGGACGTGAGGACATGAGGACGTGAGGACGTGAGGACATGAGGTAAACGACCGAGGACGTGAGGACGTGAGGACGTGAGGACATGAGGACGTGAGGACGTGAGGACATGAGGTAAACGACCGAGGACGTGAGGACGTGAGGACGTGAGGACGTGAGGACATGAGGACATGAGGACGTGAGGACGTGAGGACGTGAGGACGTGAGGACATGAGGTAAACGACCGAGGACGTGAGGACATGAGGACGTGAGGACGTGAGGACATGAGGTAAACGACCGAGGACGTGAGGACGTGAGGACGTGAGGACATGAGGACATGAGGACATGAGGACGTGAGGACGTGAGGACGTGAGGACATGAGGTAAACGACCGAGGACGTGAGGACATGAGGACGTGAGGACGTGAGGACGTGAGGACATGAGGACATGAGGTAAACGACCGAGGACGTGAGGACGTGAGGACGTGAGGAGGTGAGGACGTGAGGACATGAGGACATGAGGTAAACGACCGAGGACATGAGGACATGAGGACGTGAGGACGTGAGGACGTGAGGACGTGAGGACGTGAGGACATGAGGACGTGAGGACGTGAGGACGTGAGGACATGAGGACGTGAGGACGTGAGGACGTGAGGACATGAGGACATGAGGTAAACGACCGAGGACGTGAGGACGTGAGGACATGAGGACGTGAGGACGTGAGGACATGAGGACATGAGGTAAACGACCAAGGACGTGAGGACGTGAGGACATGAGGACATGAGGACGTGAGGACGTGAGGACGTGAGGACATGAGGACGTGAGGACGTGAGGACGTGAGGACGTGAGGACGTGAGGACATGAGGACATGAGGTAAACGACCGAGGACATGAGGACGTGAGGACATGAGGACGTGAGGACATGAGGACGTGAGGACGTGAGGACGTGAGGACATGAGGACATGAGGTAAACGACCGAGGACGTGAGGACATGAGGACATGAGGACGTGAGGACGTGAGGACGTGAGGACGTGAGGACGTGAGGACATGAGGACATGAGGACATGAGGTAAACGACCGAGGACGTGAGGACGTGAGGACATGAGTATGGCGCTCGAAATGTTCCATTCGGCGACGAGACTGACAAGCACGACAGATAACACACGTGTATACGTGCGTGTACGTCTCCATTTGTTTTATATGGAGACGTACGCAAATATCACGTCACGTAGACACGTCAATAACGTGTAGCTGTTGATCTATGCAGACGTCACGGCGGCGTCACGTTAGAAGTTAACGTGTGGAGTTAGAAGTTAACGTGTGGATTACGTCTTAACGTCTGCACGCCTGCACGTCTGCACGTCTGCCCGTCTGCACTGTCATGTTAATGCTGCCCGCATTAACATGACAATGTGACAAAATTCACGTTTACTTGTATGTTTCTGTCGGTTTGAGCTGTCGTTGCCATGACTCATTGCTATGGATTGCGTCACTTGCGTGTCTTGCATCGGACTCGACTGAAGGGGTCAGTCTCCGTTTTCGAGGCCGAGGGTCAGTAATGTGGACGGCAGGAGCGCATAATCGTTGCAAAAGTTATGCGTTTTAAAACGAAAACGCACTGTACGGCTGGATAGCTCCAATATTGCTCTCAATTTTTGTTGCACCGGTAATGACAGGTTGGGGGTGTAAGCTAGCGGGAGAGACAGAGCTCTCAGCAACGGGGAGGGGGAGGGTCATCTCCGTGCCAACGGCTCCGCCCACAACGCAGGGGCGAATTGCTAATGAGCTACTGCCGCTCTGCTGAAGCAAAGTCCCAGAAAACGGCACAGGTTTTGTGAGTTTGGCTAAAAATGGCATAATCATCATTTAAAGACCACTGGGAATGTTTACAAATAGCTCAAAATATGATCGGAGTGGGACTTTAACCAGTAATGTCAATAGAACAGTGCTTGCCGCCATCTACTGGCGGTTTTATATATTTATATTTAGTAGTTTCATATTTGTTTGGCCGAGCTCCTTTCATTTCGGCATTTACAACTCGGTTTAAATGAGCTTGCTAGAAGTTAGAACGATTTTTTATAACGTAGAAATTCAGAATATAATTCCATCCACTGCCACTCTACTATATATATTTTTTTGTATTATTATTAAATAGCCTATTGCCTATTCCCATGCATGCTCGTGCATAATTGATACAAAACGAAATTCACTTTAAAGAAAGTCTTTCTACAAAACAAAACTTAATGAAGTGGTCAAAATCATGTCTGACCCACTTCATGTCTCCCGTCATATTTCGGATCCTATGATGTTGCTCTCATGCTGTTCACTGTTCATAATCAACATAAATGAAATAAAATAACAAAAGCCTATTATAATATTTAAACAAATGTGAAACTGGCAAAGAGCGGATATTGAGCGGACAGTCACGGTGAAAAGTAACTTGAAACTTGTTTTTAAATGGGAAGCGCGTCTTGGTTCACCCTCCGCCTGTCAGAAAATTAATAGGCTATATGCTTTATTACACAAAACGAAACGTTGAAACATTATTATATTTATCAATGACTATATGCTACAGATTGGGGCTGCACGATATTGAAGAAAAATGGGAAATATTATCTTTAAAATAGGCTATATTTAAAATTATATAGCCTAACCCATATAGGCCTACGTGTTTCACAATCTTTTTGTGACAAGAAAACATCGCAACAACTTCTAAAGCGAACATCAGAGTGTTTTATAATAAGAAGCACTATTTTAACATCAATGTAAACCACGGGGTTTGTTCAGGTTATCCTACATTAGGGATATTTAACAACAGAAACTGAATCAAATGTAAAAAAAAAAAAAAAAAAAAAAAAAAAAAAAAACATTAGTTTTCACTGTAGGCCTATTAATTAAATATAGGCCTATACTGATTATTATTAAAGTTACAAAAGTTATTCAGCCAAGAGCAGTGAGTGGTTTTCTCTTGTCTTTTGCTCATGACCAGTTATTGCAAGCCGTTGCGATATGCATATTGCGAAATACATTTGCGATATTTCGATAATTTCGATATATTGTGCAGCCCTTCTACATATGAGGCTTCATATTTTATTGCTATTTGGTATGTATTGTTTTTATCATTGTGTTGTTGGAGGAATTGAAACGTTTTTGTTACTCATTTTTATGAAGTAGGCAATATGTAGCAGGCTATGCAAAAGGATTGTGGTCTAGTTTGTCTGATGGACTGTCTAACTACTTCAGTAATAATACGGGATCTTATTGTTTTGGTGAGAAGTCTGTTTCTCAGATCATAATAAAAAAAATGCTTGCCCCCCATATGAAAACGAAATGAGTATAGTCCTAACAACGATAGAAAACCAATACCCTTAAGACGGATCGCCATTCAGATCTACAATCTACTACGTCTTTCCATCTACTTCATAAGATGGGCTGAACTTTGAGGAAAAGGCTGGGGCTGATTATAATATTATACAAAACGCCGCTTTTTACGCCGTCTTTGTCAGACAGAAGCGCCGCAGATTACGGCGCACTATGGATGGCCTGCGCCGCAGAAACGGCGTCATTGGCTGGATAAAAAAAAATGCTGAATGGAGATAGCTCCAGACGGGCAGACGTTAAGACGTTAAGACGTGCAGACGTTAAGACGTGCAGACGTTATCCACACGCACGTTATCACGTCTTTAAGCTTGGTTAGGAATCAAATGACACAAAGCGAGCGCCATAATGAGGACGTGAGGTAAACGACCGAGGACGTGAGGACGTGAGCAGGGGCGGGTCTACGTGGTGGCCAGGGGGGCACCGGCCCCCCCCTGAAATTCGATTGGCCACCCCAGGTGCCCCCCCTATAAGATGTCTTGTGATTGGTTCATTTTACGGCCAATCAGTTTATAGACTCTACTGAAGTTGTGATTCAAAGAAGTGCAGCGCCAGAGAAACAACGGTCGTCGTCGCGGACTTGGACTGTTATATTATCAAGTGTGGGAAGTCAAGACACCAAACAAAGAGCTGGTAGGTAACTTTTATGTATGGTTTAATATGTTTGTATGGTTTTCTCAGATCAATGTTTTTACCCCGGCCGTCAGGCTCTGCTCGCGTTGGTCGTGGTTGATTTCAATCCAATGTTCAGTCAAAGTTTAATAAAACACAATAAAAGTAAAAAAAAAGCTGGGCACTATCAAACAATAAACACTGTCATGGTGATTTGCATATTTTGTATCAGTTTATTTTGTGACAGTGACCACATAGCAAGATTGCACCAAATGACAATATGCACAGAATGTTCCAAAAAACAATAAATGATAATGATAATAATTGTCTGGTGACACGTAACGTTACGTTACTTGTTAATGCATGATGAGAGTAAGTCAGTTAGAAGATAGTCAGTTAAATTGTCAGTCCTAACTCAGTCATTTACACGTGAAATTACATGGATGCATTCTGTGCATTTCATTTACAATTTGAACAATTTTTGTTGAGATTGAGAATAACAGACACACACAAGTGTTTCTTTTTTGAAGGCAGGGAAGAGAACAGTGCCAAGCAAGCCATGAAAAGAAGTAAAGATATAGAGAGTTTCTTTCAAAGAAAACAAAAACAAAACAAGTGTAGAGGCAGAAGCAACTGAAAATGTTACTGGCCAAGAAGAAAATGTCAGGCAGCAAGAAAAAATTGTCACTGGAACAGAATCAGCCAGCAAGGAATCAACAGGCCAGACAGACAGTGATGCCAGTGGACCCAGCCGACAGCAGTGGCCTTCATTTTTCTCTGTGCTTCCTGCTACTTCAGGTTTCAAGTATGTGAAGTGTTGAGGGAATTGTAGGGATATTTGATAAATATTACATTTCAATTGTATGAAGCAAACTAAAACGCTAGTAATCATTGCATGTACATGAATTTGCCCTAAAAATACCATGAGCGTATTTATTCTGCTATAGTAGTCACAGAGCTTGTTTTGTTTTCTCATTGATGCAATATTTACTTGTGACATTTCATCATTTCTCAGGATCAACGTTTGGTGGGGATAAACAAGCACCTTCATCCCCAACAGAATGCAAAGGTATGTATAGTTGTAGTTGAGACCTGAAAGTTCTTTTGCACATGTTCAGCAAGTGATGTTAAATGATGTTTGACGTCTACTCTGTTGATTATTATTTTACTGTATCTGCAGATAATTCAGCTGTAAGTGACCTGTCTGAATTTGAAGACCACGAAGAAACTTTGTGTCAGCATAGGTCAGGGGGTGATGGTGACAGACCTCAGGCACTACATGCCAACATCTCCACAGATCGCATTCTGCCAGGACCACATGGTATGCTCCAGGTTTTTTTTTTACTGACATATTTCTAGAAGGTATTGTCTAAATGGGTGTTAATGATGAGCTTGTGTATTTTAGTTAAATTCCTAAAACCTTAAAAATGACCGATTGCCTTCATATTACTGGAGGGTCTATGGTTATGTAACTAACTTTCATTCAAACTTAATTTGCAGAATCAATTGTATGTATTCTAGGTTGATTTAATTGACAAACTACACCTTCTGCACTTATAATTATTTTAATTATTACTCATTGTTTAAATTGATTGCAGACCCCTGGTAGGCTAGTCATCGCTATAAGAAGACCATTCTCTTTATTTGCAGACATTTCACAGTCTCGGGCAGCAGGACCAACACAGCCGCACTTGAAGGTGTTCCCTCGAACCATGATGGGCGACCGGAAAAGAGCTTTCAACAAAATGTGGTACACACAACACCAATGGCTGGAGTGTTCTGAAAGCCGAGACTCTGCATATTGTTTTCCGTGTCGACACTTTTCTCTCCCTGGTATTCAAGAGACTTCATTCACATCATCACTGGGCTATTCTAACTGGAAGAAGGCAATGTATAAAGATGGAGGTTACAGGGGACATAAAAAATCTGAAAATCATGTTAATGCCATGATAGCATGGAATGAACACAAAAAAAGAATCTTGACAGACACTTCAATGTTAAATGCCCTCGATAAGAAACACCAAGAAGTAGTTGAACAAAATCGTACCTACATTAAAACAGTTGCTGAGGTACTTTTGTTTACTGCATTTTTAGCTTCGCTAGGATTTATGAATGTGATGACATAAAACATGAACTGCATCAAGTGAGGAGGGTGTTAGAAAGGAAATTCCAGACTGGAATTGAATTGTCTAGTCTCCTAGAGTTTACCATCTTCCTTGAGCCATTCAAAGAAGTGTTTTATCAGCTTTTTCGTTTGTGCTGCATAGCTGTGGCCTTACCAGTCATCAGTGCAAGTTGTGAGCGCAGCTTCTCTGCACTTAAGCTCATAAAAACACATTTACGCACTACCATGACTGATGACAGACTCAGTAATCTTGGAGTCTTAAGCATTGAGGTGAGGAGGACCAAATGTCTTGACTTAGATGATTTTGTTAGACGGTTTGCCAGTCACCACCAAAACAGAAGAATCCAGCTGTTTTAGTTGAGGTCTGCCTTTCTTTTTCGACTGTTTTCCTCTCTTTCTGCTACTGTTTTTATTGTTTCTAAACTAAAGGCTGTTCTTTAATATATTAGCAGAGCACAATGTAATGGTTCCATATTTTATTTTTAAACTGTGTTTTCATTTGAACTGTTACAGTGCTAAAACTTTAACTCTGTGTTACTCAGCTTTTTTGTAAATTAATCTGAAAGAAATGTTGAATGAAACACTAAGATGTTTTGGCCACACCATTTGAATTATTACAGTGGGGGGATTTTTATTTATTTATTATTATTTGAAAGAGACTGTGAATAAAACTACTGTATATTGTAATGGCCAAACTAATTAAAAGAAAATAGTTGACATTTCTGCTTCTGGGTTTTTAAAATTGCTCATTATTAAAATTGCTTTTATTTTATAAACTTGTTAGTTTTATGAAAAAACTAAAAATAGTAAACACTGGCTCTCAAATTTAACTTAATAGATATATATAGGGATGACAAAAAACTAAATTAATCAAAAATGTGCTTTATTACATTTGCTTACAAGTAACTTTATTCAAGTTAAAAAAATTATAAAATCAATAGGATTTACATAATATACTGTATAATTTAGCTTTTTTTTTTTTTGGTCACTGGCGGCCACCCCGTTTGGAGGCAGTGCCCCAGCATGGCCCCCCCACTGAAAATGCTCTAGACACGCCCCTGGACGTGAGGACGTGAGTATGGCGCTCGCTTTGTGTCATTTGATTCCTAACCAAGCTTAAAGACGTGATAACGTGCGTGTGGAGAACGTCTGCACGTCTTAACGTCTGCCCGTCTGGAGCTATCTCCATTCAGCATTTTTTTTTATCCAGCCAATGACGCCGTTTCTGCGGCGCAGGCCATCCATAGTGCGCCGTAATCTGCGGCGCTTCTGTCTGACAAAAACAGCGTAAAAAGCGGCGTTTTGTATAATATTATAATCAGCCCCAGCCTTTTCTTCAAAGTTCAGCCCATCTTATGAAGTAGATGGAAAGACGTAGTAGATTGTAGATCTGAATGGCGATCCGTCTTAAGGGTTCTGGTTTTCTATCGGTGGTAGGACTATGTTGTATAGCTACTCATTTCGTTTTCATATAGGGGGGCAAGCATTTTTTTATTATGATCTGAGAAACAGACTTCTCACCAAAACAATAAGATCCTGTATTATTAGGCCTAATGAAGTAGCTAGATAGTCCATCATACAAACTAGACCACAATCCTTTTGCATAGCATGCTACATAATGCCTACTTCATAAAAATGAGTAACAAAAACGTTTCAATTCCTCCAACAACACAATGATAAAAACAATACAAACCAAATAGCAATTAAATATGAAGCCTACATATGTAGAAGGGCTGCACAATATATCGAAATATCGCAAATGTACTATTTCGCAATATGCATATCGCAACGGCTTGCAATATGAGCAAAAGACAAGAGAAAATCACTCACTGCTCTTGGCTGAATAACTTTTTTGTAGCTTTAATAATAATCAGTATAGGCCTATATTTAATTAATAGGCCTACAGTGAAAACTAATGTTTTTTTTGTTTTTTTTTACATTTGATTCAGTTTCTGTTGTTAAATATCCCTAATGTAGGATAACCTGAACAAACCCCGTGGTTTACATTGATGTTAAAATAGTGCTTCTTATTATAAAACACTCCGATGTTCACTTTATAGAAGTTATAGCGATGTTTTCTTGTCACAAAAAGATTGTGAAACACGTAGGCCTATATGGGTTAGGCTATATAGCCTAATTTTAAATATAGCCTATTTTAAAGATAATATTTCGCATTTTTCTTCAATATCGTGCAGCCCCAATCTGTAGCATATAGTCATTTATAAATATAATAATGTTTCAACGTTTCGTTTTGTGTAATAAAGCATATTAATTTTCTGACAGGCGGAGGGTGAACCAAGACGCGCTTCCCATTTAAAAACAAGTTTCAAGTTAGCTACTTTTCACCGTGACTGTCCGCTCAATATCCGCACTTTGCCAGTTTCACATTTGTTTAAATATTATAATTGGGTTTTGTTATTTTATTTCATTTATGTTGATTATGAACAGTGAACAGCATGAGTAAGAGCAACATCATAGGATCCGAAATATGACGGGAGACATGAAGTGGGTCAGACATGATTTTGACCACTTCATTAAGTTTTGTTTTGTAGAAAGACTTTCTTTAAAGTGAATTTCGTTTTGTATCAATTATGCACGAGCATGCATGGGAATAGGCAATAGGCTATTTAATAATAATACAAAAAAATGTATATAGTAGAGTGGCAGTGGATGGAAATATATTCTGAATTTCTATGTTATAAAAAATCGTTCTAACTTCTAGCAAGCTCATTTAAACCGAGTTGTAAATGCCGAAATGAAAGGAGCTCGGCCAAACAAATATGAAACTACTAAATATAAATATATAAAACCGCCAGTAGATGGCGGCAAGCACTGTTCTATTGACATTACTGGTTAATGTTCAACCTATTCTTTCAAAAACACAAAGAGGCTATATATTTAAAATCCACACAACTACTCCTTTTAGACAATTGCAATTGTTCTGCTGTGGTGCTGTTTGGAACTATTTATTTTATTTTATGAAATGTCATTAACATATTGTTTATTTACAGGCATTCTGGTTTTCTAATGATTCTTTTTTTTAAAGCTAAAGACTGCTCATTACAGAAACATTAAAATAAATATTTACAAATGTGTGTTTTACTTGGTATTTTTCTCATAACAGTAAATCTATGAGGAAAAAGATCTATCAGGAAAAATAGATATCTCCAGACGTATGGCAGACGCACGTAGTCACGTTTGTAAACTTAGATCGTTGCAGACGGGCAGACGTGCAGACGTAATCCACACGTTAACTTCTAACGTGACGCCGCCGTGACGTCTGCATAGATCAACAGCTACACGTTATTGACGTGTCTACGTGACGTGATATTTGCGTGTACGTCTCCATATAAAACAAATGGAGACGTACACGCACGTATACACGTGTGTTATCTGTCGTGCTTGTCAGTCTCGTCGCCGAATGGAACATTTCGAGCGCCATAATGAGGACATGAGGTAAACGACCGAGGACGTGAGGACATGAGGTAAACGACCGAGGACGTGAGGACGTGAGGACGTGAGGACATGAGGTAAACGACCGAGGACGTGAGGACATGAGGTAAACGACCGAGGACATGAGGACGTGAGGACATGAGGTAAACGACCGAGGACGTGAGGACGTGAGGTAAACGACCGAGGACGTGAGGACATGAGGTAAACGACCGAGGACGTGAGGACGTGAGGACATGAGGACGTGAGGACATGAGGTAAACGACCGAGGACGTGAGGACATGAGGACGTGAGGACATGAGGTAAACGACCGAGGACGTGAGGACGTGAGGTAAACGACCGAGGACGTGAGGACATGAGGACGTGAGGACATGAGGACATGAGGTAAACGACCGAGGACGTGAGGACATGAGGACGTGAGGTAAACGACCGAGGACGTGAGGACGTGAGGTAAACGACCGAGGACGTGAGGACATGAGGTAAACGACCGAGGACGTGAGGACGTGAGGTAAACGACTGAGGACGTGAGGTAAACGACCGAGGACGTGAGGACGTGAGGACATGAGGACGTGAGGTAAACGACCGAGGACGTGAGGACATGAGAACATGAGGTAAACGACCGAGGACGTGAGGACATGAGAACATGAGGTAAACGACCGAGGACATGAGGTAAACGACTGAATTTTCATTTTTGGGTGAACTGTCCCTTTAAACAATAGTTTTACCACCAAGAGTGCCGTAGTTCAACACATCAGAAAAGCTGCTATACTGCCGTAGGCACGGGCCTGCAGTGATCTTGTGTATTAAACACATTCAAATCAGGAGCAATTTGTCGTGGAGATGACTTATGAGATGCAAGACATTTCTAAAACAAAATCAGATGAATGCACTGCATGTTTGTGGCTGAATTCTGGCATGCATGCTGACGCTTGCCACGCTGACCCGGCTAAAAAGCTAATATTCAGCAGTTAATAACATTAGCTATTTGCTGAAAGACTTCACACAAGACTAAACAGTGTCACGATGAGACTAAATGGTGTCATTATAAATACCTCTCTCAGCTCCTATCAGAAAGTTCAAGTGAAAGTGAAAGTTTTTCCAGTTTTAAAACCATAAAGGCTGGCAATATCTTTTTGTATTGGAGCACATCATTACTCAAATAAACATTCAAATCCTTTTCCCCATTATTATTATTTCAGTGGAATTGCCCATTATGATCGTGTCAGGAATATAAGCAACCGCATGATGTTTCCCCCTGAGCACGGTTCACTATACATCACCATTACAGATGTTCTGATGGCGGTCGTGAAGCACACCTGTCCTGAATAAAGTACTGAAGATCCAGATCGTTGATGACGAACGGATTCCTCAGCTTCTCATAAGCCACAGCTTTATCCAGAGGGAATCCTTCAAAAGCAGACGATAAACAGTGAACAAAACTCTTCTGATGTGTGAAGCCAACATATCAAGAGGAATGAACATATCTACACATGTTCCAGCTCTCAGTTCAGTAACTGAGCGAACTACCTGTGCATTTAATGGCTGTAACACACACCGTCGAGAGACCATGATATAAATGAGCATGATTGATATTCTACATAAACTTAAAACTTTGATTTTGCAAATACCGGGTATGTGCACACCAGTCAAATTTAAAAGAATTTAAAGGAATTTAAAATGTAATCCATTACATATGTTGTACTTAAAGTAATTAGATACCATATTTTCTGGAATATAAGTTGTTTTTTATTATCCGACTTTTATTACAATGTGCCTTATATAACGCAATTACTACGGAAGCATATGGGTAGCAATATTCAATTTGAAATGAAATATGCAAAATGACAATGCATTTCTATATTTACATTTACATTTACCATTACATTTGTGCAACGTTTGGTGCAAAATGAAAATAAACATTAAATGATATAATTTACATTTGCCATTTAATACACTAGTTTTAATATGTAAATTGAATACATATTTAAATGCTTTATAAGTTGCAAAATTAAAATTACAATGTATTACATAAATGATTAGATAGATATGTTTAACATGTTTAACATGCAAAATGATCCTTTAAATGTTATTTTTCTTTATTGCATTTACACTCAGTCAAGACACTTGCAATTGCATTTTCATTAAATGTCCCGCGATGAATGTAGCAAAATTAAATGTGCACATTGAAAATGCATTCTGACATTTAAAAAAATAAAATAAAAAAAATTACATATTAAAACTAGTGCATTAAATGGCAAATGTAAATTATTAAAACTAGTGCATTAAATGGCAAATGTAAATTATTAAAACTAGTGTATTAAATGGCAAATGTAAATTATATAATTTCATTTTCATTTTGCACCAAACATTGCACCGATGTATGGTAAATGTCAATTTAAATACAGAAATGCATTGCCATTTTACATATTGCATTGTTATTTTGCATTTTTTATTTCAAATTGAATATTGCTACCCATATGCTTGTATAAATTACCATCAGGCACGCAAAACATGCGCAAAGCAGTTTGTCAAATCCGAGGTAAAGCAAATTTCCCACACTCTGGTAGTTTCAATTTAGCTTTAAATAAATGTGTTTCGGCTTGACATTTAAATAAAAAATTTGTTTGAAATGAATGCCACTATTATAATATATGTTTTTTTAATACTTTACACTTACGATTTGCATTCCTGTACTGAATAGTGTTACATTTAAAGGATTTGTTGTAGAGTGAGGGGAAATAAAATATATGTTTATAGTGTTTGTTTTGTTTTATTAACCAGTAATTTACATCATTTCTGAACGCAATAATAAAATGTGACGGTTGTTTTCGTCGTGGTCAGAAGTGAATTATTTAATGGGGAATACAGTACTAAGCAAAAGCATACATGATGATGGCACGAACCTTTGGAGTGGAAAGAGATGAGGCAATCGCAGAGGGGCCAGTTCTCCACCGGCTCGTTCAGAATGACGTCCTCCTCGAGCGTGACCACAGTGATGTACTTGAACAGACACAGTCTCTCCAGGATCTCCTTCATGGGCTTGGACTTTGACTTCTTGGACATGGCACAGATACCCACCACGATCTGTCTCTCTGGGGGCTGCAGATTAAACACATGCATCTCAAATTATGCGTAACATAGAAGATCAGTTTCAGCATACCTACTAAACCTCATGCAAGAAACATTAAAGCGATCTTATTCTAGAACATGTTGTTCTTTACCCTTTTGAAATTAACGTGTTCAATACAAACACTGAAACAAATTCCCTCACTTCGTAACACATTATCACATCACAAATATGACCCAAAACAATATTAATAGCTGAACATTCTGGCTTAATGAAACACAACTCAAAGTAATTAAATTATGACGTATTGTTTTCAAATTAGTACTTTGCAGGACGGTATCATTATTTTTGCGTTACAAATATTCATATTAACACAGAAGTACTGGAGTAGAAGTTTATAGTTCGGATATAAACACTGATGTCTATGGTAGCGATCGAAATAGAATAGAATAGAAATCACCTTTTGAAAGTAACTTGAAGCTGCAAATAAAGATTGTATCAATAACATCGTCACACCAGTAGGTGACGACGCGAGACCGTTAAAAATGAGTCATTGAATCATTCATTCAAGAGATTCTTTCAAAAACGCTGATTCATCCAGTAATGAAACGAGTGAAGCATTTATGAGTGAGTCATTGAATCAGCTGATTTTCATTTTAAATTATTTATTCAATTTAATTAGATCTCTTTTAAATAGACTGCAGCAATCTACATTTTGTCAGAACCTCTGGTAAATTACGTTATCTTGTTTAGATGTATGTTCAGAATCGTGGGCGAATCATTTTTTTTTTCAACAACAATTAAACACGTGATTCTCAATTGACCCAGACTCGTACAGCTCTACTCAGGCCCATCGGTGCCCAGGACTCATAAACAAGCTGCTTGAGGAGAGACTGCTGGGACGGGACAGGCACAGGGTGCTCCTGTCTGGGTCGCTTGCACAGTAATGCACATCTGTACCATTTCCACAGGACACATGATGTGTATCCCACTACAGGTTATTTATCTACTTGTGTGTTCTAACATGTAGCTAACGTTTGCTTTCATCTGACGCCTTATAAACTTAAATAAAATTGAAATTTAAAAAGAATTATGATGAGTTTCACAGAGATATTAAAGTATATCCTGATGTTCAATGTACGAACTGTTGCTTAATCCTCCTCTAGATGTGCCTTCAGGTTTATGGTCTTTGGGTTCCTGTCAGGTGGCCTTTACTACAGGAACTGGAACTATTTTTATCTAAATGGTCAGTTTAAATCCTAGGTTTTCCTATCAGTTCTAAGAAAGACTTTTCCCTTTAAAGAATGAGAGGTTAAAGAATAACACGTTTAAAGGAGTCAGATTAATGACACTGTCAGATAAATAACTGATATTGCACAACATCCTTCATCTGCTTTCCGCTGCTTTAAAACAGCAGTGTAAGCTTCGAGCCTTACAGTACACTCGCTCCCAACCACACTTACTGCTTATAAAAGAACATTTTGCATTTAGCCAAATAATCTCTTTTGCATTTATGCAAAATACTGGTGTCAAACCTGAGAAGACAGAAGGACCCACAGCATCCCTGTGCACGCAATACAAGCATTTGTAATTCATGTTCAACTATTGACCAATTATTGAAATGAATTACCATACACACGTTTAACTATCAAATCTGAGGTCTCAAAGTGTTTGTAAACCCGAAGGATTTTTCGTTACTCAGAATTAATGAACCCATTGACCCATTTTTAGTTATTTATTTTTTTGCACATGTACTTCCTCCAAAGTTTATGCACCGCTGACTGAAGAACCGACAGCTGAGTCCCGATTCAGAGTCTGCATCCTTCGAGGTCTACGAGTGTCGGGCCGAGCGTTGTGAAACGGGGCGGTCTAGCCTACCGTAAGATTGTCCTGGTCTCCTATGAACAGTGCCAGCTGCGGTTGACCAGCAGGAAGACGGGCCAGAATCTGAAGACCTGTCAGCAAGTCAGCCTCTCACATACCGAATCATATTCTTCATCATCGTCTCGCTCCTCATCCTCCTCCTCCACGTTCTCGTACAGGCAGTCGTAGCCGAGCACTCTGCCCGGGTCCAGCAGCTCGTCCCCCTCTCCATCCTCAGCTCCCACGAAGAAGCGCGGGTGGTCCAGGTCCTCGTGCACGGACATGTCCCCCACAGACGGCTCTCAGCGGAGGTCAACACCGAGATCCCGGCGCACAGGCCTCGTCCTGCTCCTCACACACACTCATCTGAACACAGCACACACAGCAGTTTAGTGCTTCTCAAAGGACGGTTCAGGAGGGACAACCGCATTGACATGGGGGAGTGGGTTCGCTATTCTGACTAAAGTAATATTACAGTGACTGAGACTCTTTGTGTTCAGCAATTGTAAGTAAAGTGTTTTGTTTATGCTTAAAGCTGTTTGTTTCTTTGACAGCGGCTCTTGCAGTGTTGCCATGTTCACTTATTATAAGTGTTTTCGAGCTTGGCTCATACAGCGCTCGAGTTTATGGAGTTATTAAAGTGAGCAGGTGCGGGTTGTGATATTTCAGCTTTATTTTCAGCATAAAGCATTTCCATTTATTTCTGGGGGGTTTTATGGACTTGTTTGCTGATTTCTTACAAGATCTGGCAACACGAGTCAGACTCGTACCCGCACACACAGACAAGAGATACATCTCTGTCTGATGCACGTTAAACTACGTATTTTGGCGTGCATCAGATGTATCTCTCGTCGGTCATGTCTCTCGGAGCACGTCATTAACAGCTAGTTGTTCAGTTGGGTTCGTCACTACATAGGACTTTTTTTTTCGGGACATAATTATGTTGTAGAATGCGGTTGTCACTCCAGTAAATTACTGAACAGAAAAGGATTAAAGTCCCCCTGTGGTGAAAACCCAGCTTTTAATGTTGTCTATATGTCTATGTGGTGTTATTAATATGCTTTAAGACAAACCATGTGTAAATTCATAAGTCGACAGCATTGCTGAGTATTTTCTGCTTAAAACTGCAGTGAACCAAAGACAGTCTCAAAAACACGGTGTGAAATCGCTGGTGTTTCTGACGTCACACACTACCTTGTAACCAATCAGATCAACGTGTGATCGTCAACCAGTGGATCTCTGAGCTGAGTGAGTGAGTGGAGGCGGGGCTCATTTGCATATTCATAGAGCCGCGCATACTAAATGAGGCAAGGGTTCCTTTTTTTAAGGAAAAAACGCTTAAAGGTGCTATATGTAACTTTTCTTCTAAAATATATCCTTTTTTATTGCCTGTGTGTAAAGGGGTTGTAATCACACATTACAATGATCCACTTGTCGGGTTTTGCTATTACCTCTGAAGGCCAGTATTCCTATTTCTATGTGAAGTCTCCGGGTCGGATTTTCTGCAAAAGCCATCGGATGTGACGTGCACGCGCGCTCCCGAGCCTCTCTCCTTATATACAGTCTATTGTAGACGGCACAGCAGCTGACGACATGAGTCTGATAACACCAAACACGACCTGCCTCCAGCACAACACACACTCCAACACAAACTCCACATAAATATACAAAACTAAACAGAAATGTATCTGCTGAAGCTCGTCAGGCCAAACGTGAATCGGATCGACTTAGGACGAAAACACGGATCAACATCGGCAGAGCGTTTGAATTATGGAGAGACCTCCGCTATTTTTATTGTGATAAATTACAAGTTTTCAGATATGCTGAAATAAATAATGGTAAACTGTAATGAAATGGCAAGGTAAACTACAACAAACATGAGACATGAAATGAATACAAAAGACTGTTCCAGGATAACAAAAAGTAGGTGCTTTAGGATGTCACTTTTATTTTATGTACACTCATAATCATACTACTATCATATTGTTTATAATACACATTTCCGACACGTTCAGTACAGTAATGTTACTTCCTACTGTCTTACTGTTACACTGACATTGTTCAGTCTAGTTCACCGTTTTCGTTATCATATTATACATTCACCTGTGTTGACATTGCTGATTGTGAAAGATACACGAATAGTTAGTGAAACGCCTTATGCTAACACCACATGTCGGCTAAATGCAGTCAATGTAACGTTATCATGGTACGAGCATGGAGCATTAGTTCAACGTCAAGCTGATAAAAGTAGCCTATTATTGTAACGTTGCAGTGGGAGTTTACATGAGTTTCCAGCATGTTGTGTGATGCTTTCTCCGGTGTGTTGAAAGTCTCAGTGTGGCCGGTACCATGAGTGATCGCTCTTGTGTTCGAGCACGAGCGCTCTTGTAAAAATTGGTTGCAATCTGAAACATCACCGATAGAGGCCACTAAAAAATACATATAGCACCTTTAAATTGACAACCAAATTTAGTTGCAGTATGTATGTGTCCAAGAAGCCTCTTGTGCTCAGCATGGCTGCATTTAATTGATTAAAAATACAGTTAAATATTGTGAAATGCTTACAATTCAAAATAACTTATTTCTGTATGAATATATTTTTAAATGAAATTTATGTTTGGGATGGAAAAGTTTAATTTTAACATTGCTCATACTTTTGGCTATGTACTCTATTTGGTTATTAAAATACAAGCGTCAATGAAAAATTTAGTGTCTAGTATCCACCATGTAGAAAATATATGTTTTATATAGTTTAAAATGTGTACAAACAAAATCTAATTTTAGAAAATTATATAAGTGTACACACATTATTCATTTCCACAAACCAAATTTTTTTTTCCAACATACCGGTATATTTTTTAAGGTAAAAAGCGTTTTCACAAATATTAGAATTAATTCAAAAATATTCTTACATGTTTAGGGAGTCAGACCATGTGACACTCTACAACCTAAAATACCATTACCTTGTCATAAAAGTCAAATTATCTAAAAAAAAGTATCACTATTGTCTTTTTTATTGACCTTGACACAGCCATGCAGCCGTGTTTATCACAGACACGTTTCATTTTAAGTTGTAGTATGAATTAATTGCACTTTTAAAGTATTATTTGAATATTATTGTTCATCTCCAGGAGCTGATGGTGGACTTCAGGAG
The DNA here is from genome assembly GCF_029890125.1 of Rhinichthys klamathensis goyatoka. NCBI lineage: Eukaryota > Metazoa > Chordata > Actinopteri > Cypriniformes > Leuciscidae > Rhinichthys > Rhinichthys klamathensis. The sequence continues at coordinate 112,109 of NW_026606759.1, forward strand.
GAACAGCCCACTCACCATCGTGAGCCATTCAGGTTCCTGCGCTCCAGCACCTCCAGGACCTGAGTGAGACACCCCGTCACCCTGCCACAGGACCTGAGTGAGACACCCCGTCACCCTGCCACAGGACCCGAGTGAGACACCCCGTCACCCTGCCACAGGACCCGAGTGAGACACCCCGTCACCCTGCCACAGGACCCGAGTGAGACACCCCGTCACCCTGCCACAGGACCTGAGTGAGACACCCCGTCACCCTGCCACAGGACCCGAGTGAGACACCCCGTCACCCTGCCACAGGACCCGAGTGAGACACCCCGTCACCCTGCCACAGGACCTGAGTGAGACACACTCGTCACCCTGCCACAGCTCTCCTCAGCTGAGGCTGTGCTGTGTTCATCTATACCTGTCCGCTTCACACACCTGGAGACTACACCGGACGGTCAGGACTGCGGAGAGGATTATTGTGTGTGTGTGTGTGTGTGTGTGTGTACTGGAAGCTTCAGTACCGAGGTAAATCCCCTGTGTGTGCAATAAAGCTCTTCCTGAGTCTGGTTTTGAATGTGATCGACCCAGAAAGCATTGCCTCACCTCTCAGATGTGTCAGAACAATCCCCAGACGACCACAGGCTCACAGTTAGTGTCTATTATCCTGCAAAAGAAATACAATTTTAGTTAATTGTTTCTCAACTAATTAAAAGTTATTAAAAGAAAAAAGAAAATTAACTCTCCCCCTTCTGTGTATGGTGTTATTTCTTATACAGAATACAAACAAAGATTTTTTTTAAGTGATTTCAGTAAGTGAATGGCGACCAAAACTTTGATGCTTGGAAGTAATCTGGTTTACTTTTACTCTGCCTATGTGATACTATTTTCTAAAACGTTTGCTGATCTGCAGAAGAAAGAGTCATACACATCCAGGAGGAGGCCTGTGTGAGCGAATCATCAGAGAATTTTCTCAATTTTTCATGTGTGTGAACTGAGCTTGTAGATTACACACACCGTTGAAAGACTCACTCCCACAGTGCTCTCGTTCCCTGCTGTTGATGTACTCTACACATACTGTACGTTACTGACTTATGTGTGAAAGCTAAATATACTTCAGCTTTTAGGGGCTTCTTTCAACATCTGGGTTTAAATACACAAGGTTTGTGAAACCAGGTAAAACCGCTGCAGACAAAACTGGATTATTTCACACAATCTGCTCATATTTTCAACAGTGCTGACACTTCTCTAAAGAGACACGCTGATGATTATGAGCAGAATGTTTTATGCTGACGCATATCATGCACTTATACAAGACACATATTTGACCTTCTTCACTGCACCCCAACAAATCCCACAACTAATAATCAAGGTGAAGTCAGTTTAAAGGATGTTTCACGACAGACGAAAAGCAAAGACGATTGAACGGCCCTTTCACATTCATCTGAAGGCAGTGGCGTAGGTTTGATTTTGACATTGGTGGGGACGGGGACATCAATATATAAATATATTTTAAGTTTTGATCGAAATTATTGCTAGGGATATATCAGTGTCACTGGATATTGGTAGGGACACGTCCCTAGCGTCCCTACTAAATTCTACGCCCCTGTCTGAAGGAAAAGCTGGATCAGGGCGGCACAACACAAGCACAAACCAGACGCCAGACCCAGTCTGCTTTCGGGATTCAAAGATTTCACGACACACAACTTTCGATCAACACGCAAAACTGTCACACACTTTCCTAATATTGTAATATTATCCTTATATTGTAATCATTACAAGCACATTTTGTAACTGCTGATGAACACTTTCACTGCGTCAGCTTACCTGAATACATGATGTTAACTGAGCACATAAAACATGTTTTATTCGCTGTGCATTACTTTGACACACTCATTTCTGACTAATAACAGGAAACTTGGAAACGAGCATTTTCTGTAAAGCTGTTTTGGAACAATATGTATTGTGAGAAGCGTTATACGAATGAACTTGAGCTAAACTAAATCTTTCAGGTGCGCTGAAAACAGTAAAAACTTTCACAATTCTACTCTTACAGAGTGTTTTCTTATTTTAAATTTCTTATCTTAAATTGATCACACTTATTTTATAAAGGAAAATAATACTAAATGAGAGATGTAAATGTTTAACTGTGGCAAAAATTCGACTGCTTCCGGTAGATGTAAATAAGAACGGATTAGAAACAAATAGAAAGCAGTATAAATTGTGTGGGCAAAAGTGTCAATGTTTAAGGAATATTTTGAAGAATATTTAACTCACTGATCAGGTTATGCCAGTATTTCAAGCTACATGTACATATATAAGTATATACTGTAAATACATGTGTGTACATGTATAACATTGCACATTATACTTTGAGTTTAAGATGAAATGTAATGATCAATGTCATTCAAAGTTCCACTTTTAGAGTCATAAATGATAATAGGAAGGGTTTAAGTCTACATAAGCAGTAGTGCTCACACAGATTTCTTTTTAATGGGGGAAAGAAAGTGCCATTTTTACAAGTCCTCGTTCTACTGTAGTTGTGCGTTTGAGATTCGCTGTTACAGTAATATAAGCGTAAACATGAACAGTATTTTACAGTAATTATGTTTATGATTGACATACGAGAGCTTTATGCTTGTCAACCAGGTCTAAAACTGTGGTTTTCAACATTCTTCAAAATATCTTCTGTTGTGGTCCACAGAAGAGAGGAAAGCACACAGGTTTGGAGCGGTATTATGACGAGGGTGAGTAAATGACACATTTCCCTACACAAAGACACTTTGCCTAGAAGTGTTAATTCTTCTGCTATAGATCATGGGTGTTTAGTTCAGGCCATCCTGAGCCCAGATCCTCTAGGGCTGCATGATTCATTGCATTTTAATAGCTATTAAAAATAATGACTTTGTTAAGATTTCATTAAGATAACGATTTCAGCTTCTCCTGGTTAATTGAAAACTAATTGTCGCGATATTGGCCCGCTGGTTATTTGTCCTGAAAGTGGTTTGTAAAATTAGTCATTTATTGCATTAGTAAGCAAGTAAAGCTTTATTTATACAGCACTTTTAAAAACAGTGTTTACAAAGTGCTTTACAGAAGAGAAATTCACAGACAAGATCATACATACATTCATAATGAAATGAAATACAATAATAAAATCAATAAAAGATGCATGTTTACATTTACATAAAAGAAAAACTTATGTCTTATTTAACTAATATCTAAAATATAACGCATGGAAGAGCATTGGTAACAAGCCTCCTCTATCTTTCCTGTTTAGGGTTTCCAAATGTTAAATTAAATCCCCCAAACAGAGCTTTTCTCTTAAAAATATAAGTTTTCTGTCCAGTGTTTTACATAATCTTCCCAACATGGCAACCATGCGCACCTCGGGCTGCAAAAAAGCGCAGATGAACTGAAAACACATACATGTATGTTAAAGTTTAGCGATGTGCATTGTGAAAATCTGCTCGAATTAAAGTGTCACAGCCATTCTGTGTTCCTTGGTACCACACGTTGCTATCTGCATGTGTTCAACTCATTTTAGCCTTGCCAGTTTACACATTTGAGCACAAGAAGACGTGAGAAATGTGTGTGTGTGAAATGTGTGTGTGTAAATGAGAAATTGCATGCGCTGTGGAAATGTGTGTGTGTACTCAGATGAGTCACACACAGTACTCACACACAGTATCAGTGCATTATGCCTTAAATAGACAGCAGCCTAATATCCCTGCGGTGTTTTAATGTTAATCAAACAACAAAAGATAAGGAAATCACTCACTGCTCTTGACTGAATAGCGTTTGTAACTTTAATAAGGATTAATCTTTAATTTAAACAGTCAAATATGCAATGTTATTTTACACTTGATTACTTTATTCAATCTCTGTACTTGAAAACTAATGTTAGAGCTACCTGAAGCACTGTTTATTTTATTTGAATCTTTGCACTATTGTGTTTATTTGTGCTGTTGCTTGTAGTTTGATTACTTGTTCTTAGAAGTCGTTTTTCCCTGAACATTGCACTTACCGAACTGACCCTAAAATTGTGATAAAAACCAAACAGTGAACAATTTGATTGAACCGTTACACCCCTAATAGCCATGATGTTGAATAATAATAATATATATTTTTTAAATCATTCATTAATAACGTCCACATTATTTGTCAACTATCCTTTTAGAGAAGGCTTATAATATGAGTCTTTCTCAACTTGTTTTAGAAAGTCTTTGATTTGATTGGTGTTGTGTTTTACAATTTTTGTACAGCACAATGGTCAGCGACAGTATTATTATTGTGCTATAAAAGTAAATAAACTAAACTAACCAAAAGAAATGCTGAAAACCCTGCAGTGATCCGAGACATAAACAGAGAGAACTGCCATAATCCTGGGACATCTGTCACTGACACCACCTGTCTGACAACACACACAACACCACATGACACACACAACATACACAACACCACATGACACACACAACTCAGCAGCAGACTGGACAGACCTCACACACACAGCAGGGGCAATTCAATTCACCACAAAACAAACAAGTGTCACACACACCAGCGCTACAGTCAGATAAGCACCATAACGGATTCGGTGTTAATTCATTATAAAAGATAGAAGATATTAAACTTAGTTAAATTAGATATCTGATGGATCAAAGTCAAATCAACAGTTTTAAAGCCAGTGTCATGTGACTGACAGCATATATCTGTCCTAACATGACAAACGGTGTGATAATGCATTAGTATGGCAGTAAAAGTCATGTGCAGTTTGACGTCTCACTTCTTCCACCAGCTAACGTTAACAGTTAATGACTCCTCCTGCAGACATGTTGTGTCAGACACAACACATGCATGGTGTTAGAGGTGATGAACAGCAAGGAAGTTATATTCTTACCTGCTCTAAAAGAGATCGAAGTGAAATCGGAGGCTGTGAGCTGCTATGTTAGCTATCTATCACACACATAGAAACACTGAATGAGGAGAGCTAACATTAGCATACATGCTAAAAGCACCAGCAGCAAACATCATCATCCTTCAGCTAACGGGCACACAGGAATTAGCTCATTCTGGCATGTTGCGGGCCTCTAAGATTCTCCATTAACGATGTATTACAATCATCTGTGTAAATGTTGTCTGAATGTACTCCAGCTTAAGCTTTAAAAGTAAAAACGCCAGTCGAGGAGGGGAGGCGTCAGTCGTGACGTCAGGTAAAGGAGGAGGAGCTATGGTGACGTTGTCCAATCAACGGCCGCGTTCAAACTCTAACGGCCGTTTATTAACCGCTTGACCTGAATTGTTTTTAGTTTACCTCCCCGAGTTACTACTTCCCCATTCCGACAAACAGATATGAAATCGTTTATGTGCGACTTATGCTTTATGAAAGCCAAAAAGATAACTTAATGGTTTGGAGTTGGGACACCCAGCGAATTCAGCCGTTAGGACATCCAGACTGTCTGTAATAAACACGTATTCTTTTGTACTGCAGTTGCACACTTCTTGTCATCAATATCCAACATAAAATCGGTCAACACTGAGTTTTGTCTAATATCCAAATCCAAGAGGTGCAGGCAGAGGAAGAGCAGGAGACAAAGTGGTGGTTAAAATTAGCAGAGTTTATTGAAATAGTCTTTCAAATTTGTATAAATGTTCTGTACATTTGCCCTTGGCATGTTTTCAAAAATTGTACTGCACATTGGTCAACTACTCGTTGTTTTTAATTGTGCTTTATAAATAAATTACCTTACCTTCAAATTCAACAGGTTTATATACTAAAGCAAGGCAATGGAAAAGTACTGCCAGTACTTCCTGATAGTGCTGGTCTGGTGGACCATGAAAAGTGCTGTTTTCAAGCTAAACAAATACAGTGAAGCTGTTTCATAAGCACTGTTTGTTCTGATGGGTGGTTGACCAGCACTGTCCTGCTTGCTTGACTGTAGGCCAGTGGTCAGTAAGCAGTGTTGTGGGACAAGCATGGTTTTGGCTTGTGTAGTTCTAAATTTAGCACTTAAAGGAACAATAAATGATTTTAAACCATATAACATGATCAATTTGTCATTTCTTTTGCCCCTTCTGTTGAAAATACAACTGACGGTTCTGATTATGTTATTGTTAAGTTTTTTTTTCTTAATCGATGTGATTTGAAGTTTTGAATAGCAAAAGAAAAAAAAACATTCAAATGGGTAAAATGTGAATCATAGTTTATTTATGTCACGTTCTATGTGGGTTTTAGTTCTTTCAGTTTGTATGTTCCTATTTGCTGTTTAGTCCCGGTTTCCTTTGTTCCCATAATTACTAGCTTGTTTAAATGATTATCGTCTGTGTGTTGTTTAGTTCCTTGTTTATTTTTTTGTATTTAATGCCCTCAGTTACTTAAGTTCATTGTTGAGTATTGTCTTTACGTTTGGATGTAAAGCTGTTTTGTTTGTTTTCTCCTTTGGACTATTATCTTTTTGATTCTTATTAATAAGAAAAAAGATGCATCCAGATCCTCTTCTCCTTAATTCAAGAGACAAAATAACTGTGGTTCAAAACATTTTCTTATCTTCACAGATCATGGTGAATAATGTACCGTGATACATTTTACATCCACATTCATCAAAATGTGGATCTGTACACATATCAAAAGTGTGTGTGCTTTGCAAAACAAAAACATTTGGAGATATGAAAACAAAGGGGGGGAGGGCATATCCATTAGCAGTTTGTACAATAACAGGAATTATTACAACGGCTCTTTCACTCCTATAAACAACTTGATAATAAAAGTCAGACTCAAAAAAATGCACACAGTAACAAGTGTGTCATTACAGTCAGGAACATAAATTGTAGACAAAATTGTGCACTTTCTATAACTGCTGAATTAATTTAAGAAAAGTCAAGGGCCAAGTGTCCAGTTAAGGGAACGCTAATCAAGGACTCTGACAAATGGTTATTTTCAACCAACTTTTAAAGCCAAGGTTTCTAATAAATGATAGTTTAGAGTCTAATAGTTTTTAGAGTTGTTTAAGAATACTCTGGTAAAATATGAAGAGATATAATCTAAGGCGCAGTGGTCGTCACTAATGGTCAAATATCACGAATTGATTTCATTAACTGCAACACTGCTTCAGTGTTACTTTACTCTTTGTATATGGGACTGTATCTGACGATGAGGCGTGCTGGTGAAGTACTGGAGACAGTAATGACGGCCACAATAGCACCTCAGTGCAAGAATGTTTATTTACAGTGTCCGTAACAGTCCCAAAAGTCCACACATTAACAACAAAAAAAAGAAACAAGGTAAATGGAAAACCAAAAGAAAAATGGTAAGTACACATAATATTTACATATGCAGCTCTTGGCTGAATTTCCTTCTAATAAAAAAGAATCACCACAAGTCCACAACCACACTCCAAAACAGCACTTGCAAACCAGCATCCTAAACTGGTCCCAGTGTGCAAAACCCATGTATGCTGCTGGTGAACAGACAGACTGGATTATTCAGCAGGTGCATGGTGTTCAGCAAGAACGGCAACACCACCTGCTGAATAATCAGGTGATTAGTGTGTACCGAGTGTGTAGCAGTAAAGAGGAACAGATTCTTGAGTCACGGTGAGTGAATGAGCACATGTTCAGGTGGGTTTATAAGGGTTGCAGTGAGTGAGCAGCATTACGTGCTGGCCTCTGTACACCTGTTCTTCACCTGAGCACTGCACAATCAGGTCAACACCGCATTGTGTGTAACACTATCTAAACCATACATGACAAAATTACATCAAGAGCTCAAAAATCTCTCCACTGAAACAACAAGTTGTGATATGTCTTCACAATCATTAATCTCTCTAAACATACAATTAATGCCAGCCTTTCGGAAAAGAGTGTAAAATATTCTCCAGGATCCACAGCATAAAGTTTCACCTTATGTTTTTACTGATATACTGTTAAATGCACCATTTTTGGAAGTAAAAACAACAAAAAAATCGTATAATTTATAGTGAAAAGCCATAAAATGACATTCCCAGTGTGACACGCTATAAAGGTGACTTGACACTTCACATTTGATGGTTTTTAATTTTATGCTTCTTAGTTTTTCTTCTTCTTTTGGTTATGTGTTGTACATTATGATTTTATCTTACATCTTATGTTGATAAACTAATGTTTATTGCATTATTTTAGTTTCATATGTGTTACCATTATGGTGTTTTATATTTGTGTCATCCAAATATTTATCTCAGCTATAGTCAGCTTGTGGAAAAGCTAGTTGAGATGAACTTTACTCATCATGTGTCTTTCTCTTTACCACCAATGTTATGCATTATATTAATGTCAGATTTTCATGATCTCTTGTTGGAAAAACACACATCATCACTCTCCTATGGTAATTAGTGTTTAGAGGGAAGGCCATTGATGTAACTAACAGGAGGAATGTGTCTTCAGTGTTTAACAGCACTATTCTAAACCTTGTCTAACAATCTGTTATATAGGTGTTAACGCTTTTGTAATCACTTGAATAGGGTAATCATTAGGGTGAATTGAGATGTTAATTGCTCCCAATCCACATATTTAAGGACTGTTGGGGGGGGAGACCAATCAAAAAACCTGTGTACCACTAACCATCCAGAGGTGACCATAAACAACATATAATCAATTACTATTTTAAAATGTACATTTCTTTAGTTGATTATAATTGAGTTATTTTAATTAATAAAAAAACTCATTAAACGCCGCAAGTTGATTCCGGACAATGAAAGAATTATGACTCAGAGTCATTTGGCCCATCGATTCAGAACAATAACTTCAAGATGTCGAAAAACATTCAAACGGATGAGTGAATCGTTCGCCTGATTCGTTAAAAAGAATCTGTTCAAACGCGCGAATCGCAGCGCGTTCTGGTTTCCCGCCCACAAGTACATGCGTCACTTCTGCCCGGTCTCTCGCGAGCGCCCTGACTGTCTCCAGCCGCACGTGCCATCAGCTCTTCGGATAAATGTATGCTGTTTTAACTTTACAAACTACGCTAAAATGATCTAAGTCTTAAAAAAATTGTATCAACACGAATTTAAGAGAAAGTTGAGTCGTTAGAGTCAAAGTGAAGCGTTAATTGACGAGATGCTAGTTTCTGCCGCGGTTCAATTAACTTCAGTCATTTTGATTAGCGTGTCTATGTTTAATTATTAGTATTTAAATCAACGTTTATCACGGTGATAACAAATTTAAAACATATAGACTGCAGCTTTTGTTAGATATCAGCGTTTTACAGTTGTTGTCGTTGAAAGAGAAACTCTAATGACCGGCTTTGAATTTTAATAACGTTAGGCCTAACTCAAAATGTTAGCCTAGGTTATTGATTCCTAAAGTAGGACATGGTGTTCACATTTTACTTTCTGTCACAGATCTGAATCGTCCCCTCTCAGCCGAAGCTGCTCAACATGGATGACTGGGAGGAAGATCAGGTAAAGTCCACCACACTCTTCCTCGCCAGACCGAGATGAGTGCAAAGCCACGTGCTCTCCTCTAACGTGCTTGTTACAGTTACTTCAGTAGCATTGCGAACATTAGCCATTGTTCTTTCATATTTGGCATACTAAATGTATATATTGTTACTGCGTGAGCTGATTGCATTTTAAGTTTTGGCAGTACGTTTTACATTTACGTATTTGGCTGCACTTTTATCCATAGTGACGTGCACTGCCATTTTAGATGTCTGAAATTACTCCTAGTTATTGATAAAAGAAATATATGTTCAGATATCTGAAATATAAAAAAGTAACATGTTAATTCTTGATATCTGTAAATGTATTTCAACATTTTGACAGTAACAGTTAAGTTCTTGATATCAGGATTTTATATTTGTACTAGAAACTATGTAATTATTGATAAAAATGACTATTTATAGTAGTAAGAATTGTATTTCTGATATGTGAAATTGTAATTTCAGTATGTTTGAAATCATTTCTTGATATCAACAATTGAATTTGAATGGCAACCTATGGTGACATTTAACTAGTGAAAATACAATTACAGATATCAAGAATGATAGTTTTTACTAGTTGAAATTCAATTGATATCAATAATTCGTATTTCTGTGAGTGATGTCATTGTTGATATCAAGAATTAAAATTTTTACTAGTGGGAATGTAATTACTGATATAAAAAAAAGCCACTGTTACAAGTAGAAATCTAATTCTTAAAATTTAGAATTAGCATTTTTAACTAGTGAAAATTGAATTGTTGAAATCGCATTTATATCCTGGGAATGAATAAAAGTAAAAACAGCTTTCCACAAAGTTATACTCTAAAACTTGATAAGCACTACAAGTACACCCTATGACGGGACTAGTGCTCTCTTGACATTTCAACTTAAAGGGATAGTTCACCCAAAAATGAAATTTAGCCCATGATTTACTCACCTTCAAGTTATCCTAGGTGTATGACATTCTTCTTTCAGACAAATACAATCGGTGTTATATTATAAAATGCCCTGGCTCTTCCAAGCTCTATAATAACAGTCAATTACCGTTTCTGTTTTGAAGTCCATTAAAAAAAAAAAAGCATCTCTCCATGATTAAAGTGCTCCACACGACTCCAGGTGGTTAATAAAGGCCTTCTGAAGTGAAGCCATGTGTTCATGTAAGATAAATAAACATATTTAAACCTTTATCGGCTAAAATAATGAGCTTCCGGCAGACGGCCTACGCCACAAGAGTAACTTGTGACGTAGATGTGTGACTAGCGTAAGTTTAGACGCCTCTCACTGTTCAAGCAAACAGGGCTGGGACACAAACTCAAGCTCCTCCCACATTTCTCTTTAAAAATTCTCGTTTTAGACTCTTAATTCGTGACTGGTGTTTTGTTTTGCTCTTTACGTCAGCGTCGGGTCAGGGATTACTCTTCCACCGTAAATCGATGAACACATTGCTTCACTTCAGAAGGCCTTTAACCCCCTGGAGCCGTGTGGAGCACTTTAATCATGGATAGATGCACTTTTATCATGGACAGATGCACTTTTATCAAGAATAGATGCACTTTTATCAAGAATAGATGCACTTTTATCATGGACAGATGCACTTTTATGATGGAAAGATGCACTTTTATGATGGATAGATGCACTTTTATCAAGAATAGATGCACTTTAATCATGGATAGATGCACTTTTATCAAGAATAGATGCACTTTAATCATGGATAGATGCACTTTTATGATGGATAGATGCACTTTTATCAAGAATAGATGCACTTTTATCATGGACAGATGCACTTTTATGATGGAAAGATGCACTTTTATGATGGACAGATGCACTTTAATGATGAGTAGATGCACTTTTATCATGGGTAGATGCACTTTTATCATGGGTAGATGCACTTTATCATGGGTAGATGCACTTTTATCATGAATAGATGCACTTTATCATGGGTAGATGCACTTTTATCATGGGTAGATGCACTTTTATCATGGGTAGATGCACTTTTATCATGGGTAGATGCACTTTTATCATGGACAGATCCACTTTTATCATGAATAGATGCACTTTTATCATGAATAGATGCACTTTTATCATGGACAGATCCACTTTTATCATGAATAGATGCACTTTTATCATGGGTAGATGCACTTTTATCATGGATAGATGCACTTTTATCATGGGTAGATGCACTTTTATCATGGACAGATCCACTTTTATCATGAATAGATGCACTTTTATCATGAATAGATGCACTTTTATCATGGGTAGATGCACTTTTATCATGGACAGATCCACTTTTATCATGAATAGATGCACTTTTATCATGAATAGATGCACTTTTATCATGGGTAGATGCACTTTTATCATGGACAGATCCACTTTTATCATGAATAGATGCACTTTTATCATGAATAGATGCACTTTTATCATGGGTAGATGCACTTTTATCATGAATAGATGCACTTTATCATGGGTAGATGCACTTTTATCATGAATAGATGCACTTTTATCATGGGTAGATGCACTTTTATCATGGACAGATGCACTTTATCATGGGTAGATGCACTTTTATCATGGACAGATGCACTTTTATCATGAATAGATGCACTTTTATCATGAATAGATGCACTTTTATCATGAATAGATGCACTTTATCATGGGTAGATGCACTTTTATCATGAATAGATGCACTTTTATCATGAATAGATGCACTTTTATCATGGACAGATCCACTTTATCATGGGTAGATGCACTTTTATCATGGATAGATGCACTTTTATCATGAATAGATGCACTTTTATCATGGGTAGATGCACTTTTATCATGAATAGATGCACTTTTATCATGAATAGATGCACTTTTATCATGAATAGATGCACTTTATCATGGGTAGATGCACTTTTATCATGAATAGATGCACTTTTATCATGAATAGATGCACTTTTATCATGGACAGATCCACTTTTATCATGAATAGATGCACTTTTATCATGGGTAGATGCACTTTTATCATGGATAGATGCACTTTTATCATGGGTAGATGCACTTTTATCATGGACAGATCCACTTTTATCATGAATAGATGCACTTTTATCATGAATAGATGCACTTTTATCATGGGTAGATGCACTTTTATCATGGACAGATCCACTTTTATCATGAATAGATGCACTTTTATCATGAATAGATGCACTTTTATCATGGGTAGATGCACTTTTATCATGGACAGATCCACTTTTATCATGAATAGATGCACTTTTATCATGAATAGATGCACTTTTATCATGGGTAGATGCACTTTTATCATGAATAGATGCACTTTATCATGGGTAGATGCACTTTTATCATGGACAGATGCACTTTATCATGGGTAGATGCACTTTTATCATGGACAGATGCACTTTTATCATGAATAGATGCACTTTTATCATGAATAGATGCACTTTTATCATGAATAGATGCACTTTATCATGGGTAGATGCACTTTTATCGTGGACAGATGATGGACAGATGCACTTTATGATGGATAGATGCACTTGGATGGACTTCAAAACATAAACGGTCGTACATTCACTGCCATTATAAAGCTTGGAAGAGCCAGGGCATTTTATAATATAACTCCGATTGTATTTTTCTGAAAGAAACTCAGATACACCTAGGATGACTTGAGGGGGAGTAAATCATGGGGTAAATTTAATTTTTGGGTGAACTATCCCTTTTGAGTTATGTCTTTTATAACTTTTTTTAAAAGTTGAAAATTGCTTATTTTGATGAGTTAAAGCCATGTAAAAACATATTGTCATAACTAGGGCTGCAACTAACGATTATTTTGATAATCGATTAATCGGATAAAAAAATCAATTAGATTTTTTGTTTATTATGACTAAATAAAACCCGGTTACACTTTATTTTAAGGTGTCCTTGTTATAGTGTAATTATATATTTAAGTACAGAGTAATATTAAGTAACTACATGTACTTACTATAGGAATAGGGTATGATTAGTTTGATGGTTAGTTGCATGTAATTATGCATAATTTACTGTTATTACCACAGTAAGTACATGTAACATATGTAACAAGGACACCGTAAAATAAAATGTTATCTAAAACCCTAAATTAGGATATTTATGTGTAAAAGTGTACTTTAAAAAGTGCAAAAGCCACACATTGAGTTTTACAAATATCAATATTTGCATTGTTTTTAATGATAATTGCTGATGGCAAGTTGACAACCATGATTAATGTAAAAAAAAAAAACATTTATATCCAACATTGTTTTAGCACAATTTTTGTTAAAACAAATTTACAGACATGTTGTTCAGATGTGAAGATATAAACTAAAAACATCTCAAATATATAATTAATTTAATTATTTAAAATTAATTGAATTAAGGTTAATTTGTGAAAATAAATATAGAAAGACTGAAAACAAGCGTGTGAACAGAGCCGCAGTAGATCGCGTTTGAAAAACAATTAAAGCTTAATAGTAGGCTAGACAAATGCTATAATAAGAGAACGTAATGGAGGTACGCAGCAAGTTAACAGGCTTGATTAAAAAGACAGGAAAAATGATGCATTAGTGCACAAACATTCGCTGAAAACCACTGAGTACAGTGACTAAAAAACAATAATTTACTGCTGCTGTTATTAACTGCCTTTATATTTAGTGCTTCGCTTTGTAAAGACCGTTTTAATTTAATATTTCTGCGGTAGCACTATTTTAATCCATCACTTATTTTAGGAGTGAACTGATTGCGCAACCTGATGCTCGAGACGCAAAATACAGACATCCCAAGTCTCCCGGAAGTTCTGGAAGTCACCCGCATATTGATAGCGGCGGCTCCCTGATCCTCGCAAATTAGTTCAAACTCCCGGGATTTGAGCACGCAAGCAAGAGCGCGCATGCGAGACAGAAGAGACTGTGCTCCAAACCGTGTAGCACGAGCGCGCGGCAGAGCAACGGAGGGAGAGAGACCTTGCGTGTGTGCGTGCCTCATGAAGCGCGTGTAAGACAGAGAGCATCCTGATTGGCCCGTTTCAACCAATCACCAGTAAACGCTCCCCGTGACGTAAGCAGACCAACTAATCGATAATGACATTCGTTGACAACGATTTTCATAATCGATTATTATCGATTTTATCGATTAGTTGTTGCAGCCCTAGTCATATTTTATTGATCATATTTTTTGCAGTCCAGTCTGAGCTATAGTAAATAACTGTACAGGTTTCCTGCTTTTAACTCACTCAAACCCAATAGAACATCATGAGCTGGGAATGGTTAATGTAGGTAAGTTGTTAATGTTATTTTTTGTCCTTCTACAGAGCCCTGTTGTGTCCTCAAAATCAGGATTTGGTAGGTGTTTTTTTTTTTTTTAACATTCTGTGCAGTTTCATATTGTGCAGTAAATGTTTAGTATGTAAGTGTTACAATATAAAGGGCATAAAGCCCCCACCTCCACTCACTCGAACCTGCTCAGAGGTCCACTCAGTATCAGAATGGTCATGCGTTTTATGTATCGCTCTCTACAACGTCCAACACAACTGTAATTAAGGAGACTAGCCCTTTGCTTGACTTATCAAACAGCTAATAATGTGATGCTAATGTTACATAATCCATGTTTCCGCCATTACACGATTTTCATATCAACAGAAAAAAATACCGGGATATCCTGGCTTCTCTTGAAACTCCCTTGCTTCAGAGCAGTCATAGTTAATGATATGCTAAAGCCCGCCTGCACGTTGATCTGATTGGTTACAAGGTAGTGTGTGACATCAGAAACACCAGCGATTTCAAACCGTGTTGTTGAGACTGTCTTTGGTTCACTGCAGTTTAAGGAGAAAATACTCAGCAATGCTGTCGACTTATGCTTTAAGACAAACCATGTGTAAATTCATTTTAAAAAGACCACATAGACATGTAAACAACATTAAAAAGCCCCTAGAGGGACAGAGGTAAGTTGTTAATGAAACAGGTTTGTAAAACCCAACCACAGTTTCACAAAATCCTGGGGGAAACACACGTGACGGTATCAAATTTTCCTATCACATGGTAGCCTATATGGTATCACAAATACAATTAGGTTAGAATAAAGTGTTGTCATCCCAACAGGTTTAATAACTTATTGTTTTCTTACAATAAAAATAACCCTGAACATTTTAATAAAATGGTGCAGAAAAAATGTATAAAGCAAACAAATGTTTCAAACAGTTCAAAGTGCTAAAGAACAATAGCTTACACTTAACATAGTCTCATCAGTTAAGGTTAGTTAATGCATTACGTGAGCTAACATTAACAACGAGCAACAGCTACATTTGTTACGTTAGTTATTAATGCCAATTAAAACAACTGTTCATTGTTAGTTCATGTTAGCTCAAGTCCATTTCATTTTAGCGGATAACATTTTTGATTTTAATGTATTAGTATAATGTTGAAATTAACAAACTTAAGATTAAACAAATACAATGTATTAAATATTTTTTATTGTTACTTCATGTTAACTAATGTAATTAACTAATGTTAACTGAAACGCAATTAAAAATCAGACATTTTCAGTCAAACCGTATTCAATATATGGTGTTTTAGATAAGAATGTGATAGTTAAATATTACTATATGAAAATAAACGGCCTATTAAGTGAACACCACAGCACCGTAAGCAAGTCGTGTTCTGGCGGAGAGTGACCTCTGACCTGTGATGTGCATTACAGTGCTTTCAAAAATATTCAGAAAATTCTCCCCATTTTCCAAATGCATGTAATAGATCTTATTGTGAAAGATTCATCTGTACATGTATGCTTCAGGGTTTTTTTCTTACTTGTAATTTTGAATCAATGTTATAACTTCAGACTTCTCTCTGGTGACCTTTGCAAGACTCGTTCTCAAAGCCAATAAGCAACTGATGCATAAACCAAGAGCCCGCCCTAAAAAAAAAATCACAACTTTTTCGATAATGTTATAATGAGCTCAATTAAATGCTTTTTAAAAACTTTTTAAGCTCTAAAACTTACAGGATGTTTTAATGGTGCGCAAACACCTGTCAAAAGATCAAGGCAAATTTGATTTTGTGTCCTTTAAATGTGCTCTTAAACGTCATGTACTTCCCCTCTTCACTTGCAGGCCTGGGCTCCAGCAGTACTGATGGAGGGTTCAAGAGCTTCTATACAGGTGGACTATCTCATGAGCCTCATTTTCTACATAAAATCATTTGTATTAATACTCAAGTGTAAATGATCGTGTGCAGGAGTGATTGCCAGAAGTTACTTTAGCATAGCTTTGAGTTTTCACAGCTCTAGACTAGTGGATGGCAACTTCTTTTTTATATATATGCTCATTAACCACGCTCTGTACACACACCACAGCAGCTCAATCACTCAGAGCATTGGCAGACATGTTTATTGTGTTCATGCTTTTTATTTGTAGGAAGTGCAGGAAATGAGAAGACAAACAATGAAGGTTTGTTTTCCTTTTTCCCTCTGATAAGATAAGGCTGTATGTATGAATCCGCTCTAGAATCTCGAAAGAAGTTATTGCAGGACTCCAGACCACACCTAAATGCCACACACATGCTACAATTTTAGGAATCTAGTCTACAGCCGGGGAAAGTCTTAATATGATCATCTAAGTGCACGTGTTTCCTGCAGGCAGCGTGAGCCGTGGTGCCCAATTCATGATTATTGAGACAAACACGTTACTGACAGGATCAAAAACAAGCAGCCAGCCAGACAAAGCAAGCATCCTACATTTGGGTCTCACACATTAATGATCTGAGAAATTAAAGCAGTTATTTTCCCCATATTCATAACATGTATGATGCAAATAATAATAATAATTTATTAATGCTAATAGTAAATTATTAAATATTCGAATCAAATATTTGTTGTTTGAGATCAAATATTTGTTTGAGATCTAACTAATTCTGAAATCAAACAAGCAGAAATATTTTTAAAAACCGTATTTAATTATACAGTGCATACAAAGTGTTCAGAAAATTCACCCTATTTTCCAAATGCATGTAATGGATCTTATTGTGAAAGATTCATCCTTACATATACGCTTCAGTTTTTTTTTTCTTGTTTTAACCTCTTAACCTGCAAGGGCCCGCCGCCATTTGCCATTGCATGTTTAAAACAATAATATCTTAGTAAAAACCTAAAGTAATATTGCCAAACTATATATCATTTGAAAGCTTAAAATCTCTAGTTTTCATATTTGGTGGCTGTTATCTAAAATAAATTACAGAGGAGCAGTAATTTATCAATTTGCAAAAATAATATTTCATATTCATTAGGAGTATTTAGGCCTTTATTTTGAAATAACAATAAACACGAAAAATCATGAGATTGGTAGAAACCTCAGTTTGTTTTCATGCCATGAGTTCAAAAGATAACACCAATTTCATTTTATGAGAAAAAAAGGTCTGAAAATGTTTTAAATATAAAGAAAAATGTATGGATTCTCGATTTCTGATTGGCTGCGAGCTATAACGCTATAACGTAGTCTTTTTATGCATTTATTAGAGGTTGAATTCAAATCAAATACTGCCAAACCACCCATACTACTTCTGAATAGGATGTCTACTTCATAAATTGTATGAAAATTATGGAAATACATGGTTCAGATCACTCAAAACATATATGAAAATGGAGGCGCCCTTATATGGGCAGTAATGGAGTCTAGTGAAAAAGTTGGGTACTGCGCCCAAATAAAATCTTACTGAAAGCTAATTTTTTTAGATATCAACCTAAAATTTGGAATACAACTTGTTCAGATTCTTGTCTTTAATTTTCTTGCAGTTTTAGAGTAAAATATATTTTGTAATATATATATTTTATATAAAATATTAATAATTATATTTTTACATTACACCATTTCATAAACTCAAACTTATATAACTTTTTTTCTGTTTCATTTATCATTTCTAGACTTCTACAATAATCTGGAAAATGTCTTCTTTAAAACAAGACCAGCCATAGGTCTATATTCCAAAGCATTCCTGAATTACAACCATTTAAGTTTGGATAGTGATTTTTATGTCTATGCAAAAAAAAGGGGGGTGCCAGTTAACAGGTTAATCAATGTTTTAACTTCAGACTTCTCTCTGGTGACGTTTGCAAGACTTGTTCAATCCTTTAGTTCGGGTTAAACCCGCCCTTTTCAAGCTCATGCTCTTCTGCTTCCATTTGGGAGTGCAACGTCCTACATTTATTTTTCAATAATTTTATACTTGAATGCACATCAAAATACAGAATAAATGTTGCTACATCTGTTGCAAATGCACTACATCTGAGTAGGGGTGGGGGAAAAAATCGATTCTTAGATGCATCGCGATGCGGATGTGGACGATTCTGAATCGATTCACAATTGTCAAAAATCGATTTTCAAAAAAAAAAAAAAAAAATTTAGATATATATTTATAATAACGTAATATTGACGGAACGCGAAAGACGGAACTCTGAAGCGCGGAAGTGCAGTGGCCGGACCGTCTGTGGCGTGCACATAACAGACGCATGCGCGGACGCGATGGCTGAGCGCCAAATCCAAACACCCTCCTCGTTAAAAGCTGACGTGTGGAAATATTTTGGCTTCTGAAGTTGAAGGGGGAAAGGAGCTGGACAAGAGCCACACTAGTTGTAAGCTTTGTAGAGTAAAACTAAAATATTTCGGAAACAAGACACATATGAGAAGCCATATGACACGTTTCCAGCCAGAGGAGGAAAAACACTCGGCTGTAACGTTACCGGTCGTTGTTATATTATTAATTTACTACAAATATGCTGCTGCTAGTTCAGACACACATGTATTTTCCTGTTGGTTCTTTGCAATGTTAATAAAACATATTGTACGTTAATTCTTTATGGGTCATTACTTTCTACTTTTAAAGCAAAGTATTTATAGTCTCACACACACAAAAAAAAGATTCTGATAATCGATTTAGCATCGAATCGCAGCCCTCTGAATCGTAATCGAATCGTGAGGTGCCTAGAGATTCCCACCCCTACATCTGAGTATCGCAGAAAAGCGCTAAATCTGGATGTGTAAAACTTGTTGCGTCATAGCCGAAAACCCTTGAAGCTCTTTGGCAGTGATTACAGCCTCGACGGAGTACTGGGTTAAGCGTCTGAGCACTTGTGTCGGGGGTATTTTAGTGAAGAAGCAAAAAAAAAAAAGTTTGAATACTTTCTGAATGCACTGTAGATGCAGATACAATCAGTATCGCTAGAGTGAAGGCATCGAGTTAGATCTAAATTGTACTAGGCTGTTCTAAACAACCATATTGACCAAGCAACTCTGAGATTTGAACCTTTTGGATCCCATTTCCTTTTGCCAATTTTTTTGGTCTGGAGCCCTGTGTTTTTACAAACATATTAGAAGCAATAACTTGTGTAATTATCATCTGGAATCATGATGCTTGAAAGGATTCAGATCAGAGCCCGTCTAAGGTGAGCCGTTGTGTTTGTAGATAGTGACTCGTGGAGGTCGACTGCTGGCGACGGGTTCAGAGGCAGAGGTGAGGATCTGAACTTGTACTAAGTAATCATTTGAACTACTTGTACAGGAAATGTTTTCCCCCAGCAATGAATGTTAAAAGCTCTAGTCACAGAACAAATAATTAAGTTTGATTTATTGTAATTGTAATTTTGTGGAACATGATTCCATTTCCCAGGAAAAAAAACTATTTGAGGTGGACATATTTTATATATATATATTAGAACAAAATGTATGCAGGGTTGAGGAGTGACTAGTTACGTGTAATGAAATTATTAAATTACAAACTTAATGTAATTGTATTTAGTTGTATTACTGAGGCAAAATGTGTAATTCAATTAGTTAGAATCAAATTAAAAGGAAATTGCTTTACATTGATAAAGTAATCCAAACCACATTTATAATGGGTAACTTATAACAGTAAGCAATTACATTTCCAAAGTAACCTTCCTAACACTGATTGTATGTGAGATTCAACACATTCTTTCTGTTGTGACTCTGGAATTTCTTTGAATTGCCATGAATTTAATTCCACTTCAAAACTACATCTTTTAAAATACCTGACCTTTTTTTTTTTTTTTTTTTAAAGAACTATAGATTCAGTTACATGTGCTGAGTTTAAATCTGGAGTTGTGTGACTGCTGTAACCGTTGCTTATCTGGTGTTTTTAGGAGGCAGGGGAGGATCCCGAGGAGGGAGAGGAGGCTTCAGGAACACCTTTAAAGGTTTGTCATTTCCTGTTTAAAAGTAGTTTCCCGTGGAGACGCTTGAGAAAGCAGTCAGTTGCGTTCTAGACGCTGGGACGAGTCTCTGGCAAAACTCAAGTGTTTTACACACACCAGATCAGAGAGAAGATCGAAAGCACTCGTTAGAGGCACGAAACATCTTTTAGCGATAGTGCCTATTACCAACACAGTCCGATCTGAAGTTAATACATCGTTCGACCGGACGTAACTGTTTTATAAATATAGGTTATGTGTGTTTGCGCACGTGATGTGATATGATATTCCTGGAGGAAGCAGCGTAATACACACATGACGACAGGAGGGACGGCGGTGTGTAAATCGAGTTACTCTCCCGCTTCTGCTGGTTTTACTGAGATCTTATCCCGTGCGAATTGGCCATTAATATTACAGACTAGGGCTGCAACTAACGATTATTTTGATAATCGATTAATCGGACGATTATTTTTCTGATTAATCGGGTAAAATTTTCAATTTGATTTTGTTTATTATAACTAAATAAAACCCTAAATCAGGGTTGTGGCGAGCAGGACGAGGCCGAGGGACGTGAGAGATGCGAGACCGGTGCGTCTCACAGGTGTGGTTCATCATCATCATCACTCACGCCACCGGCCTCGCGCCGCTCTCTCACGTCCCTCGGCCTCGTCCTGCTCGCCACAAGCGTATTAATGTGTAAAAGTGTACTTTAAAAAGTGCAAAAGTCACACATTGAGTTTTACTAATATCAATATTTGCTTTGTTTTTAATGATAATTGCTGATGGCAAGTTGACAACCATGATTAATTTAAAATTAATTAAATGATATCCAACATGTTTTAACACAATTTTTGTTAAAACAAATTTACACAGACATGTTGTTCAGATGTGAAGATATAAACTAAAAACATCTCAAATATATAATGAATTTATTTATAATTAATTGAATTATAAGAATAATTGATCAAATAAATATAGAAAGACTGTAAACAAGCGTGTGAACGTAGAGCCGCAGTAGATCGGAATGGTACGCAGCAAGCTAACAGGCTTGATTAAAAGGACAGGAAAAATGATGCATTAGTGCACAAGCATTCGCTGAAAACCACTGAGTACAGTGACTAAAAAAGTCTTTTACTGCTGCTGTTATTAACTGCCTTTAATTTAGTGCTTCACTTTGTAAACACCGTTTTAATTTAACCTATTTCTGCGGTAGCACTATTTTAATCCATCACTTATGTTGCGAGCGAACTGATTGCGCAACCTGATGCTCGAGACAAAATACAGACATCCCAAGTCTCGCACAAGTTCCGGGAGTCTCCCGCATATTGATAGCGGCTCCCTGATGCCCGCAAATTAGTTCAAACTCCCGGAATCGAGAGCGCGCAAGCAAGAGCGCGCATGCCAGACAGAAGAGACTGCTCCAAACAGACTGTAAAAAAGATCTCGGTCTCTGCGCGCACGGCAGATCGGCGAAGGGAGAGAGACCTTGCGTGTGCCTCATGAAGCGCAGCGCATGTAAGACGGAGAGCATCATGATTGGCCTGTTTCAACCAATCACCAGTAAACGCTCCCCGTGACGTAAGCAGACCAACTAATCGATAATTAGGGCTGTAGCGATACACTAATCTCACGATACGATACGATACACGATATTCGGCTGACGATACGATATATATCACGATATTCAGCCAACGATACGATTCGATATAATTCGATACACTTACATCATTTTCTGAAAGATTTAAAGGGGACAGAGTGATTTTGGTGACATCTTGTGAGTCTTCCATTTACTTGGATTGAATTAATTGAACTGAAAACTGAAAACATCATTTACACAATATATGTCTCTGACTGGGCAGAGAGTACAGCTTGCAAATGCTGGACAAAATGAATCAAATATGTGTAGAGAAAATTAGTTCTATTTATTGAAAGACAACAGTGCAAACTGTAGCTTATAAGCCTTTGTTAATTGCAATACTGCACTTTATTTACTTTTCAATGGAGAGTTAAAAGGTGCAGCAAGTGGCCTGTTGTGAACAGTTTCTTTGCACTGCCTTTTCTTTGACAGCTTTTTTAGCTTGACACTGAACATGTGACGTGCTTCAGTTGTGCGCGAGGTCAAGCCGTCGCACGTCAGGGAAACTCTCTCCGCGCTGGCCAGGGAGGCTTTGACGTGTGCTCTTGCCTGAGTGTACAGCCTGGGAATGCAAACCTTGATGAGGTGTTCGCGGGTTGGAATAGGATAGCGGGGCTCCATCGCGTTCACCATGCGCCTAAAGCCGGCGTTTTCCACCACCGAATACGATTTTTTTTACATTTTTTTTTTTTTTACTAAGCCTATTTAAAATCGTATTTGATTGCAGAGCGCCGCAGCGCATTCACGCAGCACTACCTCGCTCTCGCTCTCTCTCTCTCTCTCTCTCTCTCTCTCACACACACACACACACACTCATCCGTACCTCGCGCACTTTCTCACTCACGGAACACCGCTGCACAAATCTGTCCAACACAGCGCTGTCAATTTCGGAGACCCAGCTTTAAAAAAAGCTACTAGCCAGCATGCAAGGAGCCTAGCCAACAAGGAGAGCTAAGTTGTTGTTTGAATACAGCTGGATTTTCGTCAATATCGATGCACGCGTGCAGCTGGCCACTAGCGGCTGGCTGACCAAATCACTCTTCATGCAACGCGAACGGGTTTAACACGGGGGATTTGAATGGGACTTATGTATCGATACTCGCGGCCTAAAAATCGATACTTTCTTGGGAGAAAAAATATCGATTTATATCGCAGAATCGATAAAATCGCTCAGCCCTATCGATAATGACATTCGTTGACAACTATTGTAATAATCGATTAAATCGATTAGTAGTTTCAGCCCTATCACAGACGTCCTGTGGTAAAATTACATCACTCCCTCTACCCTTGTAAAGCTAATCCCTTCCGGATAGGGCTTTAGACAGACGGCAGTCACCGGCATGCACAGCAGTCTCGCTGAATAAGTTGTCTGGTGGCTTGAGCATCTACAGACACTTGGAGGCAATATTTAAAGCTGTGTGTAAAAATGTGAGAATGTTTTACATTAAATGCTCCGATTTTTTTCTCTTTTTTTTTCAGAAATCGATGAAAATGGCAACGACGAGGGTAATATTTCTCTTTCGAATAAGACATGTTTAATGAGTCTAGTGTTTCGTTGTGTCCTGGAGCCCATCTGTGTGTTGCAGGGTGGAAAGGAGGCGAGAGCCGAGGAAGAGGCCGCGGTGGCTTCCGTGGGGGGTCTCGAGGTGGTTTCCGTGACGGTGGGTTGTTGGAATAAATTCATTTTAATTGTAATTTATGTGAGAAAATGGCCAAAAGAGATGCCTTGAAATATGCACAGCTATGCAGGAAGTTGGTTGCCTGGGGCAATGGTGAATCTGACCACAAAATACTTACTTTGACCAATCACAGTTGAGTTGACCAATCACAGTTGAGTTGACCAATCACAGTTGAGTTGACCAATCACAGTTGAGTTGTGTAATGCGTAAGTTAATTTTAATGTGTCATTCTTAAGGTGGTAATGAAGAGACCGAAAGAAGAGGCTTTGGGAAAGGTGATATTTTAATATTCATCTGTGAATGAATGCATGTACAAATGTATGTATGAGAATTTTTACATAATGCTCTTTATCTTCCAGATGGTGATGAAAATGGCAACGACGGAGGTAATATTTCTTTCTTTTGAATAACAGACCTGATGTTATGCCTCGTGTGTTTCATGGAGCCCATCTGTGTGTTGCAGGGTGGAGAGGAGGTGAGAGCCGAGGAAGAGGCCGTGGTGGCTTCCGTGGGGGGTTTAGTGATGGTTAGTTTTTGGAAGAAATTAATTTGAATTGTAGTTATGAGAGAAGATAGCTGTGCTAGTTTCATGTCTACCTCCTGCCATGTTGGAAGTTGATTGCCTGGGGCAATGGTAAATCTTACAGTTGTTAGTATACATGTGTTTGACCGCAGCTGCCTTTGACCAGTCACAGTCAAATAGTGTAATTTAATTGTAATATTTATCTCTTGCTCTTAAGGTGGCGATGAAGAGACGGGGAAAAGAGGCTTTGGAGGTGGAAGAGGAGGTGATGTTAAATTCATCTGTTTTTAAGTGGTGCTTGAGTGATTTTATCAAGTGGTTCTTCTGTGCTTTAACTGAGTTCTCTCTTCAATGGCTCGGTTTAGGTTTCAGAGGCCAGAATGAGGAAGTGTTCTCCAAGGGTAATTACTGCATTTATAGTAACTAGTAGGGCTGCACGGTATTGAAGAAAAATTTGATTAACTATATTCAGTATGCGACCCGATCATGCTTGAAGTGTATAAAATTAACTCATATAATTTTAAATATATTTTAAAGATAATTTAACCTACATGTTTCACGTTCTTTGTGACAAGAAAACATCCCTACAACGTTTTACTGTAGCATAAGAAGTGTTATTTAAACATCAGTGTAAAGCACGGGGTTAGGGGTTCAGGAAGGCCTACATTAGCTTTATTAAACAGAAACTGATTAATGTAAAAATGAAACACTGCTTAGTCTTTACTGTATGAATTAAATATATACTGATTCTTATTAAAGCTACAAAAATTATTCTGCCAAGAGCTGTGAGTAATTTTCTGTCTTTTGTTCATGACCACAGTTATTGCAAGCAGTTGAGAGATGCATATCCGATATACACATTTGCAATATTTCGATATATTGTGCAGCCCTAGTAACCAGTAGCTACTATAACTTGCTGGTTTTCTTGCTCTGATTCCCCAGTCTCAACATCAGACAACACAGATCAAGAAGCTGGTGAAAATGCAGGTGGGTCATATTTACCTTCAGAGCAAGACAAAGCTTTTCTTTCGCTGTATGGAATTAGATTTTTTCCAAATCTGGAAAAGTATGTGGGAAAAAATTTCAGATTTGGGTTTTCTTTAAATGATACAACGAGAGTTTTTCATGGTGCAGCCAAAGTTTTTGGAAATGGTATGAACATTTTGAAATGGGCTGTGTAGGATCTCAAGTAATTGCTGCAGCCTCGTTTCATATCCAAATTGAGTAACGTCCCGTTTGTCTGTGTTGCAGGACCCAAGGTGGTCTATGTGCCGCCGCCCCCTCCAGAAGAGGAGAGCTCCATATTTGCACAATTTGCCACAGGCCTTAATTTTGATAAATATGACGATATTCCCGTGGAAGTGAGCGGCAGCAATACTCCAAAAGCCATTATGGTAAGTTATAAAGATATATTTTGCAATCCATTTTAACTTTGAAAAAGATGATTGTATCAGTGCAGTGTGGATGTGCCACACCCATCGTGTTGTGACGCCCATTCACGACCACTCTCCCATGGACATGTGGGATTAAATTTGTGCTCATAAAATGTGATCATGAGGATAACGTAACGCTTGGTATTTTAATGACATGGTTTAACATGAATATGGCAGGAGCTCTTTTCAGTCCCTGCTTTCTCTTCCTCCTGAATTTCTTTTCCCCCCTTTTGTATTTGCTTTAACAGTGTGATAAAGACATGTACTCTGCATTTGTGGTCAGTTCTTTTCTCCCGATCTAGTTTACAATATATCCCTTTAATAATTTGCACTTTTTATAGGCTTGCTGTTGCAGCAGCTTGCAATCAATAAATATTACACATTTATGCTAAATGATTGCTTGTGAACAACTGTTAATGAATTGACCGTGGTTAAATTGGTTGATAATTATACTGCTTGTTACAGCATTTCAATTCTAAATGATTTCTAAGGATCTGCTATACCGCACCCTCTGATCTACTAGAACGGCTTACTATTGAACTGTGTCGTAACCTGAACACCACTAGATGGAGCCTGCATGTTAATGAGTGATCTGACAACTCTGTAGATCAGATTTTACAAGACACTGAAAGAAAGTCTTCATTGTGTATACGATTGTGTCCACAAGAGCTGTTTTGTGTACATGGCATGTTCAAAAGCTTTGAAAATAGGCCAAAATAACTCTCTCTCACTCTCACACACAGACCTTTGACGAAGCAGGACTTTGTGAATCACTGAGCAAGAATGTAAGGAAGTCTGGATATGTGAAGCCTACTCCTGTCCAGAAATATGGGATCCCCATTATCTCAGCTGGACGGGATCTAATGGCTTGTGCCCAGACCGGATCAGGAAAAACGGCAAGAACCACTCTCTAGCATGCTGTTCTTATTTAATGATTGTCTTTCCTGTCAGTGTTTTCAGAAGATCACTGGCTACACATGTTTCAGTCCAGCTGACGGTCTGTGTCGTCCCCCAGGCGGCGTTCCTGCTGCCCATCCTGCAGCAGTTCATGACTGATGGAGTGGCGGCCAGCAAGTTCAGCGAGGTGCAGGAGCCCGAGGCCATCATCGTGGCTCCCACCAGAGAGCTCATCAACCAGATCTATCTGGAGGCTAGGAAGTTCGCATTTGGGTACACACTTTACCATTCTCAGCCATATAAATTGGGTAGTTTGTTCATTTATAGTAGTTGGAACTAACACTTTTTTTCTTTCAATCGATTAATCTTTTTATCTCTCTATTTAATCAAATCTAATGCGTTTCTCTCCCCCCCCTTATCAATAAGTAATAACCAATATTTTACCAATAATTAATGTGTGTGAACTTTTACCTAATTATATTTATCGGAAAAGATAAGGTTTATGCAGTGCAGGCCTAATTAGAAAAGTTGGAGATGTGGACATGAATCCCCGTAAAATAACTAATACTAGCTGACGACTACAGTACAGTTTGCACAGTGAGGCTGGGTATTGATACAGATTTCATGAGTTGATTCTGATTTACAAGTGCTTATTAGCATAGTCCACACTTGGGCTCGCATGAAGTCGCTCATTCATTCTATATTGCTTGTAGTCCCCAAGTTGAAAACTACTGCAATTTAATATCCTGAAGTAATTGTTCTTGAATCTTTTAGGACCTGTGTGCGCCCTGTGGTGGTTTATGGCGGTATAAATACTGGATATACTATTCGAGAGGTGTTGAAGGGCTGCAATGTTTTGTGTGGGACCCCTGGAAGATTGCTTGACATCATTGGGCGTGGAAAGGTAGTTTTCTCTCTAATATACCATGCATTTAATAACTGACTGTATATGTTGTGTGGCTCTAATTATTGTGTTTGACTTGTTCCCGTCAGGTTAGCCTGAGTAAGCTACGGTATTTGGTTCTGGATGAAGCAGACCGGATGCTGGACATGGGCTTCGAGCCAGATATGCGAAAGCTAGTGGGATCTCCAGGAATCCCTCCAAAAGAGGAACGGCAAACCCTCATGTTCAGTGCCACCTTCCCTGAAGAGATCCAAAGGTCTGACTCTGACACACTTTAAAAGAGCTCTTCCAGAACCTAGTTGTTCCAAACCTTTATAACTCCTTCCGTGGAACATAAAAACATGCTTTAAACGAGGGGTTCGCAGCTCTGCAGGAAATTGGGCTTGAGTTCAGCTCCAACCTTGATCAAACACAGATGAACAAGCTAATCAAGGTATCCAGGATTGCTGGAAAGATATAGGCAGGGCAGTTTAATCAAGGTTGGAGCTGAACTATGCAGGAAAGTTTACACTGAGGGTTGAGAATCCCTGGATTTCTAATACATTTACAGGGCTTAAAGTATTCCGGCACCGTGCCGGATGTCCGGCGTGCGGCCGTAAGGAAAAAATTATTATTTTCGCATGCGATTCATTTTTGTCCAGCTAACGTGTTAAAATATTTAAGCAATTAACGCAGCATCCGTTCTTTCTGTCATCCTTTAGCTAGGGTTATGATCACGCTCTTATTCACGCAAATGTTTTAAACCACTCATGCGCGACAAGACAAAAGAGATCGCGCTGTCAGTGAATGTCCTCCTGACACACACACACACGAGACACACACACGAGACGCACGCCAGTATAGAGTTCTTTCGCGCTTGAACGAACAACAACACACACATTTATGCCAAAATGTCAGTTTTGTCGAGTTTCCTCACAAGAACAGTCTTAAATGAGTTAAATACAATCTTAAATGGAAGTAAGTAAATAGTAGTGAGAGAATGAGATGCGTGAGATCCTTTCACCAGCGGCAGATCTTAAAGTGTCAGGAGCCATTAATTCTGTCTGTCAGTAAAGTTAACCTAAAGAACAGAGGGAACAGAGAAAATTACTCACTGCCCTCGACTAAAGAACGCTTGTAGCTTTGATAAGGATGAATCTATATTTCATTTAAAATTTATGCAGTGCGGACTGTTTTATAACCTTATTCAATTTCTGTATGGTACAGGTAAATATGACATTTATTATGTGTTTAAGTGAGGATTGTTTTAAGTTCACTTAAATTAAAGGTTTTTATATTTTTTGAAGCCTAATTTGGGGGAAAATCATTTTCATCGAGACATCAGTAGATATAATATTAGTTATACTGGCTTTCATTTATAAAAAGACGGCATTAAGATAAAGCTGTAATACTTGAAAATAAATTGTGCCATTGAAGTTCATCCCCCCTCCCAAAAAAAAGGTTCAGGCTCAGGAATTTTTTTTCACTTTAACCCCTGCATTTATTTCATGCATGGATTGCTTTGACGCTATCTGTGAACCCTGGCTAACATTATGGCCGTATCAAACTAGTGCCAAATGCAAGTAAAAATCGGCGTTGGAATGGTTTTACTCGCCAGTTGGCTGGTAACTTTTTATTATTTATTTATTTATTTTTAATGAATTTTGACAATAGTTTTGGAAATGTGAAACAGCTTAGTAAGATGATCAAATCGCAACCGTTGTGGTGTAATTATGTAAATGTATAGTAGTGCTGCATAGGGCTGGGCGATATGACCAAAATCTCATATCACGATAGAAGTCATCTCATATCCCGATAACGATATATATCACGATATACTGTAAAACTTCAAATAATAGCCCGGGCTTTTATTTTCCCAAATCGCCGAACTGCACCGGCTTGTATTTGAGGCAGGCGTCTGAGACAGGCCTTTCATTTAGTGTAGGCCTAGAGATAACGAAGATTAACGGATTTGTTAAACACATTTATAAATAAAACGTAATCTAAGAATTAGCCTAGGCTACTTTATTATGTCTAAAGGGGGTCGCTCACCGGACGAGAAGCGCGCGCGCCGTGTCTATAGCAACTCGAGGTATCGCACACACACCGGACGCGCGCTGTCAGTTTATGGCCAGCAAATTGTTATGTTTAAGGACATTATGGAATTAAGATCATGTCTGTACTATGTTATGATGGTACTGTACAATTAAATACAATCGTTGCTTAGTCTGCAGTCTGAACACTTTACCTCAGAGCGTCCGTTAACTGAATGAATTGGGAATATCACCTGAAAATCCGATAATAACAGCATCAATTTGAATTCAACCAGCTGATTTCTGTAAATGAATGTACAACTAAATGTATGTTGCAGCACAGGGTGAAGTCTGTATATACATAACGATAATTGTACATTTAATATAACCATAGCTTTTAGATTATTGGCAGAATTAAAAAAAAAAAAAACGATGTGACAGCCATGGGCTGAACAATACATTACTGGTAATATCCATCGAGCCTATGAACTTGTTGCCCGAAACACATCAACAAGAAAGAATGAAGGCTATACCCTGTAAAACGATCTCCTTCTCTCTCCGGCCTCCGCTAACTCTGCTTGCGCTAACAACTCCGCCCAGATGCGCGCAATCTGCACCACAGAACTGGTTTAAACAGACGATCTGACGGGTTTTAGAAGATTAAATACAAACCGAAACTAAAAAACAGACCAGGCCTCTATTTGAGACTGGCGTTTATTTATCCAAACCACCCTAAAATGGTCAATACAACAAATAGAAAGTTAACCAAACCATCTAGCCCCTCGTTTAGGAACGAGCTCCTCGGTTTGTTCTGGCTGGTTCTTCTCCTGCTCGGAAACACCCGGTTCTGTCACCCCTTCATTCATGCTGTTATTCACGTTCCTGCCTGCATCCCCATGGTGGCGTGAAAGATTGCAGTCATCCAAATTTTTGCCGTAAACAATGTTTTTTTGCGACACCACGATATAAACGATATGGCATAATATGAAACGATAGGCTTTTTATATCGTCCATCCGATATATATCGTCATATCGCACAGCCCTAGTGCTGCATGTTTCAGTGTATAGCCAAAGAACAGCATTGTTAATTTTCAGATGCGCCAATTATCTTTGGAAATATGTAATGTCCAATGGCGCCACCAGGGGGTGGCCGTGGCCACCCCTGGCCGACTCCTGGCCACCCCGATGGCCAGAATAAATTTTAGTAGCATCAGTTATGCATTTCATAAATAAGTCAAACATATTCTTTAGTAAAAGAAGACGGGGCATTATGTGTCGTGACGTGCTTTTTAAGTGCCAATGGTTACAGTATAGCTACTGTTACAGCAGCTTTTTGACGTGTCTTTGCCACGTTTTGACCAGCAGGGATGCAAACAGCGCGCTTTTCGGCGCCTCTCGCTTTTTTCACGTCAGTTTGGGTGACAAAGTCATCTGAAGTCATTCCATAGCTTAATGTGAGGGACAGAAGTCTATTTACATCATTAAAGTATACGGAAACTCCTTTTCCCTCCTCTGTGGCTGTCAATCATTCTCCATTCATATTCAAACAGCGCGCGCGCCTCTTGGATGCAGGGTAAAACTCTCTCCAATATGATATATTCACATTATAATGCATGATCTGTAGATAAAAGGCTGTAGATTTGCATAAAAATACTTTATTTTGTTGGAGTTTGTTGTTGTTTTTAAAGGACTCACTACCGTGTGCTTGCTAGATCATCACACACACATCACAAGGCCTATGAATCGGCATCAAACGCACAATAACTGGAATATAAAACTGAAACAAAGGAACAAATCGCACTAGGATTATTTTGTGCGCTCGACATTTCTTCGCTTTGTGACGTGAACTTTTAAATACGCACTTATGCAGCGCAGCGCTGCACACATAGTCACCACGTTGCTTTGAGCACATCATTCTGCACCCGCGATGCGCATACACGCTGTGTGCGCTCTGTTTTTCATGTTATCATCGGTTTGCGCACTGAAATATTATTAAAAGCCAATATATTTAGTTATACCTAGCCTGCTCAATACATTTAAAATAAGCATAATTTAATTGTATATTATTTCTTTGTAGTGTAGGCTATATATGCACTTCTGAATTCTTGACATAATAAAAAATTGTGAAATGTATGATTGCCTGATTGAATTTTATAAGAGGACTAATAGTAATTTGTTTTTATTAACATATTTAGATTTTATAAAATTACTGTGCAGATTTTTTCAAGAATTACTTTTTGCTGCTGATTTATGCACTCATTAAGTTTATTAAAAATTCATAGTACATTTATGTAATATTTAAAGGTGTTAACTGTAATCTTACACTGCAAAATAATAACTTAAAAAGGATTAAATTCATCACAATTATGTAAGTATCTGAAAATTTGCCGCGGGGCGAGGGCCCTTATATATATCATATATATAATTATAATATATATATCATTATATATAATATATATTAATAGGGCCCTACTAATATCATTAGTAAGCTAACGTATAACACAATAACCCAAAGTATATCAGTCGGAGTTTCCTTAAGTCTTTCTGATAGTTTTCTACAGGCCGGTTTACTACAACAGTAGAATAAAATTCTGAAATTATGGTTTATAGTTTTGGTGTGCCACCCCAAGATTTTAAGTGGCCCCATCTGGCCACCCCTATGAGAAATTTCTGGAGGCGCCACTGGTAATGTCAACAAAAGCGTTAAAATCTCTGTGGTTTTCAGCCTAAATAGAACCTTTAATGTTTGAAAGAAAAGACATAAGGACAACCATAAATGTTAGTATTGTAGTTTTACTGTTCTGTGAAATAAAACATCATGCTAATAGTGGCTTCAGCAGGACTGATGTACTGTATGCATCATGTATCGCATGACAGGTTGGCAGCAGAGTTTCTGAAAGTGGACTACCTCTTCCTCGCTGTCGGTGTGGTGGGCGGAGCCTGCAGTGATGTGGAGCAGACCATCATTCAGGTGGACCAGTTCTCCAAGAGGGAGCAGCTGCTGGAACTGCTCAAAACTACAGGTGTGTGTTCACATCAGAACGTGTTGGATTATAATTTACCTTGAGGACTTGTTGAATTTCCCATTGCAATGTATGAAAGCACAAAGATGATGCTTGTAAAAGAGTCAGTCAAAATCCATCTGTTCCTCACTAAGCTCTCAGGAGGATATGCAAGTTCACAGAAAGCCTTCCCTCTGCTGCTCCTGTCTGTCGTTCTCCATCCAGCGTCTTCAAACACTGTTCGTTACGGCACAACCGCCTCGAAGGCTGCATTTACACTGCGTAAATCTCAGATTTGTCAACGTGCTTAAAGCTGCAGTCCGGCATTTTTCCTCTTTGTCGCCATCTCTGTTCGAAATCTGCAATTGCAGTCATTCGTGGAATTATCAACTTTACGTGGGTTGTAGTTCAACACCCTCGACACGGCACAGCGCGGATGAACACAGTGTTTGAGGAGAGTGTGAGGCTGTCAGTCGCCGCCGGTGTGGATACTGGCATTCAGAATCACAGATTATTCTTTTTGGAAGTATGACCAACATAAGAATTTTCACCGGGAAATGTCATCTGAGCTAGTAAGAAACATCCACTTTTGTTCTGGTTCTGACATTGCAGTAAATCGCGCTGATTAAATCTAACAATTGCTTATAAGTTATCATTTCACGCAAAACCGTGCAAAGTAGCTATACTATGTTCTCTAATTGTTAATGTTAACAACGTCAGCAAGCATTGCGTGACTACATGTAATGTCCTTCCGATATTATCCTTGTTTTCGCATGGGCCGGTTGCAGTCTCTTTTTTTCTGTAGCCACTCCGAAGTCCGAACGAAGTCTTTTGCATGTAACAGCGGGTGAGTCTCTAGTTGTCACTGATGATGATCGTCGTTTGAACCTTTCTGGATCCGCCATCAAATTGATAAGTTTAATTATATCAAGTGCTGTGAGAAAAGGCTATAAATCTCTACCTCCAACATCCTCACACGCAATATAGCTTATACTAGCCGAGACTCCTTCTTTATGTGTACAGATGTGACGTAATGACGCAAAGACATGCTCGAATCTCCCGCGGAAATCCACCAGTACCACTAAAATTAAAAACATTATTACAAGCTTACCGTTTTGCATCGAGCTAAGGCAAGCAGATAGTTTTGAACACTGGCTGGTTATGTATTTTATCAAATATGTATTTTGGATAATTTTTAACCCCAAAAAAGCTACGGACAGCAGCTTTAAGATAAAATAATTCTATCCAATATCTGTTATTTATACCTTAATCTTCCTCTTGAACTAGAGTGATTCCATTGGTGATCGCTAGGGATGCTAACAATTTATCGATCAATTAATTGTCGATAATTCTAAGCGAAAACTTATCGATCGTTGATTAAGTCATCATTTGAACTTGTATCCCAAAACTGATGTTGAATCGACATTAATAACAGATGTTTGTCTCGTGTTTTTGTGTTTTTTTATGCATAAAATAATCTGGGTAACTTTTTCACAGTCAAGACATTAAATTATCAATTTTATGGCATTTTGTGTTTGCAATTACAGGGACTGATCGCACAATGGTCTTTGTTGAAACCAAAAGAAGTGCTGATTTCATAGCAACGTTTCTCTGTCAGGAGAAGATCAATACTACAAGCATCCACGGGTACCGTTCCTCCACTCTTCTCTCTCCTCCCACAATAACCTGCTCTTCATGACTCTGTGTTGAAAGTAGCTTTGTAACCCCTGAACCGCTATTCGTGATGGTAATCAGTCATTGCTGCATGGTATTGCGATTCGCCTCTAATGGAGCACTTTTCTCCTGTGATCAGTGACCGGGAGCAGCGGGAGCGAGAGAAAGCTCTCAGTGACTTCCGCACAGGCCAGTGTCCGGTGCTGGTGGCCACGTCTGTCGCTGCCAGAGGCCTGGACATCGAGCATGTGCAGCATGTGGTGAACTTCGACCTGCCCAGCAGCATCGATGAATACGTCCACCGCATTGGAAGAACCGGACGCTGTGGGAACACTGGTCGGGCCGTGTCCTTTTTTAACCCAGAGTCAGACACTCCAGTAGCTCGCTCTCTGGTCAAAGTCCTTTCAGGGGTTTGTACTTCTCACATTACTTCTCACAGTAGACTGCTTTTTATGAGTCTCGTTACACGATTTGACTGATTTGGACGTTAAGTTTAGGCTTTTAAGGAGGGGTGATCAGGGACGGCCAATCGCTGAAATTTTTGCAGCACAAACAAAATCTCAAATCCTGTACAGTGATGCTCAAATTAAAACTTGACAAAGGCGCGACGTGACAAAAGCTAACAACCCATTATAATCAGCGATGCTGTCTACACTGATGCTCCGATCTGTTTCTGATGTACTTCAAGTGCTCGCGCTACTTCTGACACGAAGAACAAATGAGTTTGCAACGGTTGCTGTCGCATCTGGGGTAGACGTGTTGGTAAAAGTACTTAATACCTGCTAATGACACTAAATAAATCTAATTGTGTGTTTTTTATAAACAAATGATATGCATGTTTTTATAAATATATATACATTAATTGCATTTTATATCTCTTAAATGTTTGCTCACTCATTGTATTTGTGTTTTTACAATGGGGTAATTTTGTTGCTTAAGAGTTTACTCAACACAGGAAAGCTTGATTTCAATCTTTGAAATTGAAAAAGTAAATGGAACAAAATAAAGAAGTTTTTTGGGTAGGTCTAACACTAGTGTTCAGAAATGCTAGACACTAAATGTAGTCTTTTGGTCCTGTATACATTAAATGCATAGCTTTAATTATAAGGAATCAGGATTAACAGCCTATCTTTTGTTGTTCTATCAACATTAATGATAGACGCACATTAGGCTGCTGTCACTTTAAGAGCGAATACGAACACTATTGTTTTTTTTTTTTTTTCAATATAAAAACCCTTGCCACATGCACTGTGCTAGATCAACTGGGTCTGGTCATAGCATTTACATATTGTTGCCTTCAGTTGGTTCGATTGCTTCGTTCTCCTCATTTTTAAGTTGCTTTGGACAAAATGATTGAATGTAAAGACCAGAGTAACGTCCATAAACCTCCATCTCTCGCAGGCTCAACAGACGGTTCCCAAATGGCTGGAGGAAATCGCGTTCAGTGCTCATGGGACAACCGGCTTCAACCCACGGGGAAGAACGTTTGCGTCCACAGACACGCGGAAGGTACGCCGCACACATCCCTATACTTTTTTATTTATTTTATTAATGGCAAGGTATCAAAAATGTAAGTACATCGCAAAAATGTTAATTACATACAACGAAATGATAAAGCAAAGCATCACACAAATGGGTTATAGCCTGTATATATACGCACAAAACAGAACAGAAAACTTTAATGAACAAAATAAATAGTTGAAACAAGTTTCTTGTTCCTGAGCTTCTGCTGATGTGTGTGTGTGTGTAGGGCGGATCCTTCAAGGCCGATGAGCCGGCGCCCGCAGCATCAAACCCAGCGTCCGCCGCAGCCGACGACGAGGAATGGGAATAACTGCTCCTACACCATGTTCTATTATGTAGATTAACTTTTATTTTTGAGTTTATTCATTTCTCCGACATGTTTGTTAAGTTGAGTGATTAAGGTAGCATTACAGTAAAGCTGTTGCATTTAAAGAGTCACATTCTTGAAGCTGTAGGTTTGACCTCCAGGCCAGAGCACTAATCAGGACATGATGCCTTTTAGCTGTTTGGATTGATGATTTTCCTTTGTATCACTTGTTTTGACTGGAGCACGACTGGATTAGTGGATTTGTTTTAAGTTGTCACATTTTAACACTTTGCTAAGAGTATTGAGTTTTGTATGTCTTTCCCTGAAGCTCATTCCTACAGTTGTATCTTACCAATCAGTTCTGTTGTTAAATGTGACAGTTTGCAGGTTGTTTTTCTTGACGTTTTCGTCTTAAAGCCAATGTATACAACAAGTAAAGAAACTTGTTTTGCCAATGTACCTTGCCGGATAAAGGTAAATAAAGTGATTGTTTACCGCACATCTTTGCTTCTGAATCTGATTCCACAGTTCAGTCAGGGTTTGCAGTGATCCGACGAGGAGGCTCTACACTGCTGGAACATCTCACATCTCTAGACTTTAATCTGTTCCCCCAAAAACTCAGCATTTAAGATTTGAGTTGGGTTTAAGTGTTGATTTCTAGATCTCGAAGTCCTGGGCATTTCTTTAAACCTTTTTCTAGTTATGTAAAGCTCATGTTTTAATAGGGAATTGCTATGAGTAAAAAAACACATCTGGTCTGTTGATCACCAACGACTGAATCTTGTGAATTCATTGGTCATAAAGACTGAACCCCAAAGAACATGCAGGTCTTCTGAAATCTCAAGGGGCATTTTAAAATATTGCTCCAGTTTTCGTTTACTATAAATCTTTAAACAAAAGCTGCTTTGTTTACAGGAGAGGAGAATGTCTGTGGTTGTCAAACTACTGTGATAGAATCCATTATCGTGAAAACCTCAAACAGATTCTCAATGTTCACGTCTGCGCTTTATGACAAAATGACATTTAAACAATTTCTCGCACAGTAACCCTTAACCACAGCATCTGGTTTGTAGTGTCCAGTATTGGTTCACTCGGTTATGTATGCATAAAGTTTATCATTAAGACCACTGTAAATAAACAGTCCTGCTTCTCTGGTGTGATTGGCTGAGTTGTGTCCTGGAATGAAGAGGCCGCAGTAATGAATGGTCATAATAAACGTTTTAGAAACACCATGTATTAATTTTTTCTGCAGTGCATGGAAGTGAAGTCTCAAAAGACTGGCACAAATCATAACTACCTATCCATAACTTATTAAATATAGAATGAGTTTGAGGCTACTGTATTCTGGTCTCCATTAGAGACACTACATGGCCCTTCAGGAGCCCCAGCCTCATGCTTTCCAGTGTGAGATTTATTAAGGATTTTAAATATACATTTCTTCTCAATTTATACCGAAAAAATATGAGTTTGGTATAATTAGAAAAACTTATTTTTATAACATGCCTGGAATTATAAGACGTTGATGGGGTGAATTAGAATAAGAAATATCTGGAATTTTAGTGGTCTTAGCTTATTGCTTTTATTTATTTGTTTGTATGTCATCCTGAGCCCCTTAGAAGTATCATGAGGACCACACTGCCCTGGGCCTCTATTATACACATTTGAACTCTCATAAATCATATAAGAGCTTGAGTAATTTCTAATACCAACAGCAACACTATTACAATGACATTATAACGCTTAATATAAACATTTTAATTTGAACATAAATAGAAAAAACTGTATAAAATAAATAAATGGGACTCTGCTGATTAAAGGTTTTAGGAACTCAATATGAAATGTTAGTTTTGTGTTTAATAACTTTTACTACATTAAAAGGACACATTTGGATCTGTTCTCAGAACAGCTTCCATCGCGTATGCACCGCCGCCCGCTGGGGAATTGTGGGTAATGTAGTTGTTTGAACTCTTTCTCACGTTCCACATGCGTTGTGTATCCGTGAAATCCGCACTACTAATCCCATGCGTCATCTGACAGGCATGTGCCGTTTAAAGACTGAGTTTCCTTTTCAAAACATTTGTCTCAGCACAGCAGATTGTCGGCTTTTGTCTGGTTTTGGTAAGTTTATTATTAAAACTTTCTTATAGATGGGCTTATATTTAAAAAGTAAAGCAACAAGCGATATTCATGTGAAGCGTACGGATATGTAAACATAGCCACATACCTAACAGTGTTGTTTATGACAGATTGAGCCGATGTAAAGGTGTTTTAGTGTATGCAGGAATGCTCGCATGAATGATGTGTTAATCTGTTTCTAGGCTAAACGCATATACTTTAACATGATGCACTCACACATTCACATTCGTGCTATGATTTACCTATCATATTGTAGAGAAGCTGCAGGTGTCTTAAACTGAGTATAGACATATTTCATTATTGGACATTGGATATGAATGTGTTTTCCCCATAAAAGCTGCAGGGCTCATAACACCTGATGATGTCATATGACTTTCAGAAGTGTCTTCAAACTGCAGAGATGATATTATGAGCTTCAGTTTATCAGTGAATGGCGTTTATATGCAGAAGTAAAAGAATTATGAGCATTAATGCTCTTTTCCGAACTTGTTTTGTTTGTCAATACCACAAACGACAGGAAACGTAATCTACTTACATTGCGTGTTTGTTTACAGGATTTAGTGATGATTAGATTTGCTGTTTCTGAATAACTTGTGGATGATCATGTGGATGACACACACACACACACACGCACACACACACACACACACACACACACACACTTGGTGGTATTTATCTGACAAAATTATTTGGCAAAAAATTGTCAAGAAAATGCATAGAAAAACAATCAACCTTACAGGAAAAAACATACATTGACAACAACACAATCAATCATTAATATTTCATTGGTTCTCTCTTGTTCATAATTTCTTTGTATGACAGCATGGACAAAAATTAAGTTGTGTTATCACAAATAAAACTATTAACTACGCAACAACTATGCATTATGCTTACAAAATCTTGAACACATTTTGAATAAAAGGTGAAGATAATGTAACTGTACGTAGAAGTTGTTGTCAGGGGCTGTGAGTGCCGGTGTCCTGCCGCATGTGTCCACGTTACTCACAGGACAGGAATCTGTGTGACGCTTTAGAGTGTGTGTGTGACATGCCTCATCATGTGTCATCATGTCTTATTATTCAGTCATGTGTATGTGCAGAGTTTGAAGTGTCATGTCTGCTTTTTACACAGGACATTGATATTGAAGTGTGGTCCTCCCTGTGGAAAGTCTTCTGATGTTTGGCTGTTAGTGTGGTGCTTTAGAGGAGGAGATCCTCTTTCTCACTGACCCGCCTCAGATCCCGCCTCAGATCCCGTCTCAGATCCCGCCTCAGATCCCGCCTCAGATCCCGCCTCAGATCCCGCCTCAGATCCCGTCTCAGATCCCGCCTCAGATCCCGCCTCAGATCCCGCCTCAGATCCCGCCTCAGATCCCGCCTCAGATCCCGCCTCAGATCCCGCCTCAGATCCCGCCTCAGATCCCGCCTCAGATCCCGCCTCAGATCCCGTCTCAGATCCCGCCTCAGATCCCGCCTCAGATCCCGCCTCAGATCCCGCCTCAGATCCCGCCTCAGATCCCGTCTCAGATCCCGTCTCAGATCCCGTCTCAGATCCATCTGTACAGCTGATGACGGTTTAATCGAAGCACAGCATCATGGATGAGGACAGCAAACCGTTACTGGGATCAGTGCGAGCTGGGGACTATTACACCGATTCACTGGACCCCAAACAGAGGAGGTACTGTGTGTGTGTGTGTGTGTGAGAGAGAGAGAGAGAGCTGGGGAGTATTACACTGATTCACTGGACCCCAAACAGAGGAGGTACTGAGTGTGTGTGTGTGTGAGAGAGAGAGAGCTGGGGAGTATTACACTGATTCACTGGACCCCAAACAGAGGAGGTACTGAGTGTGTGTGTGTGTGAGAGAGAGAGAGCTGGGGAGTATTACACTGATTCACTGGACCCCACACAGAGGAAGGTGTGTGTGTGTGTGTGTGAGAGAGAGAGAGCTGGGGAGTATTACACTGATTCACTGGACCCCAAACAGAGGAAGTACTGAGTGTGTGTGTGTGTGAGAGAGAGAGAGCTGGGGAGTATTACACTGATTCACTGGACCCCAAACAGAGGAGGTACTGAGTGTGTGTGTGTGTGAGAGAGAGAGAGCTGGGGAGTATTACACTGATTCACTGGACCCCACACAGAGGAAGGTGTGTGTGTGTGTGTGTGAGAGAGAGAGAGCTGGGGAGTATTACACTGATTCACTGGACCCCAAACAGAGGAGGTTGTGTGTGTGTGTGAGAGAGAGAGAGAGAGAGAGAGCTGGGGAGTATTACACTGATTCACTGGACCCCAAACAGAGGTGTGTGTGAGTGTGTGTGTGTGAGTGAGAGAGAGCGCTGGGGAGTATTACACTGATTCACTGGACCCCAAACAGAGGTGTGTGTGAGTGTGTGTGTGTGAGTGAGAGAGAGAGCTGG
Source organism: Rhinichthys klamathensis goyatoka (assembly GCF_029890125.1). Lineage (NCBI taxonomy): Eukaryota > Metazoa > Chordata > Actinopteri > Cypriniformes > Leuciscidae > Rhinichthys > Rhinichthys klamathensis. The sequence goes on from NW_026606759.1 coordinate 152,876, forward strand.
GGAGTATTACACTGATTCACTGGACCCCAAACAGAGGTGTGTGTGTGTGTGTGTGTGTGAGTGAGAGAGAGCGCTGGGGAGTATTACACTGATTCACTGGACCCCAAACAGAGGAGGTTGTGTGTGTGTGTGTGAGAGAGAGAGAGCGCTGGGGAGTATTACACTGATTCACTGGACCCCAAACAGAGGTGTGTGAGAGAGCGTGTGAGTGAGAGAGCGTGTGTGCGAGAGCGTGAGTGTGTGTGTTTGAGTGAGTGAGAGAGCGTGTGTGTGTGTGTGAGTGAGAGAGTGTGTGTGCAAGAGCGTGAGTGAGAAAGCGTGTGTGCGAGAGCGTGTGTGTGAGTGAGAGAGTGTGTATGCGAGAGTGTGTGTGCGAGAGCGTGAGTGAGAAAGCGTGTGTGTGTGTGTGTGTGTGTGTGTGTGTGTGCGAGAGCGTGAGTGAGAGAGTGTGTGTGCGAGAGCGTGTGAGTGAGAAAGCGTGTGTGTGTGTGTGTGTGTGTGTGTGTGTGTGTGTGTGTGTGCGAGAGCGTGAGTGAGAGAGTGTGTGTGCGAGAACGTGAGTGTGTGTGTGTCCATCAAAATTCCATAATGTAGTTTACTCATGAATACTTTCCACCCTCTCTCAGACCCTTACAATTAAACTAAACAATTTAGGTTTCCTTCCAGGACTAATTAGCAATACCGGCAGGATCAAATGAACTCAGTCTGGTATTTCACAAATACTGTATAAGATGTCCCCCCCCCCCCACCCCCACACACACACACACTGCTGTTGAAAGCGTGCGATTATATCACACAACACACTAATGCAATCCTCACCAATCCTGTCCTCATCGATCTACCGTCCTAATATCCACTAATGTACAGTAGCAGACATGTGTGCATTCTGAGACATGCTCCTGAACCCTGTTTGCTCATGATCCTTCAGGCCGTTCCACGTGGAGCCGAGGAACATTGTGGAGGACTCGTCGGCCCAGGAGAGGGTTTCTGCTGAAGCTGCGGTGCTGAGCAGCAGAGTCCACTACTACAGCCGTCTCACCGGCTCCTCAGATAGACTGCTGGTGGGTCACCCTCCACACCTCACGACCAGCACAGGCTTCACGAGCGCGGCTCTGTGTGAGGACAAACACGACAATAGCAACAACAGGTTTAGGAGGTTTATTAAAGGGATCGTTCACCCAAAAAATAAAATTAGCCCATGATTTACTCCCCCTCAAGTCATGCTAGGTGTATATGACTCTTTTTCAGACAAACACAATCAGAGTTATACGGTATTAAAACATATCCTGGCTCTTCCAAGCTTTATAATGGCAGTGAATGGCCGTTTCTGTTTTGTAGTCCATCAAAGTGCATCTATTCATGATAAAAGTGCATCTATTCATGATAAAAGTGCATCTATCCATGATAAAAGTGCGTCTATTCTTGATAAAAGTGCATCTATCCATGATAAAAGTGCATCTATCCTTGATAAAAGTGCATCTATCCATGATAAAAGTGCATCTATCCATGATAAAAGTGCGTCTATTCATGATAAAAGTGCATCTACCCATGATAAAAGTGCATCTATCCATGATAAAAGTGCATCTACCCATGATAAAAGTGCATCTATTCATGATAAAAGTGCATCTGTCCATGATAAAAGTGCATCTATCCATGATAAAAGTGCATCTATTCTTGATAAAAGTGCATCTATTCTTGATAAAAGTGCATCTGTCCATGATAAAAGTGCATCTATTCTTGATAAAAGTGCATCTGTCCATGATAAAAGTGCATCTATTCTTGATAAAAGTGCATCTATTCTTGATAAAAGTGCATCTGTCCATGATAAAAGTGCATCTATTCTTGATAAAAGTGCATCTACCCATGATAAAAGTGCATCTATCCATGATAAAAGTGCATCTATCCTTGATAAAAGTGCATCTATCCATGATAAAAGTGCATCTATCCATGATAAAAGTGCGTCTATTCATGATAAAAGTGCATCTACCCATGATAAAAGTGCATCTATCCATGATAAAAGTGCATCTACCCATGATAAAAGTGCATCTATTCATGATAAAAGTGCATCTGTCCATGATAAAAGTGCATCTGTCCATGATAAAAGTGCATCTGTCCATGATAAAAGTGCATCTATTCTTGATAAAAGTGCATCTATTCTTGATAAAAGTGCATCTGTCCATGATAAAAGTGCATCTATCCATGATAAAAGTGCATCTGTCCATGATAAAAGTGCATCTATCCATGATAAAAGTGCATCTATCCATGATAAAAGTGCATCTCTACTTACGCCTAAAGAACAATTTGCGCAGCTTGTGCCGTCAGTAGAAGCGTAGTGAGCCACTGTTTTGCAGTGCTTTCTGCAAAGCTTTTTCTGTGGGCAAAAGCGTTGTCTATTGTCAGTAGTGTAGTGATGTATGAAGCAGCGCTCACACAGAGATCACGAGCAGCTTCCCGTTGGTCAACACAACACATCCACATTACAAAACCTGCGAGGGGAAGTCTCCCGTTCCCCACGTGAAATTCACAATCGCATGGATTCCTATTATTACTGTATCTTACCCGCACAAACTCACAGAACAACGGCAAATGGACTGCGGCTTTAGAATGAAGAATATATTAAAACAACTTTTGTCAAATACACACACCAACGCAATAGTCTTCCTTTGTGTGAAGTGAAAGCTTGTGGGTTCAATCAGACCACCTTAAAATACAAATGAAAATGGAGAATTCAGGATAAAGTATTCAACACAATTGTAAATAATGTATTTAGAATTTCATTCATTCATTCATAACATTCATTCATTCATAACATTCATTCATTCATAACATTCATTCTACCCCTTTCCAATACTGGTTTACACTTGGTTTAAAGGGATAGTTTACCGAAACATGTAAATCCAGTCACTGTGTACTCGCACTCATGTCATTAGTTTAATGCAGCACATAACACAGGTTTGGATGGACGTGAGAGAGCAAGTGACAGATGTCAGTCTCCCCGTAAGCGTGCGCTGTGACTACAGGACAGAGGATTAAGATGTTAATGGTATTGTATGTCAGTTAGCCTGTGAGATCGTGCTGTAGTTTGAGGGCATCTTTATCCTGCCTTATTTCACTGATATGCCGTTTTAAATCTGTGTATGATTACATTTTCCAGTTGCTTTGATTTTCCTTCTTTGTTTTTCCTGGTTTGGTTTGTGGAGGATGCGTTTCTAAAGCCAGATTAGCAGGTCTTCAGCCATGCTTGTGTTTTAGGACAGGGCCTGGGTTGTTTGGGGACTCCTGGAGGTTGTGGTCTAGTCCTGTACTGTGATGTAATGCATGTGTGTATGCACCTTATCTTCCTCAGGCACCGCCAGACCATGTGATTCCTTCTCTCGAGGACCTCTATATCTACAGTCCACTGGGAACAGCGTTCAAAGTCCAGGGAGGCGACAGTACTGCCAAAAACCCCAGCATTGTCACAATGTAAGACCGATCTCATAAAGGCTTTTAATGCAGTGCTTTTCACACCCAGTTATGAAGTGCCAAAGCTAAACGCAGCCAGAATGTTATGGCGAGTTGATTACCAAAAGACAACCAATCAGAAAACTAAGCAATACTTGCCTCGTTCAATATTCATGGGCTTTAAACAGTAGTTGGATTTTTAAACGTGCAAGTGGCTTTACGTGGTGACATTTCTACAGATGTACAAGCAGTTATTATTACTTATATTGTGTGTGTGTGTGTGTGTGTGTGTGTGCAGCTTTGCCATATGGAACACAATGATGGGAACATCTATATTAAGTATACCATGGGGAATAAAACAAGTAAGTTACCTCGTGTGTGTGTGTGTGTGTGTGCTGTATTTATTTTGCTCACTGCAGGCTATAGTGAAGATGCATTATTGTTGGCTCTGTTCTAGGCTGGGTTCACTCTGGGCATCATCATCATTGTTCTCATGGGCCTGCTGACGCTTTACTGCTGCTACAGAGTGTTAAAGTCCACAAAGTCCATACGTAAGCCCACCACATGACTTCACTCGAAGAAACAGCCAATCTTTCACATTCTTACACCCGCAGTACACAAGGCTCATAGTGGACTGAAGGTTTACTTGATTATCCACACACAGCTTTTCATTTTACATCAGGCTTTTGAGGAATGTTTATTTGTTCATGTAAATTTGTAAAACTACAGAGCTTTGACCATAACACTAAATAAATAAAGCATTTAAATATCATCTTAAAGACATATTTGGCAGATTAAGTGTGACTGATGTTTATGCGCATGTTATGTCAGTAGTCTGCTGTTCTACAGATCTTGATGATTCCAAGCTATCTCAATTTCATCATTTTTTTGGCCATTAAATATGATCCAAACTGCATATGTTTGGGGCTCTGAATACCTCGTCGGGTTTGAGCTCTATATTCTCACGATATCATACTATATGAGCCATAAATGCAGATGTATCAAATATTAACTCCACAACAAACGCTAGGACTCTTTGCCTAGAGGTTCTAGAAGGCCTAATGCTCCGGGATTTCCCTGACTTCCTCCATATGTCGCGTTTACAGGGATAACGTGACTTCTGTGTTTGCAGCTTATATGGATACCTCAGACTGGGAGTTTCCTGACGTGTGCAAATATTACTTTGGGGCATTTGGAAAATGGTCGAGCCTTGTCTTCTCACTGGTGTCACTGGTTGGTGCAATGGTGGTCTACTGGGTTCTCATGTCCAACTTCCTGTTCAATACTGGGAAATTCATTTACAGTAAGTGATAGTTTTCCCAGCATTCCTCGTGTATGGGATGTTGATGTTTTCTGGGAAGATCTGTGTAACTGCTTGTGTATTTTGCATCCACAGACTATGTTCACAATGTCAGCTCATCAGATACATTTGGCACAAATGGAACAGATAGAGGTGAGTCGTCATAGTGTTTTTATGATTATTATTAGTAGTAGTAATTGGTTTGAAGACGTGAGCCTGGTCTCTTTGGATTCCTCTAATAATACACAGGGTTTAATGGTTTGAATCTTGTGTATTTTTTTTTTTTATTTGAACAAAACTTGGTAAGTGTCATTGGGACGATGCCCTGAAATACGGGGGGGATTTTGAGATGGCGCCATCTAGTGGTTGGGAAGTTATGCATGAAACATGAGTCCGTCAGCCATGTTGCCTAGAGGAGGTTTTTGACAATCCTCTCACAAATTATGACCATTTTTTGCACCATATAATTTGCAGACATGGCCTCACCAAAATTATTCACTACATTTTCGATATTCCAAACCATTTTTGTGACACTATAACAAATATGATCATGAAGATCACAAAAAGCAAGTATCTACTGAAGTGAAAATGTAAAAATTCTGTTTTTCTTGTTGCTTTAAAAAAAAATCTACTTATAACTTTAGAGCTGATTTGCTTGAAACATAGTTTTCTTAAACATTGGGATGATTAGAGATGTTTAGATATGCTCATTTGGCCATCGAAGCTGCAGTTCATGTCATCCATTCATTGATTCAGAATGAGCAGGTGTGTTCCTCTTGCACTAGTGATCTGCCCGTATCCAGATGTGGATCCACACGGGAACAGCAGCGCTCTCCTGCACGACGCGCGTGAGAACAGCACAGGTCATGTGTTCGACCTCTGGTGGAGTAAAACCAACACCATCCCGTTTTACCTCATCGTTCTGCTGCTGCCGCTGCTCAACTTCCGCTCCGCGTCCTTCTTCGCCAGGTTCACTTTCCTCGGTATGACCTTCATTTTCACAGCTAGAGGGATCATGTTTCGTCACAAATACTGTTTTAGGCAAGAAAGACATTTAGATATCAAGGCACATGTATCCACTAGGAATTGAGGGTGTAATAAGTTTTGCTGTATTAGTCTGTCATGTGTGTATGTCGGGGGTATTTCTTTATTAATAGTTCATTAATGATCTTGCACTCCTAGACGAGTATTTTGGACTTGATCTGATCTGGGATGGTGAGTTAGTGTAGCAGCGATGTGAAAATACTTGGAGAGGTTAAATGTTGAACTGGGTCAGCGGCATCGGTCAAGAAGACAGAGCAGAGAACGACTCAAAATCAACAAATCAACGTGAAACAGGACGGCTCTTGACACTCCTGTCTACTGAAATGGATTAGTCTTGCCAGTGCAGTGTTATGACTGATCTGAACAGCAGCTTGTGTTTTCATCAGTGTCACCCTGTTGTCTAAGAGGCTTTCATTGTTCCACAGGCACTATATCGGTGGTCTATCTCATCTTTTTGGTCACGTATAAAGCTATTCGACTGGGCTTTCACCTGGAGTTCCACTGGTTCGATTCTTCAATGTTTTTTGTTCCAGGTAAAGGAATCTTTTTTTTCTTCTTTTCCTCCAATCTGGCAACTTCTTGAGAAAGAAGTCATGAAATCACCTGTAAACACATTCTGAAGGCATATCTATGGTTGTTTATTCATTTCCTTTCACACGACTCTGTTACCCGTTGCAGTGACCTCAAGCGAGCCAAGCATCAAGCCACAAGCTCAAAAAAGTTTCAGAAAGCTAATTCAACTTTGACCCCATTTGCTGTTTAACTTTTGAAACACGACCAATAGCCCCTTTCACACAACAATCCCTGTAAATTACTGTAAAATTTTTGATTGCATGATGTTAAATGTCCAATTCAAGTGCAAAATCAGGCATCCACAGATGGAAAAGGTTTGCGAACCCACATTTAGTTTGTGTTTTCTTTCCCATGGTGTACTGGAGTCCGGTGAAAGAGAAGTGTGGTGGTGTGAATAAGCACGCACTGATGTATGTGGTCTCTGGCTTGATTTAGAGTTCAGATCTCTGTTTGTTCAGCTGAGTGGAGTTCTCACATTAGCATTCTTCATTCACAACTGCATCATCACGCTTATGAAGAGCAACAGGCATCAAGAAAACAACGTGAGTGCTCTCCGCCTGTCATCATCACTGCATGATCACCCACTCAGCACATTCATATTCGCACATTATACTTCTGCATTGTGTGCAAAAGGGACTGCTAACCTTCCACAAAGGGGAAATAGGAGTTGAGTCATTGTGCTGTCAGTAGAACAGAAATAACCTCACTGTCAGCCATTTTCTGTCCATGTCATGATTCTTGGACTTCTGAGGAGTTTGGTCATAACGCTTCACTTCACATTGTTACTGAGCAAACACAGGAAATGTTTATTATGGCAACATGAAGATTTCTCTCCTTTTTTTATATTGGAGTGAGTCTCACAAAACCTTTTCAAGAATACCCAGATAACATTTCACCAAAAACAATGGGTTATATATATTGCATAAAGACATTTTAGGACCGTTGAGATGCTCTAGAACAGGGTTTGCTAAACCGGGGATCGTGAAGGAACCGCAGGGGGTCCACGAGCTGAAGAAAACCTAATAATCCAATCAAATCTAACATTAAAATAATCAAATTGGCCTGAACAATGAATTAAATAAATCTGAAATCGCGACTAAATCTTATCAAATCAAAGGCTGTGATTTTACCTGCAGAAGCATAAAGTGTGTTGCTCCGTGTGTTTCCGAGTGTGAAGATGTTTCATTTACACACACGCTGCTTATCATCATATTATAGACCTTATTCAGAGCAGCGCCACGAGCAGTGAGGGACCGTCTTTTCAATGGCATTCACTGTACAAAGCTCAGGGATTACTTATCATTTTCCACAGATCATGTTGTCTGGAGTTTTTTGACTACTTAGTTTTCTTGTAAAGATGTTCTTGCAGTGTTTCGTCAACAGAATAATCCAAAAACACGTTAAATAACAGTACAGCCCACTGACGAGATGTGTGTCTCTCTTCAGTCCTGTTGTTTTTATCATCATCATCAAGTATTTTGCTTCTACAGTTGCTGTCACTGGTGTAGAGTGTATCTGAGTGTGGTGTGTGTGTGTTCAGGTGCGGGATCTGTCCTTGGCGTACCTGCTGGTGGGACTGACGTACCTGTATGTGGGAGTGCTGATCTTCGCTGCTTTCCCATCACCCCCGCTGTCTAAAGAGTGCATCGAGCCTGTAAGACCTGCAAACGAAGCATCACACACCTTCAGTTGTTAGTAATGAGCCGTTTGAAGTGCAGACATGAAGTGGTCGTCTCCTCGATTACAGAACTTCCTGGATAACTTTCCCAGCGGCGATGTGCTGGTGTTCGTGGCGAGGACCTTCCTCCTGTTCCAGATGACCACTGTGTATCCGCTGCTCGGGTACCTGGTGCGCGTGCAGCTCATGGGACAGGTCTTCGGGGATCATTACCCAGGGTCAGTCATAGCTGTGGGCACCAATCACTATTATAACCCAGTCTCACTATCAACTACGACTTTTGCCTCAACAAACTCGCTTATTGGTAGTTGTTAAGTTTAGGGATTGGGTGAATTATGGGATGTAGAATACGGCATGTAGAATAATAATAAAGCATTAATATGTGCACTACACAGGTGAAACTCAAAAAATTTGAATATGGTGCAAAAGTTCATTTATTTCAGTAATTCAACTTAAAAGGTGAAACTAATATATTATATAGACTCAATACATGCAAAGTGAGATATTTCAAGCCTTTATTTGTAGTAATTGTAATGATTATGGCTTACAGCTTATGAAACCTTTTCACAATATTCTAATTTTGACTTTGGGGTTTTCATATCTGTAAGCCATAATCATGAAAATTATTGCAAATAAAGGCTTGAAATATCTCACTTTGCATGTATTGAGTCTATATAATATTTTAGTTTCACCTTTTAAGTTGAATTACTGAAATAAATGAACTTTTGCACCATATTCTAATTTTTCGAGTTTCACCTGTTAGTACTAATAAACAGCACAATATCCTAGTAATATGCATGTTAGCAACTAGTTAATAGTGAGAATTGGACCCTAAGCTAAAGTGTTACCAAAGTTGTGTGGATGGTAATGAGTAATGACTGTGGCGAGTGATGATGGGTGCCTTTCAAATCAGTGCTTTGTAACCAAGTCACCTGACCTCACATCATACTGGTTTGAAACATTTAGAAAAGTCAGCGCTTTGATGTTGACGTGTTATGAACCTCAACTGAACCCTTAAACCAGTATTACAGTCTTGAGACAGTTTGAGTAGAATTGTTCTTGGGATTCTGTCTGCAAGTGTTATTACAAACATGTTTGTGGCACTTAAAAGGTAACATGATATTTAATGGTATTTGCTGATTATAGAGTTCACTTTAAAGACCAGACTTGCAGTTGTTTTGCGGAACAAGTGTTTGAACAAATAGCCAGTAGATGTCCTCAGCAAGTTTCAATCGCTTCGAAACGGCAAATAATTGTGAAATGATCACAAGTGTTGCTTCTGCCTTCCCTAAAGCTGCATGACACGTCCACTGAAACACACATGAGCTTCCCATCCAGTCTTCATGGCTGTTTGGATGAAATGTTGCTCCTCTGAATGAAATAAGTGTAGAACAACAATCATACTTGACAGAGCGCATACATAAATATCATTATATGTATATAAAATATTGTCAAAAGGTCCACTTTTCCACTTTCTTGAACAGTAAACAAGCAGGCTTTAACAAATAACTGTTATAAAGCAAAGTCTGTCGAGTCGCCGGTCATATTAGAGACGTCTTTCAGGCATCAAGACCAAGTCCTGTCTCACAATTAAACGACATCTTTCAAATCAGCAACGAAATCTGTCATGAGCTGACGCATAAATGTAGTGCCTTATGCTCAAATAGCATTAAAAAAGCTTATTCTTCAGGCTAGAGCAGCCAATGCTGTTCTATAGTATCAATGTAATCTGGACGCACCATGATGTCATTATCATGTGATCCATCAGTGTCAGTTACGTCGCTTCACTGCCATTCACAATCCTCTCCCGTGGCCTCATGGGATAGTGTCCATCGTGTACTTCAGAAGGTCGTCCGGGGGCTTCCTCCTACTCTTTGATGAGTACATACTTGCTATATAGCGGGGAAGTGTGTGATCTCAGACGCAGCCTTTATAAGTTACCTTCTTTTATTTAGAAGGTAGGACTTATTCTGCCATACTGTACATTGCCCTTTCTCCCATTCATTGTGGACCGTCTTTGTATAAAGTAACATTTAAAACCATCCGCACACCTAATGTAAAGGGTAATGAAACACACATTTTTGAGATGCGTTTGCAGATTATCGAACAAAATTAGGATCTGTTATTATTTTTTGCTCTTATTTTTAAGAGCAAAATGAGTTATTAATTTGAGACTGAGTGGCCTAATCCTTTAAGAAGGTGCTGTCTCATAACTATTCATGACGTCATGTGACATTTGTCCAAGTTGAAAGATGGGTTGTGAGTGTGAGTTTGACTGTCTGCCACTGATCGCAAACATCACATTTGTAAAACGGTTAAGCCACAGCCTCACTCATTAACAATTACAAAACCCCATGAAAATGATCATACGCAATGCTTGGAAATCATATATTATGAGCAGAATATACAAGAATGGTCTTAAAGATTAGCCCGTCTTCATGATTGCGTCAATCCCTTGTTTCTCCATTGCTAGTTTCCTCCATGTGTTTGTGCTGAACGTGGTGGTTGTCGGAGCTGGAGTCGTGACGGCCCGGTTCTACCCCAACATTGGCTCCATCATCAGGTGAGAGAGCAGTGCCGTGTTAGCTCCAGGACCAGTGTGGCGCCGGCGCGTGGTGTTAAACTGCTGTGTTTGCCGTCAGGTACTCGGGGGCCATCTGTGGCCTGGCTCTGGTGTTCGTGCTCCCCTCTCTGGTCCACATGGTGTCTCTGAGACGCAGAGGAGAGCTGCGCTGGCCCTCGGCGCTCTTCCACGGCCTCCTCATCCTCCTCGGGGGGGCCAACCTGCTCGGACAGTTCTTCATGTGACGCGCTCCAGCGCCCACAGGAGGCCAGGGTGCTGGAAGCCTTAACCTACTAAACAAGTACACGTGATTTCCATCTCAAGAAACTCACCCGAAGGCACCAAACATCGAAGTTTTGACATTTAAAAAAAGTTAAAGATCTGTCATAACTGCTCTTCCTAGCTCAAGACAAGCTGTTTCAACAGGGATTTGATCTTTAAAAAAAAAAAAGTATTTTTCTTTAAAATCACAATAATCGTCATGATTGCATCGAGATTGAAGCGGTTTAGTTGAGTGCGGAGTTGATGAGCAGATGATGTGTACTGAACGCCAGTGGGTTCTGCCTAACATCACTGTTGCTTCCAACCGAGAGCGAGATGAAGTCATGTGATCTCGCAGCTCTGCCCCGGGCCTCACTGTGACAGTGTTGTGTACTGAAATATAACCTGTGTGATTAATGGATACATAAAGGGAAACTTCAGTCTCTAGACTGGGTTACAGCGCACATTTCCTGATGACTGTCTTTGTGTCATTCTCCAGCTGAATCTGAGCGTACTGATGCATTCTGGGTGAGGTTATGTCACTTTATGAAGTATGTGCACAACAATAAGGGAAGCTTAAATTTGCACATTTTGTGAGATTCCAAATCTTGAGTCACTTTTCTGTCTTGTCTCTTGTGTGTTTTTAAACAATTAAATTGAAGTGACATTGTAACCTTTCTATATTTGAACTTGCATTTCAGAGTATAAAATGAACAGCATAGTCAAACCCTAAAACAAATCCAATACCAGTGTTCTTGTTAAGAGAGGGAGTTTTTTTATGGTTTCCTTCATAATGTTTCCACTCACTTCACAAGCGCAAAACTAAATGTGCTGCTTTTGCACAGGAAAACTGTTGAATTTACTGTCGTAAATGTGTTCATATCGCAGCCAAACATTTTTATTATAAAGTGTCGGAGGGAAAAAAACTGCACAGTTCCAAAAATATGTTTTAAACATCTGTTGTGAATAAAAAGAATAAACTGTTCATGTTCCATCAGAGTTATGATTTCGCCATTATTCCCGGCACACCCGTGACAGTCGGTTACACTGGGCCAGCTACAGTTAGTCCAGGAGAAGTGAAGAGTGCATTTAGTAATCATCAACATCAGATCCGTTTCTGAAGTGGAAAACTCTGTTCTACACGAAGGAACAGGCGCATATATGTAGATGGAAAATTGCGGATTTATACTTTTCAGTTAAATTCAATACTTTTAAAACGGGGTGTTTATGAATTGTGAAACTGACTGTAATGAGAGTCATGATTGTGTGTTGTTCTGATTGATGTGAGAGTAGTGTGTGTGTGTGTGTGTGTGTCAGGTGAAGAGCTCGGTATAGTCCGCTGTGGCCTCGCTCGGTCCGCACGTGTGTGTGTGTGTGTGTGTGTGTGTGTGTGTCAGGTGAAGAGCTCGGTATAGTCCGCTGTGGCCTCGCTCTGTCCGCACGTGTGTGTGTGTGTGTCAGGTGAAGAGCTCGGTATAGTCCGCTGTGGCCTCACTCTGTCCGCACGTGTGTGTGTGTGTGTGTGTGTGTGTCAGGTGAAGAGCTCGGTATAGTCCGCTGTGGCCTCACTCTGTCCGCACGTGTGTGTGTGTGTGTGTGTGTGTGTGTGTGTGTGTGTCAGGTGAAGAGCTCGGTATAGTCCGCTGTGGCCTCGCTCTGTCCGCACGTGTGTGTGTGTGTGTGTGTGTGTGTGTCAGGTGAAGAGCTCGGTATAGTCCGCTGTGGCCTCGCTCTGTCCGCACGCCTGCAGCAGAAACTCCTCTTCTCCACACGAGCTCAGCGGCTCCACCTGGTGCCAGAAAACACAGTTACACACGGCTTGGCTGAGCTGCACACTGACCCCAACACTGAAGCACTGCATCAATAACCAATGTGGCGTGAGAACTAATATGTGAATCAATACGCTGTATTGTGACGTTCCTTTCCTTTGTTTCTGGTGTAAGGAATGCACTCGGCGGCCCGTCTATTTAAACCCGATGACTCTCCGCCTATGACTGGCATGCATGTGAACGCACATGTTTCCTGTTAGCAGGCGTGAGATGCCAATCCGTCTCTGTGCTCATTATCACCATGTTAACAATCACACTGAGGGGAGAAGCATCTCATTTATACTGTACATTAAAAAACATCAATTCAATAGGAGTGTGAGCATTACATTTAGAATGAAATGATTTGTTCTCTAAAATAACTATAATCATTTCAATGCAACATGAGTCATACACAGACTGCTGGCCACACATTTGAAGACTTTAAGGCTGATTTTATATTGTGGCACACATTAGACACCAATATCAGGACACTATATTGAATTTTACACAAGCTTGTGAGAGAGACTTATGATGTTTAAAACCACAAGCACTGTATAAAGACATCACTTGTAACTTTCAGAACTGTTTTATGGAGTTTTTTTGGACAACTGGCATGTTGCTAAACAACAGTACAATGCATTGAACGCACTGTGCTTCTGTCCCTCACAGCCTGATCTAGGAATCTAGACCTCGGCCCAGTTTACCCCGAGTGGTGTGCGCAGTACGTCACCTGATGATACTCCACGAGTTCACTGAGGGATGTGAATCTGATCTGGTCCCCCAGGAGCATGTAGCAGTTCTCCGAGGCGTCGATCAGCAGGTGCTTGACTTCCTCTTTCGATCGGTAGGAGAGCACATATCCAAATATCCTCTCGCTAACACGCACCAGGAAGAGCCCGGGCCCGCCGTCCTTCAGCAGCGCCTCCGCCTGTTCACGAGATATTATACCTGAGGGGATATGAGATGATGCACATTACAGGAAAGCCAGCAGCGTTCGGTGTCGATGCAGTGCACACCACAGGGACATTCACTTTACAGTGACCACTCACTCATTTTAACAGGAAAGACGCAGTCGTTGATTTTTCTTTTTGGGGAAAAATGTTGCTAAAATGTTTTAAAGCAGCTTCACAGTGACAAATATCGCTGCAAGCTGCAATTAAGGGGCCAAGCACAACACAAATCTAAATGATTTTTTTTATGCAAGCATGGACGGAAGAGTCAGATCAACTGCAACACTTATTTTAGGCAAAGCGGCTGACAAATCACAAATACAATCACGTGATAGGATTTTACTTGCTTATCACTTTTGACCAATAGGTGGCGCTGTTACTAAATGGATGTTGTATGGGCAGTGTGAAGAGGCCAAAGCAGTGCAGAGATACAGCCTCAGAATCAGCTAGGCATCAAGCCATCAGTTTCGCTGATGCGTTATTCCACAATGGTTTGGTCTCACGATGATTTGAGCTGATTTTGGTAAATATCAGATCAACAGTCTAGGAACAGTTATTCTCTACATTATTCTCAATATGACTCAAGGAATCTACCAGACCAGTTTCAGACCAGCAAAATTAATCAAAAGCTATGAATATTTTTTCAAATTTCATTATAACTTTTGACTGAATCAAGAGACCAGTTTTACAATTTCAGAGGTTATAAACAAAAAAAGGCTATTTTTCATTTCTCCTGACCAGTAGGTGGCGCTGTGCCGAAACGCAGCATGTAGCCTCAGGTCATGCTTGTGATGACATGTACCAAGTTTGGTCTGAATACACTAAAGCGTTGGGGAGATACAGCCAGTCACACATTCATTTTGCCCTGCTGTTCATTAAATTCATTAGCACATTATTCGAGAACAGTTTGGTCTATTAAAAAGCTTTTTCACAACTGTTTGCCAGTAAGGTCTAAAGATGATCTGAGCCAATTTTGGTGAAAATCAGACAAACCTCCAAGGACGAGTTTGAAAAAGTATGTTTTTACAAAAATGCGAAATGGCTGATGTCAATCGAATCGTTTTGAGCCACTGAAGTTATTAGCATAAACGAGGCAAATTTGGACAGTTGGTGGTGCTAGAGTGATTGAATTAGACCAAAATTGCTGTAGTTAAAGTTCAGATTGTCTATCTGTGCGCCGAATTTATAAATAAATACACGAAGAAATGTAAAGAAACAACAATATTTATACTTTTATTTCCTTATTTATGTATAATTGTATTTTTTCCCAGATTTATTTATTTTTCATTTATTTATTTATGCATTATTTATTTCCACATTTATTTATGTAGGCCTATATATGCATTTATTTATGTCTCCATTTATTTATGTCTACATTTCTTGCTCTGTATGCTAATGAGGGGGCGTGTTGTACCTCAGACATAGCAATCGAGCTCAGAGTGGCAGTGCAGAAGCTTTGAGGTTTGTGGTTTGACCAAACGAGCTCATTCAGCTCTGTTCAATTCAGGTTTTATTCTCATCCAATAGTGTCACTGCAGTCAGATCAGATCGATGAATATGAAATGTCTTTTAAACCCCAGCTAAGCTAGTCAGAGTCAGCAGTAAAGCCCAGCTCCCCCAGAACAGGAGCTTGCTGGGTCCGGGTCTGGGTCTGCCAGGTGTGTCTGAAGAGAGAGGACTGGAGCGGGTCCAGATGAACAGCTGTATCTCACCGTGAAACCAGCGGGCGATCCGGCTGTGGTCGCGCTGGAATCCTGCTCTGAGGGGGAACTGCTCCTCCCGAAACCAGCGGACGATATGATCTCGACTAGTCGTCGAAAACGAGCGCCGCATACCAGCCTTCCTGCCAACCACAACAGAAGACACATTCATCACATCCCTGTCCAATCCTGGATCATCACAACCCCAGCAACTGAAGCGGTGGGAAAGATATTTACCCAGGCTAAGACACTGAGCTCTACACGGGTCGTACAGTAGACATTGAGCTCTATGAGTAGCTCAGATTGTGAGCTATTGTGTTGTTCAGATGTGTTGAGGGGAAATTCCTGTAAATATGTACAGTCTGCAGTATGACATTCCTGAGATGAGTATGACTGATGAATGAAGACATGACGTACAATATATCACTATTAATAGCACAAGACAGGTGGCATTGCAGTTGTGGAATGAGTCAAGGTCTCCGCATGTACTTACATTACTGATTATTAAACAGATAGCAGGTTTTCAACATTGATAATAATTATAAATGTTTTTTGATCATCAAATAATCATATTAGAGTGATTTCTGAAGGATCATGTGACACTGAAGACTGGAGTAATGATGCTGAAAACTCAGCTTTGATCACAGAAATACATTACACTAGTGATGTAGTACTCGAGTCCGGTCTCGAGACCGATTTCTGCTTTCTCGGACTTGTCTCGGACTTGTTCCTTCAAAGACTCGGTCTCGACTCGGACTCGACCCTTCAAAGACTCGGTCTTGACTCGGACTCGACCCTTCGAAGACTCGGTCTCGACTCGGACTCGACCCTTCGAAGACTCGGTCTCGACTCGGACTCGACCCTTCGAAGACTCGGTCTCGACTCGGACTCGACCCTTCGAAGACTCGGTCTCGACTCGGACTCGACCCTTCGAAGACTCGGTCTCGACTCGGACTCGACCCTTCAAAGACTCGGTCTTGACTCGGACTCGACCCTTAAAAGACTCGGTCTTGACTCGGACTCGACCCTTCGAAGACTCGGTCTTGACTCGGACTCGACCCTTCAAAGACTCGGTCTTGACTCGGACTCGACCCTTCAAAGACTCGGTCTCGACTCGGACTCGGCATAGGCGGTCTCGTCCCCATCACTAGTTAAGACTGGTCCTCTAAACAATTACCAGTCTAGCTTAGTCTGTAGGCCTAACTGTTGATTATTAACTGGGTTGATATTAAATCATGAATATCAAAACTGACATGTCGAGACAAAATCTCGACTCGGACTTGCTTCCTCAAAGACTCGGTCTTGACTCGGACTCGACCCTTCAAAGACTCGGTCTTGACTCGGCCGCGACTGTATTTGAAAACCAATGGACTCGGTCTTGACTCGGACTCGACCCTTCAAAGACTCGGTCTTGACTCGGACTCGACTGTATTTGAAAACCAATGGACTCGGTCTTGACTCGGACTCGACCCTTCAAAGACTCGGTCTTGACTCGGACTCGACTGTATTTGAAAACCAATGGACTCGGTCTTGACTCGGACTCGACCCTTCAAAGACTCGGTCTTGACTCGGACTCGACTGTATTTGAAAACCAATGGACTCGGTCTTGACTCGGACTCGACCCTTCAAAGACTCGGTCTTGACTCGGACTCGACCCTTCAAAGACTCGGTCTTGACTCGGACTCGACCCTTTAAAGACTCGGTCTTGACTCGGACTCGACCCTTCAAAGACTCGGTCTTGACTCGGACTCGACCCTTCAAAGACTCGGTCTTGACTCGGACTCGACTGTATTTGAAAACCAATGGACTCGGTCTTGACTCGGACTCGACCCTTCAAAGACTCGGTCTTGACTCGGACTCGACCCTTTAAAGACTCGGTCTTGACTCGGACTCGACCCTTCAAAGACTCGGTCTTGACTCGGACTCGACCCTTCAAAGACTCGGTCTTGACTCGGACTCGACCCTTCAAAGACTCGGTCTCGACTCGGACTCGGCATAGGCGGTCTCGTCCCCATCACTACATTACACTACTATATTTATTCACATAGACAACAGTTATTTTAAATTATAATAATATTTCACTGTTTTTACTGTATTTTTGATCAAATAAATGCAGCCTTGGTGAGCAGAAGAGACTTCTTCCAAATTTTCAAAAAAATATTACTGCACCACAAACATTTGATGTGAATGTGTTTCCTAGACATAAATAATTGCTATATCATCACGACAACATAGCCCAGATATTGATATAATGTCATATTTTTGGGTTCCAAATGAATGTGGCTGTTGATAAAAGACACCGAACAGTATTATTTTTGAGGAGGAGGACGATTCCATGCAACCATTAAAGGGTTAATTCACCCAAAAATGATCATCATTTACTCACCCTCGTTTCATTCATTCACTTTCGTTCATCTTCGGAACACAAATGACGATCTTTTCAATGTGAAATCTGAACGATTTCTGTCCCTCTTTTGACAGCCACGCAACTACCACGGTGTGTTGACGCGGGAGCAGACGTGGTTGCGTGAACATGCGTTGGAGATTCATATTTTTGTAAATAAAGTGGTAAATTATGTTTGTTTGCGCAAACAAAGCACTCGCATCACTTCATAAAACTGAGGTTATGGTGTTATGGTGTCACTGGTGTCATGGATTACTTAAATGAAGTCTTTACTACCTTTCAGGGCTTGAAAGTGGAAGTTGCGTAGCTGTCAATGCAGGGACAGAATGCTCTCATATTTCATCAAGATCTTCATTTGTGTTCCGAAGATGAAGTGAGGGCGAGTAATTAATAACAGAACTAACCATTTAAACAAAATGAGCATAAATCAATACAGACAGGCTACAGCACCATAAGAGTCTCATGAATGAGCAGGAATACGGTTTAATTACAGTGCAATTACAACAACTGAACTATAATAACTGTCAAGAGCAAGCATTTCCAGTATTTCCACAAGAGAACAGCAGGTAAAAGACACGCAGCTCTTCACAGTTCATGTGGAATATGCTGATTACATGAATGCAGGAATAATCCAATGTAATATTGAATAATCCCTGTATATTTGGGTCACAAAAATATTTAAGTATTTGTATATATTTTATTTTGTCTATTTCAATTTATTTACAGTATATATATGTTTTATTTAAATTACTTTAATTATAATGAATTTGCACTGAATAGTTCAGTTGCATTTTCTGAATTCTGAGTGGCAGTTGGGATTTGAGAGTTGCCATGACGACTGTGGCACATCCTCAAACAACAATACAGAGAGGACCACTGGAATAACACACAGTTTTGTCTCTCTCACTCTCATTTATTACTAAAGGGAGTACTACATAAACAAACTTTGTTATGCAAACATGCTCACCATGACTTTCAAACCACCAGCTCTTCTTTTTAATTATGTAATTATTGTTGAGTTATTGTCACAGTCAGAGATGAAGGACACTGGCTGTGGGACTCACCGGCTGATGGCAGCGCTGGTGTTTCTGGGTTTGGGTTTCGGTGGAGGGTCTGGGTTTGGGCTGGCGAAGGCCTTTGTGACGGCCGCTACACGTCCTCTCTCCAGAGCTTTCACTGAGCGCCTGCGGTGATCCTCCATCGTCTGCTTGGCTAGAGACCGTCTACGCACGTCTGCGGCTTTTGACTTCTGCACTGGAACCACATATGCAAAATCACACTGTTAGTCCTACTGTA
This sequence comes from Rhinichthys klamathensis goyatoka, assembly GCF_029890125.1. Classification (NCBI taxonomy): domain Eukaryota; kingdom Metazoa; phylum Chordata; class Actinopteri; order Cypriniformes; family Leuciscidae; genus Rhinichthys; species Rhinichthys klamathensis. The sequence goes on from NW_026606759.1 coordinate 171,897, forward strand.
CATGTATGAGAAAATAACACAAACACAACCGTAGAGAACAAAACTTCCCTATTCAGACTACAACTGTCATGTGTCACTGTCACCAACCTCACCCCAAATAAACCGTAGCTATTCTCATTATTCTCCATGATGATTTTTAAATTCAAATATGTTTACTGTAAAGCAGAATAAAGCAATAATGCATCAGTATTTGTATTTACTGTATACATATATGAATTTGGCACAATTGCTCGATGATAAAAGTGTTAGTAAGCACAATAAGCAGTGAAGAAGAACTCAGCATAATTGCGCGTCTTACTGCGCTTGAACAGTCAAATACACACGCAATAATGTCAAAATGCATTTCGTGTGGAGTAATCATGTAAACAGCTGTGTATCAGTATAATGGATCATGTACGTTTGGTCTTAAAGTGACAGCAGCCTAACAATAGCTAACTAATAGCACCGCAATAAATTAGAAAAATACTCTGTAAATAAATAACTACAAGTAAAATAATCGGTTTGTTGATGGACATGCACTTGTTAATGCTGATGGTGAGGAATTACAGTTGCAACATCTCATAATGTCCCTCAAACTGAGTAGTGTATCACTGAGAAGCACTGAGTGCTGCTCGAGTCGTCCTTGCGATGGAGGTTCGGGTGAATAACGAGCTCTTCCAGTGTTTCATCATCGCACTCGCGCGATTGATATGGTCAAATCGACATCATTTTTCGTTACTGTGTTTAGTTTACGGTTTAGGAAGCCTCAGGCCAAGCTGTCTGGCCAATCAGAGCAGAGACCAATCATAACAGACTGAGCTGTCTGGCCAATCAGAGCAGAGACCAATCATAACAGACTGAGCTGTCTGGCCAATCAGAGCAGAGTAGACCAATCACAACAGACTGGGTCATCTGACCAATCAGAGCAGAGTAGACCAATCACAACAGACTGAGCTGTCTGACCAATCAGAGCAGAGTAGACCAATCACAACAGACTGAGCTGTCTGGCCAATCAGAGCAGAGTAGACCAATCACAACAGACTGGGTCATCTGACCAATCAGAGCAGAGTAGACCAATCACAACAGACTGAGCTGTCTCGCCAATCAGAGCAGAGTAGACCAATCACAACAGACTGAGCTGTCTGGCCAATCAGAGCAGAGTAGACCAATCACAACAGACTGAGCTGTCTGACCAATCAGAGCAGGGTAGACCAATCACAACAGACTGAGCTGTCTGGCCAATCAGAGCAGAGCAGACCAATCACAACAGACTGAGCTGTCTGGCCAATCAGAGCAGAGTAGACCAATCACAACAGACTGAGCTGTCTGACCAATCAGAGCAGAGTAGACCAATCACAACAGACTGAGCTGTCTGACCAATCAGAGCAGAGTAGATCAATCACAACAGACTGAGGTGTCTGGCCAATCAGAGCAGAGTAGATCAATCACAACAGACTGAGCTGTCTGGCCAATCAGAGCAGAGTAGACCAATCACAACAGACTGAGCTGTCTGGCCAATCAGAGCAGAGTAGACCAATCACAACAGATCGAGCTGTCTGGCCAATCAGAGCAGAGTAGACCAATCACAACAGACTGAGCTGTCTGGCCAATCAGAGCAGAGTAGACCAATCACAACAGACTGAGCTGTCTAGCCAATCAGAGCAGAGTAGATCAATCACAACAGACTGAGCTGTCTGGCCAATCAGAGCAGAGTAGATCAATCACAACAGACTGAGCTGTCTGACCAATCAGAGCAGAGTAGACCAATCACAACAGACTGAGCTGTCTGGCCAATCAGAGCAGAGTAGACCAATCACAACAGATCGAGCTGTCTGGCCAATCAGAGCAGAGTAGACCAATCACAACAGACTGAGCTGTCTGGCCAATCAGAGCAGAGTAGACCAATCACAACAGACTGAGCTGTCTGGCCAATCAGAGCAGAGTAGACCAATCACAACAGACTGAGCTGTCTGGCCAATCAGAGCAGAGTAGACCAATCACAACAGACTGAGCTGTCTGGCCAATCAGAGCAGAGTAGACCAATCACAACAGACCGAGCTGTCTGGCCAATCAGAGCAGAGTAGATCAATCACAACAGACCGAGCTGTCTGGCCAATCAGAGCAGAGTAGACCAATCACAACAGACTGAGCTGTCTGACCAATCAGAGCAGAGTAGACCAATCATAACAGACTGAGCTGTCTGGCCAATCAGAGCAGAGTAGACCAATCACAACAGACTGAGCTGTCTGGCCAATCAGAGCAGAGTAGATCAATCACAACAGACTGAGCTGTCTGGCCAATCAGAGCAGAGTAGACCAATCACAACAGACTGAGCTGTCTGACCAATCAGAGCAGAGTAGACCAATCACAACAGACTGAGCTGTCTGGCCAATCAGAGCAGAGTAGACCAATCACAACAGACTGAGCTGTCTGGCCAATCAGAGCAGAGTAGACCAATCACAACAGACTGAGCTGTCTGGCCAATCAGAGCAGAGTAGACCAATCACAACAGACTGAGCTGTCTGACCAATCAGAGCAGAGTAGACCAATCACAACAGACTGAGCTGTCTGACCAATCAGAGCAGAGTAGACCAATCACAACAGACTGAGCTGTCTGACCAATCAGAGCAGAGTAGACCAATCACAACAGACTGAGCTGTCTGGCCAATCAGAGCAGAGTAGACCAATCACAACAGACTGAGCTGTCTGGCCAATCAGAGCAGAGTAGACCAATCACAACAGACCGAGCTGTCTGGCCAATCAGAGCAGAGTAGATCAATCACAACAGACTGAGCTGTCTGACCAATCAGAGCAGAGTAGACCAATCACAACAGACTGAGCTGTCTGGCCAATCAGAGCAGAGTAGACCAATCACAACAGACTGAGCTGTCTGACCAATCAGAGCAGAGTAGACCAATCACAACAGACTGAGCTGTCTGGCCAATCAGAGCAGAGTAGACCAATCACAACAGACTGAGCTGTCTGACCAATCAGAGCAGAGTAGACCAATCACAACAGACTGAGCTGTCTGGCCAATCAGAGCAGAGTAGACCAATCACAACAGACTGAGCTGTCTGACCAATCAGAGCAGAGTAGACCAATCACAACAGACTGAGCTGTCTGACCAATCAGAGCAGAGTAGACCAATCACAACAGACTGAGCTGTCTGACCAATCAGAGCAGAGTAGACCAATCACAACAGACTGAGCTGTCTGGCCAATCAGAGCAGAGTAGACCAATCACAACAGACTGAGCTGTCTGGCCAATCAGAGCAGAGTAGACCAATCACAACAGACTGAGCTGTCTGGCCAATCAGAGCAGAGTAGACCAATCACAACAGACTGAGCTGTCTGGCCAATCAGAGCAGAGTAGACCAATCACAACAGACTGAGCTGTCTGACCAATCAGAGCAGAGTAGACCAATCACAACAGACTGAGCTGTCTGACCAATCAGAGCAGAGTAGACCAATCACAACAGACTGAGCTGTCTGGCCAATCAGAGCAGAGTAGACCAATCACAACAGACTGAGCTGTCTGGCCAATCAGAGCAGAGTAGACCAATCACAACAGACCGAGCTGTCTGGCCAATCAGAGCAGAGTAGATCAATCACAACAGACCGAGCTGTCTGGCCAATCAGAGCAGAGTAGACCAATCACAACAGACCGAGCTGTCTGACCAATCAGAGCAGAGTAGACCAATCACTACAGACCGAGCTGTCTGACCAATCAGAGCAGAGTAGACCAATCACAACAGACTGAGCTGTCTGGCCAATCAGAGCAGAGTAGATCAATCACAACAGACTGAGCTGTCTGGCCAATCAGAGCAGAGTAGACCAATCACAACAGACTGAGCTGTCTGACCAATCAGAGCAGAGTAGACCAATCACAACAGACTGAGCTGTCTGGCCAATCAGAGCAGAGTAGACCAATCACAACAGACTGAGCTGTCTGGCCAATCAGAGCAGAGTAGACCAATCACAACAGACTGAGCTGTCTGGCCAATCAGAGCAGAGTAGATCAATCACAACAGACTGAGCTGTCTGGCCAATCAGAGCAGAGTAGACCAATCACAACAGACTGAGCTGTCTGGCCAATCAGAGCAGAGTAGACCAATCACAACAGACTGAGCTGTCTGGCCAATCAGAGCAGAGTAGACCAATCACAACAGACTGAGCTGTCTGACCAATCAGAGCAGAGTAGACCAATCACAACAGACTGAGCTGTCTGGCCAATCAGAGCAGAGTAGATCAATCACAACAGACTGAGCTGTCTGGCCAATCAGAGCAGAGTAGACCAATCACAACAGACTGAGCTGTCTGGCCAATCAGAGCAGAGTAGACCAATCACAACAGACTGAGCTGTCTGGCCAATCAGAGCAGAGTAGACCAATCACAACAGACTGAGCTGTCTGGCCAATCAGAGCAGAGTAGACCAATCACAACAGACTGAGCTGTCTGGCCAATCAGAGCAGAGTAGACCAATCACAACAGACTGAGCTGTCTGGCCAATCAGAGCAGAGTAGACCAATCACAACAGACTGAGCTGTCTGGCCAATCAGAGCAGAGTAGACCAATCACAACAGACTGAGCTGTCTGGCCAATCAGAGCAGAGTAGACCAATCACAACAGACTGAGCTGTCTGACCAATCAGAGCAGAGTAGACCAATCACAACAGACTGAGCTGTCTGACCAATCAGAGCAGAGTAGACCAATCACAACAGACTGAGCTGTCTGGCCAATCAGAGCAGAGTAGACCAATCACAACAGACTGAGCTGTCTGGCCAATCAGAGCAGAGTAGACCAATCACAACAGACCGAGCTGTCTGGCCAATCAGAGCAGAGTAGACCAATCACAACAGACTGAGCTGTCTGGCCAATCAGAGCAGAGTAGACCAATCACAACAGACTGAGCTGTCTGACCAATCAGAGCAGAGTAGACCAATCACAACAGACTGAGCTGTCTGGCCAATCAGAGCAGAGTAGACCAATCACAACAGACTGAGCTGTCTGGCCAATCAGAGCAGAGTAGACCAATCACAACAGACTGAGCTGTCTGACCAATCAGAGCAGAGTAGACCAATCACAACAGACTGAGCTGTCTGGCCAATCAGAGCAGAGTAGACCAATCACAACAGACTGAGCTGTCTGGCCAATCAGAGCAGAGTAGACCAATCACAACAGACTGAGCTGTCTGACCAATCAGAGCAGAGTAGACCAATCACAGCAGACTGAGCTGTCTGGCCAATCAGAGCAGAGTAGACCAATCACAACAGACTGAGCTGTCTGGCCAATCAGAGCAGAGTAGACCAATCACAACAGACTGAGCTGTCTGGCCAATCAGAGCAGAGTAGACCAATCACAACAGACTGAGCTGTCTGACCAATCAGAGCAGAGTAGACCAATCACAACAGACTGAGCTGTCTGGCCAATCAGAGCAGAGTAGACCAATCACAACAGACTGAGCTGTCTGACCAATCAGAGCAGGGTAGACCAATCACAACAGACTGAGCTGTCTGACCAATCAGAGCAGAGTAGACCAATCACAACAGACTGAGCTGTCTGGCCAATCAGAGCAGAGTAGACCAATCACAACAGACTGAGCTGTCTGACCAATCAGAGCAGAGTAGACCAATCACAACAGACTGAGCTGTCTGGCCAATCAGAGCAGAGTAGACCAATCACAACAGACTGAGCTGTCTGGCCAATCAGAGCAGAGTAGACCAATCACAACAGACTGAGCTGTCTGACCAATCAGAGCAGAGTAGACCAATCACAACAGACTGAGCTGTCTGGCCAATCAGAGCAGAGTAGACCAATCACAACAGACTGGGCTGTCTGACCAATCAGAGCAGAGTAGACCAATCACAACAGACTGAGCTGTCTGGCCAATCAGAGCAGAGTAGACCAATCACAACAGACTGAGCTGTCTGACCAATCAGAGCAGAGTAGACCAATCACAACAGACTGAGCTGTCTGACCAATCAGAGCAGAGTAGATCAATCACAACAGACCGAGCTGTCTGGCCAATCAGAGCAGAGTAGACCAATCACAACAGACTGAGCTGTCTGGCCAATCAGAGCAGAGTAGACCAATCACAACAGACTGAGCTGTCTGGCTGGCAAAGTAGCTCGCGGAAAGGAGGGATTTAGAGATTGATTCATCTGACGAGTCGTTTGAGAATCATTGAAAATGTGATGATGTGCAAATGTAGGCTATATTATGAAGAAATTAAACAGTTTTTTGACCTTTGATGCATGTAAACCTGTTGTAGGAGACAACATTAGGAAACTGTAAAATAGCATAATCGGGGCACTTTAAAATAACAAGAATTTTGATGGAAATTCCCCCCAAAAAACTCTTAATTTTCTTTATTAGGTTTATTATTTTTTCCTTGTGGTTTTTGGGGTGATATATGACTTTTTTGTGAGATGAACCATATGAACCCTTTAGATTAGATATTTGATAAGTGGTTGTGATCAGTAACTGAGGGCAGAGTGAGTGTGTGTTGTTTACATGTCTGCTGCCAGTGGTTGTCCTGCTGGTCGTGTGTGTGTTCTTGCTGCTTCTTCTCCTTCAGGCTGATGTAGATCTGCTGTTTTCTCTCCTGCTCCAGCCTCCTCAGATCCTCCTCAGCCTTACGCCTCTCCTCCTGACACACACACACACACACACACACACACTGAGACCAGGGCAGAACGCGTGAGTGTGTGTGTGTGACGGCAGTACCTTGAGTTCCTCGTCTGCTCTTCTCTGTTCCTCTCTGGCCTTCAGCTGATCCGCCAACACGACCTGCTCCGGCTCGAGACTCAGCCCAGAGAAGCGCTTCTCCAGCTCAGCTTCTTTCCTCGCCCTGGACAATTATACGCGGAAAACATTAAACATGCAGGCCACTTGCAGAGGTTATCAGAGGTCATTAATTATTAACTGAAGAAATGTTGCTCTGAGGGGAGAGCGTGAATGTCAATGAGAACGTTCATCATGAAATGGCAAAACATAAGTGCTCATGTTCACACACACACACACACACACACACTATTCCTTTTGCTCATTGTCTAGTTGTCAACGTGAAAAGAAAAGCAGTCAAACGTGTTTTCCCACATATTTTCCATGATATAAAATCAGAGATCTGTCAGTTTGTGTTGGATTCAAGCCCCTGTTTCATTCTGCAGTTGTTTAATGTTGCATAAACCGTTATTTTTATGCCTGGATAACAGAGCACATTTGTCTCACACCTGATGTTAAATCCTGCAGAAGCCTCTTCAGGTTTTGCCCTTTGGCTCAGGGCAGGTCTCTACAACACACATTGCATCATGGAAATACAGATCATACAGGTTGTGCTTGAACTGATATACACCAAAACTGTGATTATCATAATCTCACATCAGAAGTGCCTCTAAAAACAGAAACAAATCCTCATATTAAGTTCTGATTAAGTTGTCCATGACGAGATCAGGCACACGAGGAGGAATGAACGCACCAGCCCTGTGTTGATAACATTCCTTTACTGGTCAAATATTAAACTAGCCTTGACCGAGTGGATTACTCTGTAGTTTATGCCAAACAATACATGTTCAAAGAATATTTATAGGTCAATTCAGCTATAAAGCAGCTCCAGAGTCATTATTCAGATCAAGGAAAGATTATTTTCTGATTTCTTTTTATTTACTCTTACAACTTTCATCACTTTTGTTGATTATTTTATTATTCTTTATTTTGTAATCATCATTTATGGATTATTGCTATAAATGTATCTTTTACTTATTAAACTTCGTTATTCCTTATAGGATATGATCATTTTTCATTGTCCCAGATCAGAGAAAATATTCTCTTTGATTATTTGTATTTCATCAGTTTTACCACAGAAATAATCTCTAATGTAACACAACACATGAGAACAATACTGAATAATATGTGCTGTTGCAGAGTATAACTGTTAAACTCTCAAAAATATTCATAATTCTCCTCAAAATTGAAAGAAATGAAATCTTAAGCCTATTCTAACAGTTTTATTTTACTTCTAAAATAAGTTTGAATGTATTTTTTAGGTACATTATTCTAAACAAGGTTATTATTGTTAAAAAAAAAAATTTGTTAATTGAAATAAAACTGAAATAAAATAAAATACAAATATTAGACGAAAAACTTAAACTAAACAAAATGTATAAATGTTTAATTTGTAGCACTAAAATTACTAACTTTAAATAGATACAAAAACTAATTAAACTGTATTAAAAATAAAATAAACCAAAATAATAATATTTAAAAAAGTGACAAAAGCATTTTACAAAATTACTAAAAATTAAACAGAAAATACAAAAATAAAAGCTACATTCAAAATATAAATAAAAACTACTAAAATAACTGATTGTCAATAATGATTCTCATGATACAGTATTACATGACTTATTACTGTAATAATGTTTTTTTATTAATTTAAATATGCATAAATTAAAGGCAGCACAATAAATAACATTATGAGACCGGGTATAGTTGTAACGCCATCAATCATCAGTCATTTTATAAAGAAAAATCTGATTTTGAGGTAAGAATATAACTTTTTTGACCAAAACTAAATTTCGTTTAGTCCTTAAACTTTTGCAGATAAAATCATACAACTTATATTAGACTAAATTGTAGTTTTTCAGGCAAATGTTATGCATTTTTAACTTTTAATTTTAAATTCAAACCATTATGCTAATACAGCTAGCTAAACACTAGCTGTGTTACTATACACAGCGTTATAACAATCCCTGGTTACTTTATTTTAAGATGTCAGTGTTACACTGTAATTATACATTTAAATACTGAGTAATAATACTTAACTACATGTACTTATAGGGTTAGATTAGGGTTAGTTGCATATAATTATGCATGACTAATTTATAGTTAGTACTACAGTAACCACATCTAACATGTGTAACAATGACACTCTAAAATAAAGTGTTACCCTTACATACAACTCAGGACAGTTTCTTTGTAATAATCTTACAGAATGGCTGGATAATGGAAATGAAAGACAGATAAAGGTGTGCCGGACAGTGTTTAAAAAAAGAAATCGAGAGGTTTTAGGAGAGGGCAGGACAGACAGATCAGTTGTGAAAAAAAGCCAGTGATGAGGATTATGAGACCTCAGACAATGAAATTGTGTGTATGGAGACATTTGGCAACTAAGCCAAGGGAAGTGTGTGTAAAATGTGTCCAATGCAGTTTCTGTGCCCAGCAAGCCTGCACTCCAGAGTTAACAACATTCATGTGTCACCATTGTGATTCTGATATGAGTGTTCATTAAGGAAGTTTGTTCTAGTAGACTCATTTACACACACACACACACACACACACACACACACACACACACACACACACACACACACACACACACACACACACACACACACACACACACACACACACACACACTCCTGAGTCTAACAGTACTCTCTAGAACATTCTCGTTCACGGTTCCTTGCTGGAGGAACGGTCTCCCCACCCTCATCCGGAATGCAGAATCCCTGACCACAATCAAAAGACAGCTGAAAACTCATCTCTTCTGTGAGCCCTTAACCTCTTAAACCCCCCCCCCCCAAAAAACGTCCTTTTCCATGAATCCCTCCCTTGTCTGGCTTATGCTACTCTGAGCAATGTCAGAAACTTTGCATTTTAAGGACTTATTGCATTGTTTGCCTCTTCATGTTGACATGTTGGCAGTATTTCTCAATTGTAAGTCGCTTTGGATAAAGGCGTCTGCTAAATGACTAAATGTAAATGTAGCCTATGTGGATTTGAGTTATGGTCAGTCACAGAGAGAGGCGTGTTTTAGGTTGTTCATATGGATTGATCAATGTACCTATTTTTGTAGCATATAGCATAATGTGGCCTCTGTTTTGTTTGTCTAATTGCTACAACTTACCCCAGCATGCATTACAAACTAAGATGCTGAAGCTGAATTTATAGTAATATAGAATTACTGAGAAGTCTTGTTAAATATAATTCTTTTGAAATGTTGGGTGCTTAATGTAACACTATCTAGTGTAAATGATAAATCACGTTTGAGATTTGCGCTGGCTACTGTATACAGGCCACCAGGGCACCATACAGACTTTATCAAAGAATTTGCTGATTCTCGTGTAAACTTCATTTAGCCAAGGCTGGAAAGACGACTCTGTTACAAATATGTTAGAACTATCACTTCTGCCACTAAAGATTGCTTTATTAATAATATTCCTGATCAGTGTCATCATCTCAGCATCCCGGATAGCTTAGAAGAACTCGATATTGCAACAGAAACTTTTGACTCTCTCTTATCCAGCACTTTAGATGCAGTTGCTCCGTTGCGCTTAAAGAAAATAGTCCAACGCCATAGTACAACGAGCAGAAGAAATGGACCACAACAGGAAGATTTTTCGCATTTCATGGAAAGAGAGCACGATTGCATGCAGAAAGGCCTTAAAAGCTGCTAGATCTGCTTATTTTTCAACCCTATTAGAAGAAAATAAACTCAACCCTACTGTAGGTATTTATTTGAAACAGTGGCTAAACTAACGAAAAAGAAAGCTTCAAGCCCAGAAGGGTCCAAGCAACACAGCAGTAATGACTTTATGAACTTCTTCACTTATAAGATTGATAATATCAGGGATAAAATTATAACTATGCAACCGACTACTACAGTATCGCATCAGGCAGTGCATTGTAGTCTCCATGAGGAAAAATTCGATTCATTCATTGCTATAGGAGAGGAAGAATTTACTAAACTCGTTAAATCATCTAAATCGACAACATGTATATTAGACCCTATACAGACTAAGCTACTGAAAGAGATGCTTCCAGAGGTCATAGATCCGACTTCTTAATATCATTAATTCATCTTTGTCATTAGGATACTAGCAAAAACTTTTAAGCTGGCTATGATAAAACCGCTTGTTAAAAAACCGCAACTTGATCCTAGAATATTAGTCAATTACAGGCCGATCTCGAATCTAAAAAAACAGAGATTCTAATTATTGGACAAAAAACTTCCACACGTAATAACCCAGAATACTGTCTAACACTTGATGGCTGCTCTGTTAAGTCCTCGTCGTCGGTTAGGAACCTGGGTGTGCTCTTTGATACCAATCTTTCATTTGAAAGTCACGTGTCTAGTATCTGTAAAACCGCATTTTTACATCTTAAAAAAAAAAAATCTAAATTAAGTCATATGCTCTCATTGACAAATGCGGAACAATTAGTTCATGCGTTCATGACATCAAGACTAGATTATTGTAATGCTCTACTGGGTGGTTGCCCTGCACGCTTAATAAACAAACTACAGCTAGTTCAAAACGCCGCAGCTCGAGTTCTTACCAGAACCAGGAAATATGACCATATCAGCCCGCTTCTGTCAACACTGCATTTGGCTGCCTATTTAACATCTTATACATTTTTAAAATATTGTTGATTACCTACAAAGCACTAAATGGTTTAGCTCCGCAGTACTTGAGTGAGCTCTTAACGCATTATAGTCCGTCACGTCTATTGCGTTCTCGAAACTCCGGCCAGTTGATAATACCTAGAATATCTAAATCGACTGCAGGCGGTAGATCCTTTTCCTATTCAGCACCAAAACTCTGGAACAGTCTTCCTAACATTGTCCGGGAAGCAGACACACTCTGTCAGTTCAAAGCTAGACTAAAAACACCTCTTTGGCCTAGCATACACATAACACACTATAGACTTCTATAATTCAATGTTAGGCTGCATAGATTAGGTCAGCCGGAACTGGGAACACTTCCCTTAAATCCAGATGTACTCGCTACATCATAAGAAGAATGGCGTCTACGCTAATATTACCCGAGGTTTACCGCAGTCCGCCGGATCCAGGGCGTTTCCAGATCTGATGGAGGACCTGCGCCTGTACACGACGACAACGCAGTCCTGAAGTGTCACTAGTCCCTCCCTGTGAAGGCCTTTTGAAGTTTACGCAGAGATAACTTTTTTTTCCACAAATACACATATTTTTGCGAATACAGTTCATAACTAATGATCTTTGCAACGGAAGTGAATCAATCAAAACTAACTTTAATAACTTTATGCTAGAGCTGCTGTAAAGCCAAAACAATCTATGTTACTTTAATTTCCTATTATCACTGTAAAGCTGCTTTGAAACAATCTATATTGTTAAAAGCGCTTTATAAATGAAGGTGATTTGACTTAAAGCCAAAAGTGTTACATCCATACCCGGTCTGCCTATAGCGAGTGTGTAGTTGTGTTTGCGCTGCATGAATGAAGAGTGTGTGTGTTTCACCTGAGCTGCTCAGCCTCTCTCTGCGCCTGCAGCGCTGCTCTCTCGCCCATGATCTCGTCACAGATTTGATCGTAAGGTTTGTCGTCACGATGTTCTCCCATCACCCAAACCCACACATCATCATCAAGACCCTTCATCCATGACACAAACTTTCCTGAAACTGCACACACACACACACAAACACACACACACACACACAAATTATTTCTGGTAATATGTATGACAGATCCTTTGCCTGTATATTCACATCTTATTGTCAGTAAGGATGTGTAAATGAAAACCTTTTCTGTCTTTCAGGCGTGCAGCCTCCTCCTTCTCCAGCTGTGTCTCTCGCTCTCTCCATCTCCTGATCTGCTCTTCCCTCATCTTGAGGAACAGCACCTGTTTCTGCTCCTCGTTGAGCTCGGACAGCAGCTCCGGCTCGATGTACATGTCAGCCAGGATCTGCTGCAGCATCTTCACGCTTCACTCACAAACACACGGCTCACAGAACGCGCGTCTACTGGTCTCGCTTGCGTTTGGACTCTGTAAAACAGATTCAAAAGAAGAAGTAACACCACAGAACGTCATGCAGAGTAAACTATCCCAGAGAGAGAGAGAGAGAGAGAGAGAGAGAGAGAGAGAGAGAGAGAGAGAGGGCTGATAGAGTTACAGACAGAAACATCAAACATATTATACAAATGTTACTTTTCAATTGGGGTTGTGAAACTAGCTTTAAGTTAAGTTCAGTTAAATAACTTAGGTTGTTGTTATATTTTTAAAGTTCTGTATAATTGTTAAATATAAACCTTTAATTATGCTGTTATGTTTAATGGCTTTTAAAGAAATTAAGGAAAAAAAGTGATACTGGCCTTCATTCATAGTACTTAGTTTAAAACACTTCAACAACAAACCCCCTAAAAAAACAGTATTAGGCTATACCATCATATTTTTTGTTGAAAAGTAAAATATGACATTAATGTATAAAATGAAAATAAAAACCATTTACTTTTATCATAAATATACAGTAAAGTGGAATTCAATTCTGCTTAATAACATTAAAAGAGGGATATCGGTCAATCTCGACACACACATATTCAAACAAACAAACAGAAATCTGATACTGCCACATTTGAATGTAAACAAGGAACAGGAAGCAGGACAAAGAAGAGCCGTCAATCAATCAATGGCAGCGACGCCGCTGGCACGCGCTTACCGCTTCAGACACGCTCGCGTTACTCGCGCGAGGAGGACCACTCCACAACACGACAAGCTGTACAGAACCAGAACAATCCCTACTGAGGATAAGGCTTAGAGCTCTCGATACCTGTACAGAAAGGTAAATGTCGAGTGAAGTCTGTGGTAATGTAACTTACTGTACACACCCTCAACTCAACCCTAGTTACAGGTCAAACTATAGTTCCCTCCTACACACACACACACATTCCGGCTGCGTGCTACTGCTCTCACACACTCATGAAAGCTGCTTTATAGGCTATTTGTTTGTATGATCAGCGCGGAATCTCTACAGTACACATTAATCTCACATTTATACATGCAACTTTAAAATTATTAAAAATAAAAAGTGCACTCTGTTGCTGTAGTAGGGTCTAATAACTCCAGCTTTCTTTCACACGTGTGACCATATCCATCCCGCAGTTTAACGACCCTCACAGTGCAGATCATGATAAAAGTGTTGGTCAGTGTGTGGAGGATGGTTTAGTGACGTCTGACACGGATTGGTCAAATTTGACCCTCAAATTGTGACTTTCAACAAAGAAAGAAAAAATCAGGAAGGACTATAAATCAATAGATCGTGACTAAGCATGATCCACATTTTGCTACATCATTACAGCATCACCGACAGGTTTTGTAGTTTCTTGATGTGTGCACTAGGTGGCGCACGTGTCACAAACCTCCACGCCCGATGCTCATGCTGTGTGCCTATGAGGTTTGGGGCCCTAAGCAATTACAGTTACGGGCCCCAACTCACCAACTATGATCCTTTTACCCTCATAACCCGTATTTTGCTCTTTGCTCTTGTCTCTTTCTCAAAAAACTCACACACGACAGAGAACACTTACAAAAAATATTATTATATCAATAAATTGACACCTCCATTGAGTTATTGACTAAAACTAACTGATTTAAAAAGACAAAAAACCTGTTTATTGCAATGTTCAAATAAAGCAAAAATGCGAAACTTATTTTTATTAAAAGTATCGTATGTGTTTTTATAGGTGATAAAACAGCAGAGTCACTCAGAGCATATGAGATGAGAGACAAGAACGTGAATTAAGAAGGAAAAAGATAAAACACACACAAGATGTTCTCCGTCTTAAACTCGCATTATGTAAAAGTCATTTATGAGCAATCAAAAAGAGATATATTAAAGATGTGGGAGTGGGTTTGGGTTGAATAGGTCCATTTGGTTCATATTAATTGCTTGTGATAATGACAGTGTACCTTATAATTACTTCAAAAAGCTGTGTCCTGAAGATTATTACAACTATTTAGAAAATGTGGATAAAATCTGATCTTTAAATGGATCCATCCGTTTCAGATAACTGTGGATTCTGATGTGCACTGCCGTTAGTAAAATATCCTCGTGTTTGTTGAGGAAGACGTCTTCTCGCCAGAACCACTGCAAGTGTGATGATGAGCCGTCTCTTTTCAAGAGAAAGCACAAAAATACTCATTCTGTGCGTCCCAGAGTGTTGATGACAAATATCATCCATATTTCAGCTGATGTATTAGCATATATTTTGGGTCCCTTAACTGGTTATTATTTTATGTTTTTATACTTTTTTAAAGAATCTTTTAGCTTTTAGAGTGACATGATTTTTTTCCGTTATCAAATATTTCATGTAGTCTCCCAAATAACACTAGCTCATAAAACAGCCTATATAATAGAAATATAATAGATAAATATTTAATGAGTTACAGCTGTTCCCCTTGCAGGACACTGCTGTCACTTCAACGGCCAACATAACGTGTATAAGGGCTCGGCATTAAGGATTTTCCCTCAAAAGGAATGAAAAATATTTTTTTAGCAATGCTCTATATTTGGTAGAAATATCTATATTTTTATATTCTTAATTAAATGTATTTACAAAAAAATTACAACAAGCCACAAATTATATACGACTTTAATGTGATTACTAGTAATTTTTGCAATTTTGACAAAATTGTTAGCAAGTTTGATACCCTGACAAATCAGCAGAATTTGAAACAATGTAGAACACAGAAAACCAGATGTTTGCAAGGTATTCAGATAGATCGAAAATAAACCGAATACAAGATGAAATCATGTAGATTTCAGTGGCAGTGCGGCTGGTGTCACTTCTGTCACACACTGATTTTGAGCAAAAAACAACAACAACTAAACTGAAACTGGCCTTTTACACAGAAACCCCGAAACCTTGTTCCCCCCTCTGTTTAAAAATGATTTACCATTCGCTGGTTTTATTTATGCTGTTGTTGCTGTTGCTGTTTTCCATTATTTATCATCTGGTGATAAATCACTTTATTAAAACATTTTTACTTGTTAATATGCCTATTTCTGAGTTATCACCTAATCTAGTTTATTATGGACTATCTTGTGGTTCACTATGTGTACAATTATTCTATTTCGTCAAGTCTGTGATTGTCATTGGTTTAAAAATGCATTTGAGTTGTTGCTCGAAAACCTAAACACAGTTTTACACATCAGCATGACTGTTTACATCAACCACTATTTGCTGAGATATTTTGTAAAAGCGTCTGCAATAGTATAAGTGTAAGGAAGAAGGCATTTCCTATTCAGGCTGGACTGGAGCTCTGTAATTTACCCTTGTTTATATGAGGCTGTGATGATATCTGGCTGGGGCTTCATGTGGCCTTGGATGTTGGATATATCAAGGGTGTGATTAGTAGCGATCCATGATGGTTTACATATTTGTCCCGTTTGATGTCAGCAGTGTTGGGAGGTGCAGTGTTACAGCATGAGGCGATCGCTGGCGGATGGAGGGAAGATGATCGCAGACGAACACCTCAGGGCTAATTCCTTCTGAAAGCTGAACTGCACTGGAGTTTCATGGTTGCAGTTTCTGCTGGTAGGGCTTATTGTGCTTAGGGGTTAAGCCTTATAAATGCACCAATGTGATTTGGTGAATTGCCGAACAAACCAGATAACTGAGAATATATTTGGCTTCTGTCCTATAAAGGCCCATGATGTTGCCTTCTCTAGTGATGTCTTTATAGTAACTGGCTTTTTTGTGCAGAACAAATGGTGCAGACTGCTAGTGCAGGCAGTGATTGAAAAAGGCTCTCATTTGTATGATTTAAAGCTGATGTGTGTCATTTTCCTAATGGACGTGAGTTGGACTGTTCCTCTGACCAGTAAGACTGGGGGCGGAGAAGAATTGAGGTGAATTTCCATGTGTGAAATCCAGTTATTTCAATAGTAATCTGGTATTTTGCATAAGGGAGAATATATTCCCACGCAGATTTTGTAACGGGTTCAAGTTGGTCATGCAGATTCATCACATTGACCAGCAGAAAGATGCTTGGTGTGAAAGTGACTTCTGTGTGAGCTTTACTTCATACATCAGTACAATCTTGGCTATAGACAATGGACCTTTTTTCCTGCAAAATGTGACCTAAAATTGAGCTAATGTGACCTTTAAGTGGTGGTATGAGTGTTTGGGAAACCTGTTTGGAAACAATGCATTAAAGGATGCGTTCACTCTAGCAGTTCTGGTGCGCATCTGGGTTCAGTTCATTCGGATGATGTGAAGGCTGTGTTCTCAAGTGCGCGCACACGAACCCAACCCGAGTCCGCATAAAAAGGGTGGTCTGGGGTACGGTTCATGTGAACTCCGGTACGGTTCGCTAGTGATTTGAAAGCAATCGCACTTAATCGCGGAAGTGAACCACTATTGGTGGTATATTATTGGATAAAACTGTGTGCTTGTGTGTGTGTTCTCAATCACTGTCCTGACAAGTGTGAGTGACACACTGCAATGAGAATTTGCGGTAGTTGCAAGTGCCGTTATGTGTTGACGCTTTGAAATCAAAACCAAAAGTTCAAAAACCAACATGTAAAAGTGCGGTGCAACCACTGATCTATATAATGACTGGATAGCTCATGACGTTCTAAACTGCCACCAGGCAGTGAAGCCACCGGAAGTGTTCGAGCGGCCATCTTACGATTCCCTACCAGCAGAGGGCTCCAACGGCCGTTATACAGAGATCGGTAGCTCCGACGGCACTTTTAAGATGACCCGCTGCGCATCAACAAGTATAAAACGAAGATCACAAAAGCATCTTGAAAAACTGCTCACAGGTTGTACTTTAAGCCCATATATAGTAATTTATATGCACAATTGTCGCTATTTCCGTGTTGTTTAAATTTTTTTTTTATAGCCTACTATGCATTCTTTCACAGACGTATTCAAGTTTAAACCCAATAAACGTATTATTCAATGCATTACTTCTTATAAATTTAATTAAATGCATACATTTAATATTTTCATGTCAATCCGTGTTCAGTTTGACCACGAACCATGCGCTGTCACTTTAATTCAGCGCCTGCAGCACAAACGATCTCTGCACGCACCGCACAGTTCGGGCATCCGCGTGCAGTGAAAGCTCCAACCTGTTGACATGGGTATGGTAAAAAATATGCACTACAAACGGAGTAGGCCTATGTGTAAACCCCTTATTTACACTGCACACATCTGCGGCGCATTATGGCTCCGACAATGTTTTATTCCTACCTTCACGCGGTGTCAACTCACACCGGGAGCATTTCCACGTGATTTGCCGATTTGTGGGCGCGATCAGCTCCGGTAGCCGTGTCGCAGCTGTAAACGCGCCGCAGACGTGTGCAGTGTAAATAAGGGGTAAATAAGAGGTGAAACAGGTGTACATTAACCCATACAATTTGTATTATGCATTTCCTGGACATGTTCTTGCTAACTAATCAAATACTTGAACAGACTACTGATCTATCTGTAAAACACAATCAGAAAGAGCTAAATTTTAAGTTCACAATTCACATATACTTAATTTTTAGTAAGCAGGAATAATTTCCGACTTTAAACAAATACCCATTTAAATGCTTAGGATGTTTGCGTTGTAAGACTGTTCAGGGAGACTTTAGATTTAAAGACGGTGTCTCGTTATGCAATGTTTTCTCAGTCAAATCATAAAATTTCCTATTGATTCAATAGAACGCGTGAGCTCACTAGGGAAAAACAATATGGCGGCGCGGTGGCTTCACTGTTTATGACGTCATGAGCTATCCAGTCATTCTATATAGATCAGTGGGTGCAACCCAACTGTGTTTGGACCAGGAAATTGCACCAAGTGTGAAAGCACCCTAAGGGTACATTTACACGATACGCTTAAAACAGAGAAGTTTCTCCTTTGAATTTTCCCTTGTAGAGACGACACCATTGTCAAAACGAAACCCCTATTCATACGGATCCGTGAAAACAGCTATTAGATGGCGATGAAACACTACAGACTGAACACATTATACTCATGTGCATGACGTCATGACGCGGTTTTATTGTTTACACAGAGACCGTTTTCAAAAACTTGCACTTTGAAATGCTTTTTTAAAAGTTTGGTTTTCAGGCTCCCAAAACGCCATTGTCGTGTAAACGAACGGCCAAACCGCATAAAACATTTTACGTTTTTAGTTGAAAACGGTGTCAGGTAAACAGCCCCTAATACACTATTTATGAAGCCTGCTAATCTAATTGTAAAGCCATAGACATGCCACTTTAAAGTAAATGTTTGTCCAACACATGGTGGTTAAAAAACTCAGATTTGGAGTGTGGATTTTCCCTAGCCAGAGTCACCCTTGGGTTGCTCACTTGGGGCTTAAAAACATAAGCCTAACACATATCCCAAGAATATTGCTCCTTCCAGCGGAAGTTTACATATGAGCAACTGCTCCAGGTCACGACCCCACAACAGAGCATTGAGTCCCATTATTGAGTTCCACCAGACGGGAAGGAAGGTCAAAGCTGTTGACACAACGCACTGCTCCACATCTCCGGGAGTGAGGAGAAGAGAAGGCAGTATCTCAGTGGCTGAATGGATCCTCTGTGCGGGACATGAGAGACCTCAGCTGTCCCTGAAACCCTTAAAGAATGACTGCTTGTGTCTGCGCCCAAATAGAAAGTGTTTGAAATAGTGAGAGTTTTGTCTTTATCAGAACATGTTCATTGGAACAACAAAGATGGCCTTATTCTTCACAGGTCAAAATAATTCTGTGCAGATGCAAAAGACATTTCCTCAGTGTCTATGGCAGATGTGTTTAAGGCCGCGACCAGGGCCGGTTGCATAAACCGCTTAGACTAGCCTTACAAGTTAGTCATCAATTTTTTTTCTTTAAGACTGTTCATAACTTTAAGTTAGTTACATAAAAACGTACATTGGCATAATTTGACACCGAAAAGTGAGACTAACCATCCCTTGAATAACTGCTAGTGGGTCATACTAGATCTTTTTATTTGATTAATTTAGTTTTATAAGTTTATGCTACTGGCCCCGGCTGTCATTGAGCATCAGTCGACTTCGTTGGTGTGTTGTGTTCTGCACCGTTGGCACTTTTTGGACCCGTGGCTTTACGGGCGATTGCGCATGTTGAATTGGCGGCAGAACCATCGGTGAGAGAGATCACTCTGATCGGACGTTCAGCTTAGAGACCAGTGCATGAGGGGAAGAAAAGACGTGACGAAAGCAAGCAAACAACAAAGTCAAGAGGGGGCACTCTTTTAATTACATCTTCATCTCATCTGTGATGATGATTCCACCGAATCCATCTGTGGTGAGCACGACTGGTCTGAAAGCAAGCAAGTGTTTACGGATGGTCCACAGTCCTAGCACTTCTGGTTTCCTTTTGAGGTTTTGAGCATACGGACTGCTGCCACCTGCTGGTGTGGAGAGTTATTTCTTCTCACATGCGCACAGAACACACATGCTACTGTATTTGGCTGATGGATGTAGTCCAGGGATGGGCAACTTTGGTCCTGGAGGGCCACTGTCCTACAGAGTTTAGCTTCAACCCTAATCAAACACACCTGAACAAGCTAATCGAGGTCTTCAGGATTACTAGAAAGTTACAGACAGGTGATTTTTTCAGGGTTGGAGCTGAACTCTGTAGGACAGTGGCCCTCCAGGACCGACGTTGCCCATCCCTTGATTAAGTCTTTAGGGTGTGTTCAAGCACAACTTTTGACCCAGTCGCAGGCGACGTAAGGTGACACCACAGTCGGCTTTCATCACCGCCAATGCTTTGATGACGTTTGGTTTGCTTTGGCCTTAATATTGTACTGAGTTAAAGTATAGTATCGATCTGAGTTGAATCAGATGTGTTTGATTAAGGAGACATGTGCAGTGCTGGGGATACTCCAGGATTGGGAAACACTGGTCACTATGAGTTATTGAGTTTTCCCATGTGAGCATCAGTGAGGTCAGTGATGGGGTCTGTCCTGCTCTTCAGTTGATCCCGAAGGTGTTCAGTCAAGTTCTGGGATTTGTGCAAGTTAGTCAAGTTCTTCTACACTAGACTTATTTATATATGGACCTTGATTTGCGCACCGTGTGATTGTCATGCTGGAACAAAAGGAAGGGCATTTATAATGTCCAGTCATGGCCAAATGTTTTGGCAGGGATATTATTTTCTGTTTCGCAAAGTTTGCTGCTTCAGTGGTTGTGGTGTTGATTCACATTGTTTCTAGATAATTGTGCAAATGTTCAGATGAATTTTAAATCATTGCAAAAAGCTTCATTGGCCCCCAGAATTTCACAGTTTTTTGGCCCTGGTACAAAATGACCAGCTTACATAATTTCACTAATCATATCATCAGCACATGGGACAATGTGAATGAGTGCTGTCATGTGGATTACTGGATTATAAGTGCAGACTGATTGCTATAAAAGGAGGGAAGAAGTGCTCCCAATCACTGTGTTCATGCAAGAAATTGCTGCAAAGAATATTGCACCCGAAAGAACCATTTACTGGATCAAGAACTTCAAGGAGAGGTTAAACTGCAGTGAAGAAGGGTTCAGGACATCCCAGTAAGCCCGGGACTTTAGGAGTCGCTGCAGAATCGTGTCTCGGCAGTGAGGACAAGACTTCTGGATGGTTTCAAGGAGGGCCGCAAAGAAGCCACTTCTCTCCAAGAAAAACATCAAGGAAAGACTGAATTTCTGCAGGAAGAACAAGGATTGGACAGCAGAAGATGATGAAGACTGAAGAAGCTCCTTCTGACTGTTTGGGACATCGGAAAAATCAATTGTCTGGAGAAGAAAAAGTGAACGCTGCCATGAGTCCTGTGTCGTGCCAATAGTGAAGCATCCTGGGACCATCCACGTGTTGCTTTTCATTCAGCGGAATGCCTCTCTCACAATTCGGCCCAAAAGCACTGCCACGAATAAAGAATGGCATCAAAGCGTCCTGCAAGAGGAGCTCTCCCAACAACCTGGGGATGATCCGTGCATTTCCCAGCATGATGGATGACCATGCCACAAGGGAAGAGTGAAATGAAATGAAATGTGGCTCGGATATCGTTACATTGAAATTTTGGATCCTAGCCATGCAACTCCCCAGACCGTAATCCCATAGAGAACCTGTGGCCAGTCCTCAAGATGTGTGGCCGAGCAGAAGTGATCAACGCCGAGCGCTGACAGAGCAAGAGTGGATCGCCCAGACGCCGATATCCAGCGTGCCAGAGCGAACTGCAGAGGTTAAGAAGACAGGTCTACACTCTACATATTGAAATATAGTAAATGTTATAGGCCAATAAAAGCCTTTAAAGCTTATGAAATGCTTTTCATTGTTTTCCAGTAGAAACATGTGAAAAGAATTCTCTACAAATACTGAAGCAGCAAGCTTTGCGAAATACAAAATTTATGTCACTGTCACGACTGAATTTAACAGATAAAGATATTGCGACAAGCCACACAATTCAACCCGTCCAAACACTCTCAAAAATACAGGTTTTTCTCTGCTTCTGTTGTTCCATGAAGAAACTTTAGCATCCATGGATCCTTTCCATTGCACAGAAGGTCCTTATAGTGGGGAAAGGTTCACACTAAGAAAACATGGCTAAGAACCGTTCACTGAAAGGGCATCGGGGAACCGAAAATGGTTCTTCTATCGCAGCACTGTGAAAACCCCACTCCAAAGCACCACACACTGATCGGGATGTAAAGAACTGGAATAAGACCGCTGCACATTTTGTCATAGACTTTGTCAGGAAACCGTATATGAAAGTGCCATTGAACCTGGTGTGAGTGACATTCGGTGAACAGGAGAGGCTCATTATATCACGAGAAACACTGAGCCTTTGCTAAAGTCAGCAGTCCTGTCTGGAACGAAGCGTACTGTGTGTGAGATGGCAGGAGCATTATGCAAATCTATCATTGCGAGAACTAGTTCAAGTAATGAGTCCTGATGCTCTTTTCACAGCTCAATCACAGTTTGACCCATTTCTTTATTTTAAGACACTCTCAGTCTGTTACTCGAATCATCTTTGGCCTCTTATCAGTAGCAGGTTCATTTCAATCGTAGAATGCCCTCATTTTCTGAGCTGAACGGTTCTGATGTAACCCAGTTCACAATCCCACCACATCATCATCAGTCCTGTCTCCATTATTTGACAGGAGGACTGCATGAGGTCAAGACAACACCGTCAACTTTATCAGGTGACACACTAAACGCAGTTTAAATTTCAGTGTGCTACCTTCTATGGCAGGTATAAAGTATGCAAATACTTGTCCATTTATCTTGAATCTCCTATACACGAGCAGTGCATGAAACACACAGCTGTATGAACACTTTTAACATTTAACATCATTAGGACTGAGAGGGAAAACAAAGCAAATAGTCACTTGTAATAGTCATACAATACTTCCTTAAATCAGAAGTCTTAGTGGACAGAAGACACTGATGATCTCAACAGACTAAAATTAGTTTTTCTATCACTAAATATCGATGTACTGTAGGTTTAGAGGTGTGTTGAATTTTAGGATTTAAGATGTCCTGCACTCAGTGCCTTAATCCTGCATATATTGGATATAGATATTTTGCAGGGGTGACTGTATAGTTGACTGTTGTGATTGTGAATATGTTTTACGGCTTCAGTCACTGTTCCCTGGTCAGTTCCTGGACGTTCAGCTCAATAATGCGTGTCATGTGACTTTGACAGGCACATGCTCGGTCTTCTCTTCTGTAAAATCTCAGCTTTTTAAAAAGGCAGTTGCTAACAAGTAGATAAATGGCACTAGAGAGGTTGTTGGCATTAACGCCATCACACCGAACAGGAGAATGAAGTCTCAGATCCTCAGTGTTGGGGATAACGTTGTCTCAGTTATGCTCTGCTCAGTTGTTCCTGTGGTGTCTGTATGAGATCTCATTAGTTGCTCTGGTGTCTGATTAGTTAATCTTGGTCCAGCTGTTCCTGTTTAGTGTCCTCATTTATATGTGTATTTATACTCCCTGTTCTGTCGGTTATTGTTTGTGTTAACGTGGTGGTGTGCCATTAGATTAAAGACTCTGTATCTTCTTCATCGTGCGTTTTCAAAGCCACCATAACAAACGCATTGCAAGTAATGTGAGTTACTTTATCAGATTACTTAGTAAAGTAACACATTACCTTTAAATTTACAACAAAATATGCAAGTTACTTTTTCAAAAGTGACTTTTCCCAGCTGTCCCCATGTTGGGAGAATCGTGAGTGCAGAGGTGTGTGTGTGTGAAAACATGATGAGTATTGTAGACTAAATGTGAACATCCGTTTACTCATCTCAATGGCACAAAAACACATTCAGTGTTCCTCAAAATGAAGTGAAATGCAAACTCAGAATATTACGCAAACCTGCAATTATTTAATAGTTTAAATTACACAAATATACTTTATGTATTTAATCTCACTTTATTAACCAATGTCTTCGCTTCAGTGATCCAATGCAGCCATACAAATAAGCAAAAATCACTTTAGATAAACAACCCCAACTTCTTCTGTGATCCAGAATGGCAGAGCAACCGAAAGGTTTGTTTAAGCGGCGCCCTCTACTGTACAGACGTGAACTCGCATTTCCCTTAGCCTGAGGCTTAATCATTTCACTTTTGGTGTGAAAGGGGACTTCTGCTTTAGTTTTTAGTTTTAGTTTTACTTTACTTAGTATTTAGACTTCAAGCTGTGTTCGTTGTTGTTTAGGGAACCAGGGTGATGCTAACTTTCGGTTTGGCCTACAAACACACCATCACTGCAGCACTCTATTCATCATAGTCTGATGAATCATGTTAAAGGTGCAATGTGTAACATTTTTGAGTATTAACAGAAATGCAATATGACATCCATAACTTACTTAATAAACCGTAATGTTTTTATTACCTTAGAATGAGGCATTTATATCTACATAACCGCGGGCACCCCCTTCTATGAAGGTCGCCATATTGTGACGTCATGTTTCTACAGTAGCCGAACGCGAACACACAGCGCTACAGAGCGCGTTTCGTCACTACCTTGAAAGAGAAGCAGCAGAAAGCTAGAAGAAGCTAGCCATAGACACCGTGAGGAGTGACTTTTCCCTTGTCAGTGGTGTAAATATGTAGTTGGATTGTTTCATGTAACTTAGTTCTTCTCCCTCGCTGTGTTATGGCTTTGCTATGTGGGGATAAATGTGCTGGTAATGTTCGTGAGACAGCTGATTAGCACTATTGACCGTAAAACAGTAACGTTACAGGAATCAGCAACCCGTCGATCTTGGAAGCATTTGAAGTCGATCGAGTTTTCAAAATCAGAGAAAAAAAGCCTATTGTGTGTGTAGTAAGTGTGTCTAGGGATGCGGAGGCGCGCGCGCTGTTACAATCACGTCATTTCTGCCGCGCGCACCTTTGGGCTCATGCGGACGCGTCGAGTTTAAACAAGGCTTTACGCCAGCTCAGCCACAGTAACAGCTCATATTAGCCAGCTAAACTTTTACTACCCTGTTAGAAAACATATATAGTTGCATAGTTTCATGTGGTTCTTCTCCCTCGCTGTATTATGGGTTTGCTATGTGGGGAGAATGTGCTGGTTACGTTCGTGAGACAATCAGCTGATTACTATTATTATATTATGTATTAAGACCCTTGATCCTCACCTGAAACTTTATCCATGATGTGGTTTATAATGGACTGTGGTACAGAAACTTGGTTTACTCTGGCTATTCTCTGCTGTCTCAGACGACGATGTTTTTCCCGTTTGAGCCACCGTAGCTTCTTCGAAAGGGAGGGGTGAGCAGTGGGCTGAGCCCTTAGTGTAAACTCGCAACCGAACCGCTAGATGCCGCTAAAAGTCACACACTGCACCTTTAAAAATGTTCTTCTTTGAAATAAAATACTTCTCTAACTATGTGTATGTACTGTATTTGGCTGGAGTGAGAAAGGGCCGTCTTTAGTTAATGCAGTTTGGGTGGATCAACAATAGGTGGACCAGTAGGGCTGCACAATTAATCAAATTTATAATTGCGATTAAAATTACGGATGCCACAATTATGTACTCGTTTAAAGGCGCAACACAAAAAAGTTCACTTACATTATTCTGTGTGCTTAAGATGTGTTTTTTTCTTTCTACAGCTTATCTTAAGGGTTTCCCCCTTTTAATTTTAGTTTTACTATAACATTATAATACCATGCATATATTTACTTTGGTTTGGTGTCTTTAAATATTTATATATATATATTTGACACTTGAGGCTTAATGCAATAGAAAAGCAAAAAAAAGTTTTTCAGGAAGAGTGTTTTCAGCTTGTTTATAACAATAAGGCACGCAGTCGCTTCAAACAATGGCATAAAGCTATTCAAAACATCATTCGATTTAAATTGTGATAATCGTAATTAATAATCGCAATTACATTTCAAGGGAATAATCGACAATTATGATTTTGGTCATAATCGTGCAGCCCTCATGATTCTGGGACTGCTCCTTAGTGAGCTTTCCAGAGCCCCTCACACCAAACTCATAAAGATGAGCCTCTCCTCAGGAAACTGGAGATCATCATCATGGTAAGACTTCCTTCCTCTGGGTCCAGCTTCAGTCACTCTCCAGGTCCACCAGCGCCGGTCTCACACCAGCTCACGGGACGCATTCCCCCAACCGGAGAGCCTCTGCCAGGGCTCGCCAAGACCGTCTCTTCAAGGACGTCCAAAATATTACAATATTACGAGTATTGTATTGACAGTCATAGCACTGTAGCACTGGATTACAGTGAAACTACAGATCGGAGCTCTTCACTGAGAATCGAAATTAGGACAGCCGACACTAGATGAGACACAGATTTCCCTAATTGGATTTTACGTCGAGGGAAATCTGAAATCATGAGCCAGATGAGTCCTGCTTCAGAGGGGAACTCTTCCCTCTCAGCGCTGTGTCCCAAACTCACCCGAGCGAGCTTCCTCTATCCAGGAGCGGGGCCGTGCGGCAGCGCCAGGACTGCAGGGACCCGACCCGCACCGGGCCCGAAGCCCCTCGTCCTCCCCCCGCCTCCCGCGGTCCCCGTGGTGAGCCTCAGCAAGCCTCGGGCGCCGCACACCAGCTGGGTGCACAGCGCCAAACAGAAAGAGGAAGCCTGTGCTCGGAGCAGAGCGAGCGAGAGGTCCTTTCTGTGCGCCGTCGCCGAGCGCTCCTCCAAGCTGTATGGGAACCGACACACACCTGTCCTGCAGCACAGCTCCTCCAGGGACGCACCTGACGCCGGTGTGACATCACGTCCTGTCCAGGACGCACCTGACGCGGGTATGACGTCACTTCCTGTCCAGGACGGCGCTGAGACTTCGCCAGTGCTGGCAGAAACACAGATCATCATGGTGCCGTCGGCCAGACTCAGACCTGCCGTTCCTGTCAAGGTACATGCGCTTTCCACTAATAATGCTTCTCTGTCTTTAATTCACACTGGACATGTGTGCACATCTGATGGATTTACTTATATGTGGTATTATAGGTATATATTTGCATGTGTTCATCACAGCACTGTTTTAGACTGATTTGAAGAGCGCTCTTTGGGATTTGAGTGTTGTTTGTCCCTCCACCCAGATGTGCTGATTACAGCTGATATCTGAAGCACATCTTTGCCATTCCTCACATTAAATGGACTAGAACCAATTTTCAACTTCCTCTTTTACTTTTACAAGTTTTGAGGATTGTACAATGGCCCTAAAACATATCTGGACATGTACTGTAGTTCATACTTAAAATGAGTGAATGTATTTGTATGGAGGAAATATGAAAGCAACTGTTATTTATTGTGAAAGCACACTGTAAGCAAAGTTTCTGACAAAAAAAAGTAAAAGTTTGTTCATTTTGAAGTCTTGCGGTCACTTTGCTGGGTGAACTTGCCTTCATTTTCTATTGTTATGACATCAAGTGTGATTTAGGGTCAACACTTTTGGGGGCAGTGCAATCTTCCTGTCGAATTTCACTTCCTTAAATATGACTGATTTAATGAAAATGGATTTAACAACATTGCATCAGGTTTCTCATTCAAACATGATTGTATCGTGTGAAACTGACTTGAAACAGATACTCTTTGGGTTAACTCGATGTTTTCATGTTGAAAGAGAACTGGATTTCCACTTGCCATCATGCTTTGTATCGGGCTGGTCAGGGAGAGCGATGCTGCGTCCCAAACCTCTGAGAAGGTACATTTTAATTTACTTCGCGACAGGTAAAAAGAGTGCTCTACCTGTATATAGTACGAATATGTATGAAATTCGGGTACTACATCTTCCATGTTGTTGCTGCCAGAATCTCGCCCGAAGCCGAACCATCCCGGGACTTTTCGCATATTTTTTTTATGTATATGTATGTATTCGGACATACTACTCTGTTGGCGCTCTGTTTTTTACATATTATATTAGTAGGGACGTATTCAATTTCAGACTAAGTGTTGACAGTGTTATTTTATGCATTTTTGGCAAGATGTGAAAATGGGGAGAACCTCTTAACCGTCTCCAGAGCGTCGGCGCACTGAAGCGTTTTTTTATTTATTTAGTTCAAATATACTATCAGATTTAATGTTATACCTTGACAAACTATACATCATTAAAAAGATATAAGACTCAAGATTCAGTATTTGACCACTATTGTATTCTGAGAAACTTATAGTGACAGTTATGTCTTAATTTGTGTCAGGAGTTATGAAATTAAAAAATGAGTCGTTACCTTTAATATGAATTATGAGCCTCAGCCGGTCTCATTCAGAAAAAAACTCCCGTGCGATCGTCATGACAGCGCTTGACAAAACAACGTCCCTCAGGGCTTTTAGCTCAAACATGTGCAGATTTGGAGAAATATTGATAGATTCTCATAGCTTTACATTAGACTTCTATAGACAGGAATAATATTTATTGAATTTATACCCAAATGCGTCGATGTAATCATTTTGAGCGCTGTATACTCTGTACTGTGTTATCAATTCATCCTGAAAGTGAGGGCGCTGTTTGAACAGAAGTCCATAATATATGGATCACATGAAGAAGAGCCATAATCATGTGACATTCAGGAAGTCCTGCCACAACAAAGCTATCCGAGATCGCTGTAAAGTGCAGATAAAGATGTTTTGAAGACAATAAACATGATTGCAATGATATTTGATTTACCTGTGTTCTTCGAGTCATGTCAGGTATTTTCATAATAATTGATTATATGTATAATGTAATGCTAATCGAGATAGACTTTCAAATTGTGCAGAATACAATAAAATAATATATTTTCTATCTGATTTTTTTATCTGAAGCCAAATCAGATTACAGAAAGTTATTTAAAACACTCGACTTGCGCTATAAAGTAAGTTTGGAGAACAAACATAGTTTTATTCTCATAAATTGTCGTGTATTGATGGTGTGCTAAGCTAACATGCTAGCTAGTACTGAGCACCTGCTACCTTACTTCGGTGTAATTTTTATGATTTTTTTCTAAATAAGAATGCTTACTGAAATGTTTCGTTTTTCAAAAAGGGCATTTGATACAGTTTCACTGTGAAGTGAGAACTTTTATAAAATAAATGAGGGATTGAAACAGTGTGAATTGCTAGTCGTTAGTGATTATAATGCAGACAAAAGAAAAGCATATTTAGAGCAATAAACTGGCTGGAGAGGTGTGAATATGTGCAGGGGAGACTGAGACTGAATGGGGCTCGTTTTTGCATCACAAAACAATAGAGGCAATAGACTGAATAGATGCTTATAAGAAAACAATAAACACCAGTCTAATCAAAATAAAGTCATATGACATGATCTTGAAAAACATTGAACTAAATACAGAGTTTTAGACTTATCATCTTCAAATTTTAAATATAACATGGCCAGACATGTGGCTTTAGCTGCAGTGCATTTCTAGATTGCTACAATGCCAACTTCAATTTTATTTTCATGAAGATGTTTCATAAAAATAAATGTATAATAACTTTACAAAACTTTGAAGCTATTTATAACTATTTTTTTCATTATGATAATAATTAATTCTACATTTACAATAAACTTCCAGGTGTCAGCTTTCAAATGAGATCTTACTTGTGCTTTTAGTACAAAGGGTTCATGAACTGTATCTGTTTCAGTTTGGGAATGCCATATCTGGGGATTTTTCAAAAATGGGCTTGAAGCTTAACAGGTTAATCTATTGCTTTGGGATTTAAAAGAGCTTGTGTTATGTTGGTGTTTCTGGGGGTTTAGCATGTGGTGAAGTGTTGGATGTGTTTGGGTCGAGGAGGACCAGCTAACAAGAGTTCAAGTTGCATAAAAATGCAACTCTATGGGAATGCCATGGATTAACCAGTACCATCCTCTGGTTACCAACACCAATCATGTGAATAGAAAAGTATTTTTGGCTGAACTTTATTCAATAGTGGACAGTGGTTTCACATGATGGAAACATGTAGGATGAACTAAACTGAATTCAACTTCAACTTAGACGAATCCAGTAACTTGATTCAAGAAACTTTATGCTATCTCCAAGAGATAACATGTTTTCATCATGTGGAACCATCATGCTTTTCATCAGCCAAAGAGGTTTTGTTGAGTGCATGATGTGCTTGTGCTTGGAGGAGGCTTTCTTAGTAAAGTAACGCAAACATCACAACAAAATGAAGCAGCACAGACTACATCAAAAGATAAATCAATTACCATACTGGAAAAATCTAGAGGTAAACAAAGACCTGGTGGTCAGTCAGATACAGATCATTACTAAATCAATTTTGCAGATAGTTTTATCTTAAGCAACAGACACCTGAATGTCATGATTAGTTCATGTGTGTTTGACTGAGTTTGGAGGCAAGCATTGCAGGACAGTGTTCATGCTGGTTGAAAGTCTTCACATCCTGATAGCAATCACTAGTTAAGTGGTCTAAAGTTATTTATATATGTGTGTTTATAACACGGCTTGGTTGAATTCTAATGCAGAAGTCTGCTATTTCCTGATAACAGACGCTGCTAAGTATAACACACCGTTGCCATGAAAAACAGAGCGTTGCCATGGACGCAGTTCTGTTCACTCTGGAGGGTAAACTACTTTAAATCAATATTTTGTTTCAAATTTTTTTTACGCCGACTTTTACCTGCAGTAAAAAGGTCCGGAAAAATGACCTCTGGTGATACTGATCCTGTGCGATTAGACCCGCTGTAAATATGCACGTAAATATTTTGTCATTTCCTGTTTAAAAGTAGTTTCCCGCAGTTTTGCAAGTATGGAGACGCTTGAAAGCAGTCAGTTGTGTTCTAGACACTGGGACGAGTCTCTGGCAAAACTCAAGTGTTTTACACACACCATTCAGATCAGAGACAAGATCGAAAGCACTTGTTAGAGGCACGAAACATCTTTTAGCGATAGTGCCTATTACCAACACAATCCGATCTGAAGGTAATACATCGTTCGACCGGACATAACTTTTATAAATATAGGTTATGTGTGTTTGCACACGTGATATCATGATATTCCTGGAGGAAGCAGCGTAATACACACTTGACGACAGGAGGGACGGCGGTGTGTAAATCGAGTTACTCTCCCGCTTCTGCTGGTTTTACTGAGATCTTATCCCGTGCGAATTGGCCATTAATATCACAGACGTCCTGTGGTAAAATTACATCACTCCCTCTACCCTTGTAAAGCTAATCCCGTCCGGATAGGGCTTTAGACAGACGTCAGTCACCGAGCGCCACAAACAGCAGTCGCCTTTTACAGTTCCTCCTGAACCAAAACAGCCAGCTTATGCTGCGTTCCCCCCCTAATACTGTACTCTGGAGAGATGCAAACCTGTGACGTTACACTCGAGCGGTTCGAGACTCGAATTTATGTGTTTCAATGGCAACATTATCATCGCCGAAATGAATCTGCAGCAGTCAGGTGGTCCAGGTCAGCACTCTGTAAGTTGGTTATGTTCATTATTATTGTAATGTTATGTGCTTTGAGACATTTAACGGCGTCTCTCGTGACTCTAGTGTGTGTGTTCATGTGTTTGGAGGCGCTCTGGAGACGCTCTGAAGGAAGGGTGGGATCTCATGCTTTCAAAGCTAGCTCGCTATTGCTAGCCGCTCAGAAAATTGCCTACCCTACCTTTAATACTGAGTAATTTAAATTTCTGTTAAAATAGGCAGTCATTTTGTGTATATATTCCTTTTTCCACTAATGAAAAAGAAACTTAAAGCACAAGCTTTGAACGTGGCCCTGAACATTGGGCCTTTCTAACAATAAGTGTGTATTTGAACCTTTTACACTCACATTTAATTATTAAGCAGATGCTTTTATCCAGAGTGACTTACAAAAGTGGATCATTGCAAGCAATTTATTAATAGGAACCAACCAACAGTGATTTGCAGTACATACACAGCACCAAGTTTCATGTGTAGCTATAGTAGGATAAAAGAAAGAGAGAACAAAATACATAAGATGTGTAAATTAAATGCACCAGCACAGCCTTTACTTAAAGTAGGCCTATATATATGCATTTAATTAGTGCATTTAAAGTTGTTTAAAATGTATATAGGCTACAGCTACAGTATATCAAAGATATAGCCTAATATTATATTAACAAATTGGCCACACCCTAAAAAAGTTGCTTTTAAAGAAAAGCCCCGGATCCTCAACATCTGGATTTAAAACAGCATGATGACGTCTGAGCGCGCGCACACGAGCACACGCGCGCACTCCCACAGGACTGTACCAACTGACGCCAGACTGAGGGGACGCGCAACAACAACACGCGCGCACACACACACTGCTGCTCTCAAACTGAGCTGAAGTAAATCACAGTGATGCTCAACATCCAGCTTTAAATGACTGTTGCTGAATGTAAACATTCTGCCGGTGAGTTTCCCTGTTTGTTTCGCTGTTTCGTTCAGTGTTTTGCACGATTCCCGATAACTCGCTTCACGCGCTTTCACTTCTGGAATACGTTACTCACTGTTGGTGTCATACATTCAGTTTCAATCTAAATGCGATTGTGTGTTTGACAGAAAACACACTTTAAGCATGTTTATGTGTGTAGCTGCTGCTTCTCGTTCACATATAGTAGCGAAGCTAACATACTTTAGCACAAGGATACAAATGAGTGATAAATAAATGAGAATCAAATAGTGATGAGGAAGAGGAGGAGGAAGAGGAGAAGAAAAACACACTGCGACTCCTCACTATATTCAGTTTTTTCGTCTTCATTCAGGACGGAGCTTTATTGTTGTTTGCTGGCTGGCGAGATGAACGATGATTTGATTTCCATGTGATGATGATGCTGTGCATTTGACCTAAATACGCGTTATAACAGTGTAAATATACTGTAATAATAATAATAATAATAGTGTAAATCCGCTGCAGAGTTGAATGATCAGTGCTGGGTGAGAGTTACCATAGACCCTCAGTACTAACATCACTGTTCAGCCTTTGTGTTCATTGTCTGCTGATGTTTGATCAAACCAGCCAATCAGCGGAGTGATTCAGTGCGATCTGGTCCTGTAGGGTTTGCGTCCAGAGCCACAGCTCTGTCACGTGGCACACAGCTTCACCCTGAGGTTCAGTGTTTGGCACAGACAGTGCTTATAGTTCATGGATGAAGTATTTTCAGATTTGGTATCAGCAACCGTTCAGTTACCATCCCATCATTAACCACTAAGCTTGAGTGAGATGGAAGAAAGAAACATCTGTCTTGGAAAATATGGATTTTGATTTAGCATTTTGCATTCTTACAAAACCGTGCCATGGGGTTACAAGTGTTATGGCAAATGCGTTGCTGTTTTTTGATTGAACTGTCACTGTCATGTTCGTTGATCATGTACAAATGTATGGCTTGCAGACTCTAAACAATTGTATATCAATGAGAAGTCGAACATTAAATGTAGAATTGTTCTGCACACTTAATAATTAAAAACATTAAAGGTTTTTGTGCTTTTAAAAGTACATTTTTGATAGTAATCAGCATATTGTGTATGTAAATGTTGCAATATTGATTTTCTTTTCCATCAATAGTGTTTAAAAAATAATGTTATTAATCGTCAATAAGCTAGTTAAAGGATAACGTCATATTTGTGTCGGGAATGTTCAGGGGTCATCGTATATAAAACCCTTATTGTTGAGCATTTGCATCATATCTGCTCACAGGGAATCCCCAGACGCTTTTTGGGATTTTTAGCGATTTCAACATACTCTAGTGTAGAGTAAAAATGAAACGCTCTTATTGGTAGATTTCTCAGATTAGCCCGAATATTCCAGCAACCCGCAGTGAACGGACAGGACAGCGTGTGTTCTGCCACAGTGCTCTCCCGGAGACATTGGGCAAGCTTTTGTACGGTTATTTCCTTCAGCATGTATTGCATCATGGTCTCTGGTTTCATGCATGCCACAGCATTGACATATTGGTCATGTTGCAGATGTTTTCTCATCCACAGCAACTGACAGTTTCCTAGTAAGAGCCGAGGACAGACCCTATGGAGTAACCGGACTCCTAACGTCTTGTTCAGGGCACAGTGATAGTAGGGCTGGGACTTGGCAAAAATCGATAGTATTGCGATATTTGGGCCACGATTCAATATTATTGCGATTCTTAACATATTGCGATACAGCAAGTATTGCGATTCGATTCTGCGATTCATGACCTGTCCTCCATATTATTCAAAGGCATTACAAAAAATGAGGAAAATAAGACTGCTCAACTCACTTCAAATGTCACATTTAATTCTGTGAACATTATCTTCTACACATTAAAGGTGCAATGTGTAATAATTTTGAGTATCTATTAACAGAAATGCAATATGACATCCATAACTATGTGTTCAGTGGTGTATAAAGAACTTACTTAATAAACCGTAATGTTTTTATTACCTTAGAATGAGGCATTTATATCTACATAACCGCGGGAATCCCCTTCTATGAAGGTCGCCATATTGTGACGTCATGTTTCTACAGTAGCCGAACGCGAACACACAGCGCTACAGCGCGCGTTTCGTCACTACCTTGAAAGAGAAGCAGCAGAAAGCTAGAAGAAGCTAGTCATAAACACCGTGAGTAGTGACTTTTCCCTTGTCAGTGGTGTAAATATGTAGTTGGATTGTTTCATGTAACTTAGTTCTTCTCCCTCGCTGCGTTATGGCTTTGCTATGTGGGGATAAATGTGCTGGTAATGTTCGTGAGACAGCTGATTAGTACTTTATGTCATTAACCGTAAAACAGTAACGTTACAGGAATCACCAACCCGTCGATCTTGGAAGCATTTTAAGTCGATCGCGAAGAGTTTTCAAAATCAGAGAAAAAAAGCCTATTGTGTGTGTAGTAAGTGTGTCTAGGGGATGCGGAGGCGCGCGCGCTGTTACAATCA
Organism: Rhinichthys klamathensis goyatoka; assembly: GCF_029890125.1. Lineage (NCBI taxonomy): Eukaryota > Metazoa > Chordata > Actinopteri > Cypriniformes > Leuciscidae > Rhinichthys > Rhinichthys klamathensis. The sequence goes on from NW_026606759.1 coordinate 206,970, forward strand.
CGTCATTTCTGCCGCGCGCACCTTTGGCCTCATGCGGACGCGTCGAGTTTAAACAAGGCTTTACGCCAGCTCAGCCACAGTAACAGCTCATATTAGCCAGCTAAACTTTTACTACCCTGTTAGAAAACATATATAGTTGCATAGTTTCATGTGGTTCATATATATAGTTTCATGTGGTTCTTCTCCCTCGCTGTATTATGGGTTTGCTATGTGGGGAGAATGTGCTGGTTACGTTCGTGAGACAATCAGCTGATTACTATTATTATATTATATATTAAGACCCTTGATCCTCACCTGACTATGGCTTTGTAAACGTTATCCATGATGTGGTTTATAATGGACTGTGGTACAGAAACAGTGACAGTGTTACACACTCTTGGCTTACTCTGGCTATTCTCTGCTGTCTCAGGCCATCCTTAAAAATATTCTTGTTTGCCGTAACCCGACCGACCCTGTCAAATTAGGACTGACCCAATTATTTATTTTTTTCCCCTTTTAGTCCGACTGACTTGCCGGTTGTAAACTTGCATTAAGACCGACCGATTTTTTTTTTACTCTTCAAACAACTAATACAAATGCAATAAAATAATATAAATTTATTATAGTAAGTATTGTGAATATAAATTGCGTAGGCTACGTTCTTTCTTTTAAATAAAAACCCGTGGCGTCATCTATTATGATTTAATTCACGGTCAATGGTTCGCGCTCGGTGATGATGGCTGCGGCGCGGCTGCTTGTGAAATACGTCTGTATGAGCCTACATTTAGTCGCTCATTATTAGAAATTCTTAATGGTCGAATAGGGAATCGATGTTAACGGCCTTTTCTCGGAGCGCGTCCAGCTCGTCACGATATGCCCACCGCGAACGCGCGTCACACAGCAACGGCAGGCTCTGACAAACACACATAAGTGTGGGAAGCCAAACACACCGAAAGGGGGACGAAACGGCGCGGTGTGTTACAGAGTTCGCGCTGCGCTGACTTGTAATCTCGAGCCGCGATAGACTCGACAGCGCAGGGAGAAGTGTTTGCTTGCGCCAGCCAATGGTCAGAGCGGCGGGACCTAATCTCACCAGCGCCACGCTGACCAATAAAACAGCACATCCCATACTAAAATGTACTAAATTACACAAAAGAAAATCGACCATTCCATAATATGTCAGGACTACTTAATATAGTTTCTACAGTGCGCCTAGCCATTTGACCACACTGATTTCCGTTAATAATAGCAGATGTTTATGGGTCAAATCTCTCACTCTCTCCCTGCAACTTTTTGTTACCCTCCTTTCCTGCCCCTAGACCAGGGCTTGTAACAGTATGGGTCAAATGTAAACGAATGGTGCCAAACGCGCTGTTTTATTGGTCGGCGCGGCGCTGGTGAGATTAGTCATTTTAATTTATTTGTTTCCCTCTGAAAATCCACTTTCATTGAAATCTAGTGGCTCCTTTTTTTTCTTTTTTTTTTGATTCTGCCTATTTTTTTTCCAAATGAATGCAGCTGGAATTAATGCAATAAATATGTTTTTTTTTGACAAAGATTTCAAATTGTTTGTGGTCTATAACCTGTATCAGAATGAGGTTCGCAATGGTGCGCCCGAAGGCATGGGTTGAAGACACAGTCAGTGGCGTCACGATATGCAAATTTGTTTAAATTCATACCGACGTAATCACCATGACCAAAATTATCCTTTTTTTTTTACATTGAATCTTACAAAAAAATATATAGACCTACCTACCGACCCTTTTTTTTTTTTTTTTTTTTTTTGCTGTTACTGCAAACCAAAATATTTTTAAGGATGGCCTCAGACGATGATATGTTTGTCCCGTTTGAGCCACCGTAGCTTCTTCGAAAGGGAGGGGTGAGCAGTGGGCTGAGCCCTTAGTGTAAACTCGCAACCGAACCGCTAGATGCCGCTAAAAACACTGCACCATTAACTGAAGTGCAAAAACTTAGGTGGATCGTGCTAAACTTAGTCCTTGAGCATTCAGGACACAGGACCTTATTACAGGACAGGGCGGCATTATTCGTGAACTGGAGACCTCTCGCATGAATGCTGAGCTCCCACCACATAACTTACAATTATTTAAGAGTAACATAAAGCAGACACAATAGAGTAACATAAACCTGAGGATAATCATATAAATAATGTCGAGGTCTTTACTATTCGCTTTTTGATGAAAACCGAAATTTACCCACCACACGTTCGATATGAAAGCAGACGGAGCGTCGTGTTCAGCCGGCTGTGATGGGGAAGCCATTTTCATTTGAATCTGCTGTTGAATGCACACAACAAATTAACAGAGTAAACACAGAGAAAACCAATAGAGAAAACCTGAAAGTAAAACGGATAATTTTATAACTAAATATTGCAATACTTTGCGCTACTGTATCGATCGATATAATTGCATGCGCAGAACATCGCGATACTGAACAGAATCGATTCCCCCCACCAGTAAGTGATGGACCAGCTCAATGACTCTGGGTGCATGAGGATTATGACAAACATCATAGGCTAATTGCTGATTATTTCCCTTGATATTGTAATTGCATGAAGTAATTTGGATGACTTGGACATACTGTTGTGTAAAGCAACTGCGTGTTATATTCCTGATGTAGCTACACTTTCAAAACAATTCATCATATGTTTCAAACATCACTCAAAAAATCTGTTAAGTAACCATTGGCTACTATAAGAAGAAAAATAGTTGCCAAATTATTTTTTTAAGTGCAACATAAGAATAAACATGTTTAATTTCAGCCCTCCTCCACACGTCTACATCTGCAGCCTATCACATTATTTTCCCCATATTCTCCATTGTTGCGGCTCCTCTCTTCCCAGTCTGTCAGTAACGCTCTGCTTAGTTCCTGTCTCTATGAAGCCCCTCCTTCTGAAAAGCACACTGTGCTCTGATTGGTCGGCTGGATCGGTGTGTTGTGATTGGTCGAGCGCTTCGAGTGTGTTTGGGACATGTCCCGCCCCTTACCATTACCGCCATTTTCAACACACTACTGTTTTCCCTTTATTCTTTTGTAAATGAGGAATATTGTGACGTGTTCGTCCGGGAAGAAAATTCAAGACCACAATGGAGGCGTTTCAGGGAGTTCAGAAACAGTGCGCGCCAGGGGTGTGACGGTACACATATTCGCACCGGGTACGTGTCATTCGGTTCGGTACACATGTACCGATGAACACACACTCAGAGTTATTGCCCATTAACCACTTTTAACCACAAATAATCGCAAAAAGCTCTGTGTTTTGTTACTTCCAATAAGAAACAAAGTCTCATCTCTCAAATTCTGTCCATTTTATTCCGAAATTCGACGCTCTTTGTTTTGACGCTCATTGATGTGGCGTGACAGATCGCTATAGGCTAATATAGTGTGTAGAGTCACTATATTTTACTTAACCTGTCTTGATTATTTAATAATCAATATCTCTGCATTAGCAGAGATAGATTTTTTTATCCTTAAGATTTTTTTTTATTATAATTTAATTTAATTTAATTTAAAGGCACAGACACACTTTGTTCAGTAAACCACTGTTTAATAAAAAAGAAAAGTAAAAAAGCAATTTTATGTTCAGTTTTCTCCCTCGTGCGGTTCCAACCCCGTCCTGAACCGCCGTATTTACCCCCGCAGACCCTCCCCTTTACCCCCGCAGACCCTCCCCTTTACCCCCGTAGACCTTCCCCTTTACCCCCGCAGACCCTCCCCTTTACCCCCGTAGACCCTCCCCTTTACCCCCGCAGACCCTCCCCTTTACCCCCGTAGACCCTCCCCTTTACCCCCGCAGACCCTCCCCTTTACCCCGTAGACCTTCCCCTTTACCCCCGTAAACCCTCCCCTTTACCCCCGTAGACCTTCCCCTTTACCCCCGCAGACCCTCCCCTTTACCCCGTAGACCTTCCCCTTTACCCCCGTAGACCCTCCCCTTTACCCCGCAGACCCTCCCCTTTACCCCCGCAGACCCTCCCCTTTACCCCCGCAGACCCTCCCCTTTACCCCGCAGACCCTCCCCTTTACCCCCGCAGACCCTCCCCTTTACCCCCTTTACCCTCCCCTTTACCCCCGCAGACCCTCCCCTTTACCCCGCAGACCCACCCCTTTACCCCCGTAGACCCTCCCCTTTACCCCCGTAGACCTTCCCCTTTACCCCGTAGACCCACCCCTTTACCCCCGCAGACCCTCCCCTTTACCCCCGCAGACCCACCCCTTTACCCCTGTAGACCCTCCCCTTTACCCTGTAGACCCTCCCCTTTACCCCGTAGACCTTCCCCTTTACCCCGTAGACCCTCCCCTTTACCCCGTAGACCCTCCCCTTTACCCCGTAGACCCTCCCCTTTACCCCGTAGACCTTCCCCTTTACCCCCGTAGACCTTCCCCTTTACCCCGTAGACCCTCCCCTTTACCCCGTAGACCCTCCCCTTTACCCCGTAGACCCTCCCCTTTACCCCGTAGACCCTCCCCTTTACCCCGTAGACCCTCCCCTTTACCCCGTAGACCTTCCCCTTTACCCCGTAGACCCTCCCCTTTACCCCGTAGACCTTCCCCTTTACCCCGTAGACCCTCCCCTTTACCCCGTAGACCCTCCCCTTTACCCCGTAGACCTTCCCCTTTACCCCGTAGACCCTCCCCTTTACCCCCGTAGACCTTCCCCTTTACCCCCGTAGACCCTCCCCTTTACCCCCGTAGACCCTCCCCTTTACCCCCGTAGACCCTCCCCTTTACCCCCGTAGACCTTCCCCTTTACCCCCGTAGACCCTCCCCTTTACCCCCGTAGACCCTCCCCTTTACCACCGTAGACCGGTGAAAACGAGATTTCGTAGGCCACATTCACAGTCTTTTGATTTTGATTTTTGTATTAATTTATTCATTAACTTGTTAGTTTTTCAAATGGTATATTAATTTTTCAAATGGCATATGGTTATTATTCAGCCCTAGAGTGAACGCGGAAAACAATCCCCTTAATTATGCAGTCCTGTTCTCAAGTTGATGAATCAGCCATCAGGGTTTGACCTCTGACCTTTGGGTTACTGACCCTTCACCCTCTCTAAGATGCTACCATCATCGCCCTACAGTCAGAGATTATTATGATCCCTGCCGTTGTTGGACCAGCTGTACGAGTCGTGTCTAACAGTGCCTCCGCTCTCGAGTTTGCATGATTGGTGTATGTTCCTGCAGTGATATAAACGAGCGGATAAGTTCATCAGCGCCGCGGCCGTCCCGGGCCGGATCATTGGCAGGGACTGGATCCTCTCAGCACATGTTTCCACCTTTTTTCTTAGCAGATGTTTCCAGCATTTCCCTCACTGTGACGCGTCTGCATGCAGAGCGTGTGGACTTTCAGCATTTTCATTGACTGATTGCTTTTTAATGGAGTTATTTTTGTCTTTCATCTGCAGTATTGAAACCAGGCATAAGAATGGGGCTGACTTTGCTGTCAATAATTCATAAAAAGCTGAGACTGAAGGATCATAATCTCCTAAACATTCATCTTAATACAGCCGCAGTCATTTAGAAGAATCTCACACGGAGTCAAGTGTTTTTATAATGGAGAACTGATCAAATCATATAACGTGCTATACAATAATTTTACCTCCTTAATGCAATTTATTTCCAAGTGGAAATAGATGAAATCAAAAGTCATCCATAATAAAGTTGTGGATATTCTCTGAGGTCTGAGGAATAATGACGGATTTAGTTCTTTAATCCTTGGTGAATTGATCGGATGGTCATATGTGATAGATGGCTGTTGGACGCGATTAAAAATAAGCTGTGAAGTTTCAGAGGAAAATAATGAAAAATGAATTTATTTAGATTTCATGTTGATTTGTAAGCATCATAAATATGTTTCAGACATAACTAGATCAGGTGTGTTTCATGTGTCTGGTTAGGGCTTCTCAATAAGGGGGAAGAATGTTAAATGTGATATTATGAGTCAAATCAATTTCAGTAATTCAGTATTTAAATGATTTAAAGCAAGACAATTATGACACATCCAATACCTTCCCTAGTAATAAAGCCATCACTGCTGTTTCTCTTACTGAAGGGACATTGTGTTAAAGTATTATCACTATTGATGACATTTAAACAAAAAGTACAATTCACTTTTTGCACATCAAGATGGGAGTAATAAATCCTTCAGAGCTAACACACGACATACCAGTTACGTAATTTATTGGTACTTTTTGGTAATTTTCATGTATTACTAATTGACAATACATGCTTGTAATTTAATTTTCTCTTTATATATAGGCTAGTGAAGTGATAGACTGTGTAACTCACATCAGACAGGACAGGAAAGTTAGCTTTTCTGAGGTGGGAAACTTTTGTTTCGTAACAAATTAGGAAAATAACGTTCAAATAATGACACTGACACATAGCCTCTCATTTGACAGCAGAAACTGAATCAGGACAACATGTTTTTCTCTGGCACTCTTAGCCTTTACTTAAACTGTGTTCAAAATAAGTCATTTTTACAGAATGACATTTTTTGCTGTTGTTTTGACTACACACTCTGCGATCCACTCAAAATGGTTTTGCAACCCACCGATTGAGAAGCGCTGTTCTGAACGAGGAGCCAGTCGAACTGGCCTGGTTTGGGAGGGGGGGAGGTTTCCCCAAGCTTGTGTGCTGGACGCTGCTCCTATAGCATGCTGAGCTTGAGCTGACTCGAGAGGTTTGTTGCAATTTCCCTTTGAGAAACCACCAGCAACCTACATGATTGAGTGCACTCGGTTTATAACCAAAATACCATCGCAAGGTGCTTCCTTATGTTGACAGCAGGCTTGGCACCGCTTGGCCGTAATGACACACTTCAGTGCACTTTAGGGGCCTTTCCCACAGTAGCAGCTGAACATTTCTGCTCTGCTGATATCAAAAATCAACTAGTTGTTTAGTATGAACAGAAGATGCACCAAATTAAATTTTCTTGGCCGAATTCCGATTTTTTTTGTAATGCCAAATGTTATTTTCATAAAAAAACAAGTAAAAAGACAGTAATAAAATAAGTTTCATAAAAAAAAATTTATAACAATAAATACTAAACAAATTTCAAACAACAGCACAAATAAATGTAAGAGAGAAATGAAATAAACACGGCTTTAAGTTTTTCCAGGTGGACATGCAGTATATTCAGGCAAGAAATAAAGAAATAAAAATAATCAAATGTAAAATAACATCTTCATTGTAAAAATTAAATACAGATTAATGCATATAATTAGTTACAAAAGTCATTTAGGGAAGAGCAGCGAGTGATTTTGTTCTTTGATGAACATGGCAGACAGCAGCAGGTTTATTAGGCTGCTGTCCCTTTAAGAGCTTATGCACTGATCCAATATACTGTTACACAACATGCGTTATCTTTCTCAACTAATTAGGTTTCAAAACTGACTGTTTAACTGAATACTCAGCAAAGATGGGCATTTTGACATAATTTAGTGTGTATTTGCGCACTTTTGGTGTGAATGCGAAACCTGCGGAATAGTAAAATGATGCGCAGTACCAGCACTATTTAACCGGAGTGAATGAGACGAGTGAGTGACAGGAGGCGGGTGTGTGTCGCTTCACACACAGAGAGATTGCCTGTGCCGCTGGTGCATCTCTGTTTATAATCCTTATTTCCTCTGGCTGATATGACAGCGGTCTAGGATTTTAAACTATCTCTGTGGATCCAGGATCATGCAGACACAAAACATTTACTCCACAAGTGAAAGTGCCTGAAAATGAGATAAAGTGAGTAGTATTGGGCCAGTCATGTGACCTCAACATGGCAGTCACCATGAAGCTAACTAACTCGTTTTGGGTTTTGGGAATCTTTGTTACTTAGCTTACTTCATCTTCAAGTATTGCTATTAATAAGACTCTGGCTAGTTTTACATCAAATGCATTTGTTATTTTAAGTTGGTAGGAGTGCGGCAATCTATAGCCTATTCCATCTAAACATTATTTTTGTAATTCTTTTCCAAGTTTTTATGAGCTTATTAATATAAAACAAGAGTTTTCATAGGCCACATTCACAGTTTTTTGTATTAATTTATTCATTAACTTGTTAGTTTTTCAAATGGTATATTAATTTTTCAAATGGCAAATGGTTATTATTCAGCCCTAGAGTGAACGCGTAAAACAATCCCCTTAATTATGCAGTCCTGTTCTCAAGTTGATGAATCAGCCATCAGGGTTACGGCTGATTCATAAGACACTACATAGAGTATTTGCATTTACAATTAATGTGTCTCTCCACATAACCATTTGTACTACTGAACAAGTAAAGACAAAAAGATTATTCTTTTTTTTTATTTTATTTTATTGGGAGCAGTTTCAGGACCTGAAATGTACATTTAACCTTTTAATAAACGAATAGCCAACTCATTTGCTTGACTATATTCTGTTTGACAATGGCAGATAAAACTCTGATGGGATGAGGCCGCAGTTTTGCCTGAGATGTTATACTGTAGGTGATCACGACACTTATTTGAATTGTATTTTGATTGTAAAACCCTTTAAAATGGTGTACTATATTAAATGTAGTGGAAGCTTGAACCGTGCTCTGCTGTAGCTCTGTTAGTCCTCTATTCTCTGAGAATAATTATTGTGTTAGAGGACTGAAGATCTCAGGCTGACACGCTGTCTATGTGTCTTAAATACATGTTCTACCCTGAGGGCAAAGCTCAAGACTGCTCAATGCTAGGAAAAATCGGGATTGTCAGAATTGGTTCATCTTCATGGTTTTTCCCAGTTCGCCCCTACTTTGTGAACTTCTTGTCTTTAAAGCCCCCCTGTGGTGAAAACCAAGCTTTTAATGTTGTTTGCATGTCTATGTGGTGTTATTAATCTGCTTTAAGACAAACCATGTGTAAATTCATAAGTCGACAGCATTGCTGAGTATTTTATGCTTAAAACTGCAGTGAACCAAAGACAGTCTCAAAAACACTAGGGATGCACGATATAGGATTTTGGCCGATATTCGATATGCCGATATTTTCAAACTAATTTTGCCCGATGCCGATATATTTGTATTTTTTTTTAAGTGCAAAAAAAAGCTTATTAAAGCTTCTATTAAAGTTCTCAGTCAAGAGCAGTGTGTGATTTCCTCTGTGTTTTGTTGTTTTATTAACATTAACGGGATAGTTCTCCCAAAAATTAAAATTGTCATCATTTACTCTCTCAAGTTTCTTTCTTGTGTTGAAAATAAAAGTTATTTGGAAGAATGTGGCTAACCAAACAGTTGCTGTACTCCAGTGACTTCCATAGTATATTTAAGCACAAGAAAGAAATTAATACAGGTTTGGAGCAACATTAGAGTGAGTAAATAATGACAGAATTGTAATTTCTGGGTGCAGTATCTCTTTAAGGACAAGCGGCAGCATATTATAGATACTGTCTCTTTAAGAGCTGCACGCGACGTGTCTATATGGGTACACACGTTTGACAAGCAGATTTTCTCTGTTTGCTTTCACTTTAGACTTAACCAACTTTGTTTATGTAAACCTTGTGTGTATTTAACAGTATCAGCGCAATAAGACTCGAAAGATTAGTCCAGTATGCAGGCGCTGTGACGGCTTTAGTTCCTGTGAGCGTCGGGTGTAACGCGCTCAGAAAAGCGCATGTTAGAACAGCGCGTCAGCACGTGAATGACATGTTTAACTAGCAAGACTTTGACGCACATGTAAATAATGAACTTTTGTGAATTGCGGTGTCCCGTGAGTGTAACTCTACCTCTGCGTTTACATGTGATGTGATGTGAATGTACGTCGCGTTGTACAGTATGTTGAGATGAAGGCGCCAGAATTGAACTGATAGAATGCACGATACTATGATTTTTCTTCAAAAGTAGATCGTGGAGACATTTTAATCGTCCGCGATCAAAAACCGTGAGACGCACACCCCTAGTTGGAAGTTTAAGTTGCTGGCGCTCATGCTTCGTTCGCGGTCGTCACGTGCGTATAGGAAACACGCCACCCTATCGGCAAGGCTCATCGGCAGAAATATTCATATCGGCGGATGATGGTCATTTTAAGCTTTTATCGGCTGATACCGATGTTGTCCCGATATCATCGTGCATCCCTAAAAAACACGGTTTGAAATCGCTGGTGTTTCTGACGTCACACACTACCTTGTAACCAATCAGATCAACGTGTGATCGTCAACCAGTGGATCTCTGAGCTGAGTGAGTGGAGGCGGGGCTCATTTGCATATTCATAGAACAGCACATACTAAATGATTTGTGGCAGGTGGAGGACATACAGTGTCCTAAAATCAATTCAACACCAGTGTTTTCTCTGAAGGTACTCATTGTGCCACTGCCATCCAACAATGACTCCTGTGGCTACTCAGTTCTTCAACTCCATTTAGATCCAATCACATATTATTTGATTAACTTCATGTTTTCTTAAACTAAGCCTTCAAAAGGGACACGTAACGTAGAATAGGAGATGAATTGTGTATAGGAGTCAAAATCGGCTAAGAGGTAGGCCTAATTAAATGTAACAAATCATGTAAAATCTATCATCTTTTATTGGAAAATTAAACAACATTTTATCAAACTGTATTATTTGTTTTAATCTTATAAGCAACCGAGAAGATAATATTCAAACTACATTAATAAAATAAAATCAAGTTCATAATATATAATATCATGTCAGTATATAATATATTAAATCAGTCAAATTGGCCGACTACAGCGACTCGTCTCAGGATCACTCATTTAATAGTTCATCCGTTGCCAAAATTATGAAAAAAGGTCAGCCAAAAATAGAAAATTGTTGAAAATATTCAAATCAGGAATGTCAGAATCAGATTGCGTAGTTCTTGATGATAAATGTCTATCGAAACATCCAGTAGTGTGGGTTTTTCTCAGAATTTTCTCTGCTTCTCGTAAATACGGATTGTAAGTTATTAATGATTTATTTCTTAGCCGGCCAGTATTCAGTGAAGCGAATGATGGCCATGAGGGAGTTTCGCCTGTTTTTAGTTGTAATATTCCAACTGTCAGCCAGCATACGTTTATGACGGACGTGATAACATGCGTAAGAGGTGAACTAGCCTATGTTTGATTTTTGGCTAATTATAAAACATGCTGGAGAAGTTCGCAATGCTTTTTGTGTAGTTCATTATACTTATTTTATGGAATGATGTTTATTTCGGGGCTTAAATAAATGACATTTTACTCAGAGACTGACATGTTTAGCTTGTCAAAAATGTAACATTCAGCTGTCGCAAGTTCATTGACTTGAAAATCAAGTTTCCTTTTTTACCAGGAAAGGAGTGGTTTTGATGAACAAAGTTGTCTCTTATAACAACAATCTTTTATTCAAACCCATGAAAATGCAGGTCCGGTTGTAAATAATAGTGAAAAATCACTTTTTTAAACTGTTGTTCCATTTTTGCAGATTCTTCAGAAGATTGACTTCTGAAGGCAATTTGTCAGTATCAAGTTTATTTGACAGCATGAGCAAAGCCTTGGATACATTTACAGAAGTTTCGTAACACATGCCACCATTTATAATCTTCCAGTTGGCAGAGTTGCACCACTTTATCAACCTCAAGCTCCTTAATGTCACATTGTTCCTCTTTTGAAGAAGTGCAAAGACCTTTGTGAAACGTTTGTCTGTGTGAGTGAAGTGTTCTGTTTGATACATGTGGCTTTTCCTTCACATCGTCATTTGAACAATCGGTCAATGATACCATGAGCCTCGTGTGTGACATGAAACCGTTGTTGCTTCATCTGAAGTGACTGACTGAAAAGGCCACTCATTCATTGAAGGAATCGTCAGGAAAAATAATTTGTTGAGAATGTCCAAATAATGTTCTTATGATTTTGAAAAACTTTTCATTTTAAATGTAAAATATCTAAAAATGTTGGTGTAAGCATCATGTAATACGTAATAACCTATTGAAAAAAACTTGTATAGTATACTGGAGTTGTACCACATGACATTTTACAACCTGATAGAGGTGTCACAATATATCGGAATACAAAAATGCAACAATATGTATTGTGTATAGTTCACTCAAAATAAAAATAACTGTTTTAGTGTCAGCACTACAGTAAACTGCTATAATGTTGAATTTAATGTATAATAATGCAATGGGGGAATATTTGTGTGTCCTGATGATGCCAAATGTCTGATGTTACCAGTAAAGTGTCCGACATTATTATAAATATATCTAGTCAGTGACGGAGTACAAGCATATTCGCCTTAAATAATTCCGTATTTTCAGCTCCAGAATCATGAATATTGTTATTCTGGTGTCTCTATTGTCCTGTGCTTTGGGTTTCAGCACCAAGTCCATCCTATTCATTTACACACACAATGTAACACCAAATTTAGCGTTTTAATCAACAGTACATTTATTGTTAACCTTTTATCATGTGTCTTGGAGTATCGCAATAATATCGTATCGTGAGTTCAGTGTCGGGGTATCGAATCGTGACATGAGGGCATCGCTACACCCCTACAGACCTGGTTAACCTTGTTGACTGGGAGTGCAGCGGTGCGCTCTGATATCACTTCCTGTTTTGTGTTTTGCTTGTTTTTCTGCATGCTGGGTTTGCAGTGGATTTCACCCGAGGACATTCTGAGCAAGTCAAAGCTGACAGCACTCCTGTGTCTATGCCTACAAGTGCTGTCCCAGCATCATCTCACGGGCTCTGAGCTGCAGCCCTAACAGGATCATGAAAGCTCAAGGAGATTTCCTCATAACTGCTGCGAGAGCATTGCATTCATTACGCTCAAGACTGTTTTCTTTTCATTCATTTCACAATGGCCACAAGTAGATAACATTACTTACTAAACAGAGGTATCTCTTAGTGTTTCTATCTGCAATCACTGGTGACCTTTAAACAGACTCATGTCTTCCGTGGAGATCTAGTCAATAACTGGGTTTATCACACTAGATTCCTGACGGGAAGCTGCTGTTAATGTCAGTAGTGTTCCTTCACTCAGATCCGACTAAAACATGCGTTAGACTTTGAGCTTGTTTTATAGACGTGTCTGATAAAGATGTCTGATTTCCATAGTCTATGAACTCTGATCTTAACAAACAAGGGAAAACAGGCAAACCTAAACTCTGCGGTCAGATTTTCACTCATGCTCCTGACTTCTCTTGTGAAAATGAAAGTGGACAGTGTTTCGAGTTCAGTTCCAGTAATTCCTCATGCTCCGTCATGTGGCTAGAGTGTGGTCCATTACTCGCCAGATACAAAAGACACTGGAATTAAATAATCAGCCCTCTTCTGGAAACAGAAACATTCCTGGGCCGCCGGGATCGAGTCATAGTGACCGGCCACTCACAGTCTTATGCTCATGCTGGAGTTAAACCAACAGCTTATCCTAAAATTAAAATGTTCATTTACTCACCATCGGCCCAATTCTGTGTGACTGACTCTCTCCTGTGGATATCACATGATGTTTAGCACAGTGTTCACACTGTTCATCTCGTCTAGTCCTCTGAAGTCATATGTTCTCTGTGTGAGGTGCACACCAAAATAAAACTGTTCACAGAAATCCTTATTTGCATTTCTAAACTTGGTGTGTTTCCATTTAGCATCATTGTTGCGAAACCTGCCGCGGCACGCTTTGACTCAGCATATTTGAATATATACTACAAAATAGATGAGAGAGCAGTGGAGGAGGGGAGAGACTTTCAATGAAAAATAACAACTTCTCACAAAGCTTTTATATGGCATTTAATATTCAGCATTATTATTGATCTCCTGCATTGACACCATTATATGAGAGCTGAACTGAGCTGGACGATGACATCACGGTTTTCTCCAGAGTGGCTATATATATATATAAATGAACTAAATTAATAACTTTTTTTTTTTTACAACAGAAATGAACCATCACTGAACTTACATAAGCTGGACTAAGATGCTATTTTCTTCTAGATACAAACTTTGTTGCATTATTTTCCTGTTATCTCTGTAAAGCTGCTTTGAGACACTGTATTGTAAAAGCGCTATAGAAGTAAAGGTGACTTGACTTGACATGAGAAGATGAATATAGCACACAAGTCATATTTTGTTTTGACAGCGTCCATCATGTAAAACTCGTTTGAACTTGTGTTTCTTTCTTTCAGTGTACTTTGAGCAGCACTGAATTTGGAAGAATTCCTCTCTTTGGTCATATGCACATCTTTTGGTAACTGAAAGACTGTGGGCCCTATTTTAAGGATCTAAGCTCATGGTCTAAGGCTAGTTTAACGACGGGAAAAATGGTCGGCGCTCCCGGCGCATGGTCTAAAAGGGTCGGCCCTATTCTCTTAATGAGTAATGGGTGTGTTTTGTCCCTATTCTCTTAATGAGTAATGGGTGTGTTTTGTCCCTATTCTCTTAATGAGTAATGGCTGTGTTTTGTCCCTTTTCTCTTAATGAATAATGGGTGTGTTTTGGGCAGTAAACCAATCAGAGTCTCATCTCCCATTCCTTTTAAAAGCCAGTTGCGCTCGTCCATGACGGATTCGCTATTTACACGGCGGAATTTGCAAGTGGAAAAACTGAACGCTTCTCTAGCGAGGAAACAGATCTGCTCGTGCGTGAGGTTAAAGCTGTGTGTGTGTGTGTGTGTGTGTGTGTGTGTGTGTGTGTGTGTGTGAGAGGTTAAAGCTCGCAAGCTGATCATCCACGGGACAAAGTGTAGCGTGTTGTGCACCCGCCTATAGGCGCACATAACTAACCCGCTCTTTAAATAACAAAAAAATACTGCGCCATTGACTTTAGAGCAGGGTTCAGTTGGTCAACGGCTCAGTCTAGTTCAGTTCCTCAAACTGCAACGCTCCACCAATGCGCCTGAACACACACCTGGTTCTCAGACCAGCAGCCCATGGGCCACAGATGGGTGCAAATGCATTTGCTAAATTAAACAATGTGGCGCAGGAGGTGAAAATGATAAGTGCGTCGGGCTGAAACTAGCTAAACACACTTGCGTCGCGCCTGGCGCTGCGTTGTGCCGAGTGTGTGATAGGGGCCATAGTCTCTGTTTTGATCTGACGTCATGTCCTCCTGCAACTGATGATGAGCCTATATTTGAACAAGCCTTGTCATCCCGTTCAGTTAATATGATGTCAGTGTAAAGCATGTGAGTTTAACTGTGTCTTGTTCTTGCAGGGAGAAGCGTTTGATCGTGTCGGCGGCTCCTCTACACACGCACAGAGTGTTGCCAAAGCCAAGTACCAGTTTCTCTTTGGAAACACAGAAGACACAAGCTCATCAGATTGCGGTACTGTATGTTCTTGCCTACTTTACTTGCATGTGATGTATTGTATTCTTACACTTGACCATTTTCCCTATCACTTCTGTGTGTGATGCTATATTTTCTGCTGCTAACGTAATGATGACGTAATCATTAAAAACACTGATTTATTTTATTTTAAAAAGCCACTGAATCAACCTAAATACATCCATTTATACCAACACAACGTTTTATGTGTTAAAGCATATTGAAATAGCTCTTAAGATAACAATTGCAGGTTGCCACTCTATAGCAAACATAACGCTTTACTGGTGAAACCTGAAGGCAGTCGATGAAGTGCATTTGGTATGACAATAAATAGTCAATGGGGATATTTTTATAATTATAATAATAATACTCAGTCCTCATACATAATGCACTTTTGAGAGAGGCAACCAATTGGAGAGTAGATCATCAACATGAGTCACCACCAAAATTGTGATTATTGATGTAGTGATAATTATAGCAACATTTAGGCTTCAGTTGAACTAATTCGATGTCTGCTATTTTTGGCATATTATCCAGCCAACGCATTTTGTCTGGCCATTTTAAGTTAACAACTGTTGACTCATGAAGCGGCTGCTGGTAAACAGCATATTTTCTTTCAGTGGTGCCATTATAACGCATATTTGGGCTTATTTTGGAGAAACTTTTTTTGGGCATGTCAGACCCAGTTTTTCTAGCAAGATCTGGCAACACTGGTCTTTCCGGAGAGTAATGTATGGGATTTCCCTAAGACCACGGGGCTCATGGGAGAAACTTTGGTGAGAGAGAACATACCAAAAAAAAAAGATTCAGTGAAGAAACATACCTTTGTTTAGCATCTAATGGCATCCATTTTTGAGCTGGCATTGTAAAAAAGAAGGCGATGTCACTGTGTAATCGGCTAATTGTTCAGATGTTATATAAATGTGATTGTCTCTGATGTAATTTAGTTGTTTAATGTGGATATCACTGACATGATTAATGAACTGTGCATACAGAACGTGATTAAACTCTCAGTAAAGACACGTTTTCAAGACGCGCTCCTCCAAGATCCCAGTGCTTCTGTATCAGGGGTGTGTCATGCCTCAGTGGCAGCGTTCATGATGAAACCTGTTTCAGGAGGATACACACATGAGTCACGAAGCTCAGAGGCTCAGAAACCAACTGAGCACAGCAGTGACCTTACATCCCAATTCATATAATCTACTGTGCACTTGAAGCAAAGCTGTTCAAACTGGACTCTAGAGACCCCAGGGATTCTGCACAAAAGAGGGAATATTTCTCACAAGCAATTGGAAGTCTTTTAATGTTTGTCTTGATATTAATTGTTAAAGACAATGAATTTGTACACAAGCCCTGCTTTGTTGGCTGTAGCTTTTGGTAAGATTAATTAAGAAACCAGTTTTTCAAATCTAAAAAACGTCTCTTTGCCAAATGGTTTGCTTATGCCTGTGATGTTTTTCTTTACAATAAATGCCACCAGCTTTAATATTTTATATCTTTTGACAATCAGACATTTTTAAGTGTGGCTCATGTGTCTAATCTTAATCTCACACACTGTAAGAGATGTATTGTAAGCTTGATTATATTTCACTCAGTCTGTAAATCCTCTATAGTGAATGCTGCCCCCTGGTGAAGAGTTTCAGCAGTTCTCAACAAACATGACTAATCTGCATGATGCTCAAACAGGTTCACAGTTAGATGATTAATGTTTGACAGACCCTCACATTTCAACCTGTGCATTAAAAAAAGTACAATTCACACATACAATGACCTGATTACACTTTTTCTGTAATGACCCATTTTTAATTTCTGATTAAAAATACATTTTTATAATTTTGAAATAGCATAAAGTAAAGAAATGTCAGGGTAATATAGTTGTCCAGATGTCATAGAAAAGTTCTCAATAAATTATGGAAAGAAAACCTTAGGTTTTTAAGTACATATTCTTTTAAGTGTTCATTCTTTGGGGTAAAAAAATGCTTATTAATAAATGAAAACCGTTTTTCTGTCAAAACAGAATCATTTGTCAAATCACCTTCATTTTGTATAGCGCTTTTAACAATATGGATTGTTTCAAAGCAGCTTTACAGTGATAAAAGGAAATTAAAATAACAGAGATTGTTTAGGCTTTACAGCAGCTCTAGAATAAAGTTATTGTCCAGCTAAAGTTAGTTTTGATTGATTCACTTCCGTTGCGAAGATCATTAGTTATTAACTTAGAGGCCGCTAACACGACACCGCTCTAACAGAAAACCCTTAATGTGCTCCGGCCGCTCACTCGCACAACAGCAGTGCCTGCGGCTCGAGAACACACTCCCTGAAATAGTCAAACGGTTATCAGTTATCTCTGCGCAAACCTTGAAATGCAAACCCTCGAAAACACAGACGTCAAGCACATGCGCATCACGTGTTCAGTCCATAGGTATGCACGTTTGAATATATATGTGCGCAGGCGTGTAGTCCTTTACAAATCAACCCTCAACAAACTACTTGTCTGGCCTTAAATTCATAATACAGAATTTTTTATCACTTCCGTGTGCCATGTGAACCGAAATAATCTTGACAACGATTATCTGTACAGAGGTAAAGGGAAGGAGGCCTTCACAGGGAGAGACTAGTGACACTTCAGGACTGCGTTGTCGTCGTGTACAGGCGCAGGTCCTCCATCAGATCTGGATACGGCCTGGATCCGGCGGACTGCGGTAAACCTCGGGATAAACAGAGAGACTAATATTAGCGTAGACGCCATCCTTCTATGATGTAACGAGTACATCAGGATTTATGGGAAGTGTTCCCGGTTCCGGCTGACCTAATCTATAACATTGAATTAGAGAAGTCTATAGTGTGTTATGTGTCGGGGTGTCACGATTCTCCAAATCCTCGATTCGATTAAATTTTTGATTCTAAGGTCACGGTTCGATTCTCGATTTCTACTAGGGGTGTCCCCGACTAAGGATTTTCATAGTCGAATCAGATTCGTCAAGTCCTGCCTATAGTCGACTAATAGTCGAATCATGTGTGTGGTGTTGGGGAGGGGGCGGGGCTTTAAAATTTATAACATAAATAACTGCAGAAAGGCCACACTGGAGATAGGATTTGCACTTCACATGCAAATCAAATTAAATCGGCTGAATTGCCTGTACGAGCATGCTCTAAGTAGGCCTACAGCGCAACATCGATGCACTGAAAAATAATCAACAATTAAGAACACAGTATACATTTATAATAAATAAAAATACAAAACGAAATAAGTCAGAATCAAGTCACAAGAAGCAGAACAAATGTGTGCAAAATGCCTAAAGTGCAGGGGAACAAATATTCAAAACACAAGTCACAAATAGTTAAATTAGATCACCCTGAGTGATCAATTAATAAAATAAAAATAAAGAAATTATTAAAATAACGAAAGTATGGCCAGGATTGTCAACTTTGTCTTTTTAACTGCAGAAACAACAATAAACGCTAAACTGGAGCGGCAGTCTCTTTAGCTAAACGTGTTCACAGTATCCAAAAATCAAATTAGAACCGGCTGAAATGTTTTGAAATCACTTGTACCCATACCTGATCGAGAAAACTAAATCCAGCCTTTCACTCGGCCTGTGTCCGTTTGAGTCTTTTCAAATTGTGTGCGCGGATAAAATACATTCTAAAACGCTTAACGTGAAAAACGCTTAACGGCTTTGTCCTAAAACTGTTACTGTTATATTAAAAGATCAAATTCTGCACACACCTTAATAATAAAGCATACTATATAGCCTACAGAAAAGTAGATGAGCCCAGAATATGAACGCAACGTGTTTTATTATAGGCTACGTTAAGCATTTCCTCCCATAGAAAACCGTTAAAGAAAAAGCTTTACGTGACTTTCTATAGGAGAAACGCGTGCGTTCATATTCTGGGTTCATCTGCTTATCTGCACATGGAATGGTTAAGGTGTGTAGCCTACTGTGTACATACATTAAGCACGTAAAAGTGCCATTTAAGCGTTTTAAAAGCTTTTTTCACGTTAAGCGTTTTAGAACGTCCCGAGGAAAACCAACCTGTTAACGTTGGCCGGCAGAAGTGCGATCATGGTTTTCCTGATGCTAAATCCAGCCTTGGAGAATATCCTTTCTGACGGTGTGCATCTTTAGATTTTCTTATCCCAGACATTTTTAAAGATTTAAATCCCTGCCGACAAGACGCTCCTCTGTCGCTCACGGATCGAAAGTGAAACTTAAATCTGTCTCGGGGTGTTTGGAGTTATTCACGCTGCACGCACGTTAAAAAATATTTATCAAAAGCTTCTTTCTTTGCACATTTTTATTGACAGCATTATCATAATAGGCTGTATATTAACATATTGACAGAAAACCAGTAGTTCTATGTGAAATCAGACATTGAGCACACTCATATGGCCAAAATGACATAATCCTCGTTTAATAACACATCTGCGAAGATTCGACCGTGAGATTGGTAGTCGAATCAGGCTCCTCCTATCGAAGCATCGAATCTTCGACTATTCGGGGTCACCCCTAATTTGTACATTTATTTTTTTTAAAGCCGAAACCGGCCAATCAGGATTCTCTCTATCTTACATGAGTCAACACCTACTGATCTCTATTCTTCATGTTGTGTTTTCTCAAACAGTGACCTCTCCAACCCAAGCGAACCAGGAAAGCGGCTCAGGTCTTGAGGACGATGACATTGACGAGACGTCCCTCTTCCAGGAGATTGACCGTGAGCTGTCGAAGCTGTTGAGTGGCCTGAGCGCTCGCAGTCATGATGCCTCGGCCCAACTGGACTCGACGCCCGCCTCACCCATGATCCCCTGCAGCGGACACAACCCAAGCCCGACGCCAGCCCTGGACATGGCCAAGAACGGCCCGTCTGAGCTCGTGGGAGACTCTCTGCTGTTCGACTCGTGGTGTGAGGCGCTCATCAAGGACCCCAGCTCCGTCATGGCGGCCGCCAGCGAGATGGGCTGCTTCACACGGGACCCCAGGCCTGCAGCGCCCAGCCCGAATGACTCCGACGCCAGCCCGACTCCAGCTGCGGAAAACACTGGGAAGGAGACGGAGGGCAAGAGGGCAGGAGCAGAAGAACCCGTGGACGAGTCTCTAGAGGAGTCCAACAAAATCCTGGCCGAGATCCCGGGCATCTTCAGCGGCTTTCTGGAAGGGGGCAAACTGCGGGACAAGCCGCCGAAGAAGCTGCGGTTTGTGGAGAGCAGGGCAGAGAGTGTGGCGAACGGAGACATGCAGAACTGCAGTGTGAAAGAGGAACCGAGTCGGGACACGCAGATCTCAGACGCCACAGGAGCGGCTCAGGGGCGAGAGCTCGATCACAGACCCGACCACACACACACAGGAGACAACGCCTCTGACAGGTACAGTGCCTCATCACACTCCTCCTCTCGCCGTAGGGACAGCAGATAGCAGAGAGAGACCGGCAGTCATTCATATTATTCACACTTTTCTATTTAAATCTAAGACATAGTTAAACCGGTGTGTGTTGAACAGGAAACAACCGTGTTCACAGGTAAATTAACTCCTTACATTTTTATTATTTTTGTCTTGTTTGCATATTTTTATGTAACTACACAATTATTTGGGTAACACTTTACAATAAAGTTCACATTAGTTAACTACCTTAGTTAACATGAACTAATAATGAACAATACTTCTACAACATTTATTAATCTTAGTTAATGTTAATTTCAACTTTTGCTAATACGTTATTAAAATCAAAGGTTGTATTTGTTAACATTAGTTAATGCACTGTGAACTAACATGAACAAACAATTAACATTAAGAAAGATGAATAAATACTGTAACAAATGTTTTAGTTAGTTCATGTTAGTTAATTCATTATTAGTTCATGTTAGCGAATTCATTAACTAATTGTACCTTATTGTAAAGTGTTAACATTATTTACATTATTAATGTTTTTGAGCTATTCATACGTTTATTATACTTCTTAAATTGTTATTATGTGAAAAATCTAAAATAAAGCTGTAATTAAAAGATGTTTTTTGCTGGGTTGCCGAGTCCTCGGTGTTCCTGTGGTATTGGCTTCCTTTTTAACCGTTGCCACAAGTGGATTTACTTCCTGTGGGTTCAAGGTTTGACATTTTGCAAAAATAGTGTTTGAAATATTTGACCCATTTTATATTCTAGCAATGATCAAAACGTGCTAGAAAATATTTTTTTTTAAGGAAAGACACTGGAAGGAAGCCTTTCAGCTCCTGCGTGCTCATTTATGAAAACACAATTACTTCTAGGGATTCTGAAGTTGTGTATAATGCACAACGGTGCCTGTAAAATATGTATTTTAGGTGTGGGAGTGGCATATTTTGATATATGGGCTAGTTTTGTTACGCAGACCTGGCAACCCTCATTATCAGACGCTTTATCATTAAAATAATCAGTATTGTATTTCTTATCTCTTTTTAATAGCAATTTAACTTTTTTGGAGACATTTTTAAACGAACACAACATTTTTCATAGACAGCATCTTAACTAAGTGAAACGCTCTGCATGGGCTGTGATGTTTTTAGTATTAAACTGAAAAATTTGGATATTTATAATTTGCATTTTTCTTGACTTGTTTTGCTGTCACATTGCATTTCGGTTTTGCCACAATCTAGAAGGCAATATCATTTTGCTGTCAACCTTTAGGAGTATAGCCGTCAGGTCTGGAGTACAGCTATCTGGATATACTGTATATGTGTATCTCTCTCTCTCTCTCTCTCTCTCTCTCTCTCTCTCTCTCTCTATATATATATATATATATATATATATATATGTGTATATAGTCCACTTTAGACCGTCTACTCTCCGCCTACTGACCTAATGTGTAAACACTATGGGACGCGCTCTAGCCAGACGGGATTTAAACTTTGTTGACTGGAGACACAAGTTTGGTTTGAACTTTGAAGATGAAAAATGTACCAAGCTCAATGTTCTCTCACCATTCCCGATTTCTAACACACACTCGCTGTGTTCGGCTGGTCTTCGGCTGTCAGAGCAGAAACTAAAGCTGATGCTCTCGTGTGTGTTTCTCCTGCAGTTCATATGTAAGTTGCGTGAACAGGGCCATAGAGAGAGACACACGCCTGCACTTTACACACTGCAGAGTCCAAGTGCCCTGTTCATCAGCTCATTACTGTATACAGTCGGTTCTCTACGGTTTCGCTTCCTTTATTCTTTCTGCCTGGTGTTCGTCAGAACTGGTCAGGCTCAATAGAGGAAGCGTTGTTCACTTTCAGCTGTAAGAGGAACCAGGCTTGTGGCTTTATAATGGAATCGGCATTTCTAACTTCCTGTGGGCGGCTCTCATGAATTTGTTTAGAAAATATACAGATCATAAATAACATCTAGCATAAAGTTGCATTGTCATGGCAATTAACATATCTGTTGTACGACCTAAAATTATGTGTTAAATTATAATTTCATAAAAGTCATTGGTAACACTTTACAATAAGGTTCATTAGTTAACATTAGTTAATGTATTAACTAACATGAACTAACCATGAGCAATACATTTGTTACAGTGTTTAATAATCATTGTTAATGTTGGTTAATAAAATACAGCTGTTCATTGTGTGTTCATGTTAGTTCACGGTGCATAAACTAATGTTAACAAATGCATTTAAATGTTGAAATTTAATATGAACAAAGATTAATAAATGCTGTAGAAGTATTGTTTATTCTTAGTTCATGTTAACTAAGGTAGTTAACTAATGAACCTTATTGTAAAGTGTTACCCAATCATTGGTAACATAATACAGTATTTCAGTAATAAGATGCATAAATGCTTTATGGAAATGATAGTTTGAGAAGAAATGTGCTTCATTTATGAACTATGATCCTAAAAGGCTATGTATTTTTTTTTAATGCAACTGTAATTCTTCTCATTCTGGGGTGAGATCATGTGACCCTCCCTGTTTTCGTGAAACTCACTCTTACGGCGTGTGTTGCCAGATTAGCATATGTCGTAGCATACGCTTGAGTTTTACCCATCATGAGTTCTCCTGAAGTAGGACATGTAAAGGTACGCGTGTCACAAAGCCAGCTTCTGTTGAGGTGTTCCTGTTTCGCGCTGTTGTTGAGATGTGTGTGTGTGTGTTCCAGGAGTCCTGAAGGCGAGAGTGACTCCACAGATGTCTTCAGCTGCCGGTTCGAGAGCATCCTGGAGTCTGAGCGTCTGCGGGCGACTCTCTACAGCAGCATGGACTCGCTGGACCCTCAAGCTGAAGCTGAACCCGAACCCCGGTCCCAAACCGCCCCGGAGCCCTCCTTCGCCCTCGACATCCCCCTCACGCCCATGATCCAGCAGCGGCTGAAGGACAGAAGCCTGTTCCTGGCCCCCCCGGACCCGAGCTCGGACACTGAGGTGCTGAGCGTCTCCAAGCCGAGCGGGGGGGCGGCGCTGGAGCTCACCTCGTCCTTCCTCTCCACAGCGAACGGTGGAAACCACAGAGACTGGCTGACGGGCTGTTTAAGGTAGCGACACACACTTCACAAAAAAAACGCAACTCTTTTTGACTTTCACATGGTTGCAAAAATTGTAGATGT
Organism: Rhinichthys klamathensis goyatoka; assembly: GCF_029890125.1. NCBI lineage: Eukaryota > Metazoa > Chordata > Actinopteri > Cypriniformes > Leuciscidae > Rhinichthys > Rhinichthys klamathensis. The sequence continues at coordinate 230,752 of NW_026606759.1, forward strand.
GTAGCTTTTTTTTTTAGCACTGGGCATAGTTTGATTAAAGCTGAAGAGCTTGTGTGTGTGTGTGAGAGAGAGAGAGAGAGAGAAAGAGAGAGAGATAGAGATTATATGGCGCCCTCTGCTGAAAAGTCTTATAAACTGCACTTAAAGTCCCCCTGTAGTCAATAATTTTATCCCTAAAACTCATCTTTGTTCACCAAAATGACATTTAAGTGTTTTTTTCTTGAAAAAAAATTCTTCATGCCTTAAAATATCTTGAATGTAACTCGACACTCTTGCCTCATTTAGTAAACGCGGCTCTATGAATATGCAAATGAGCCCCGCCTCCACTCACTCCCTCAGCTCAGAGATCCACTGGTTGACGATCACACGTTGATCTGATTGGTTACAAGGTCGTTTGTGACGTCAGAAACACCAGCGATTTCACACCGTGTTTTTGAGACTGTCTTTGGTTCACTGCAGTTTAAGGAGAAAATACTCAGCAATGCTGTCGACTTATGCTTTAAGACAAACCATGTGTAAGTTCATATTAATAACACCACATAGACATGTAAACAACATTAAAAGCTGGGTTTTCACCACAGGGGGACTTTAACTAAAACCATCAAACACCTTCGTCACTTTAGATAAAGTAACTATTATTTTTATACATTTATATATAACTTCTATCATTTCAGCTAGTTTCCTGGGCAGCATTTCTAATGTTCATCTAGTTTAACTTGATGTACTAAAATAACTAAAACTAAAACATTGAAATTTAAAAACTTACAAAAAAAACAACTTTAAACATATTTTATTTCAGCTAGTTGCGAAGGTTTTTTTTTAAAACTAAAATAGAAAAACAAATTATAAATAAAAACTATGTACATAAATTAAAAAAAATATTACAAATATTAAAAAATACCAAAACAGAATTACTAAAACTTTAACATTAAAATGGAGAGTTTAACTGTAAAACTGTAAAAAATTATACTAATCTCAGTGATACTAAAATAATTTTCAGAAAGTCTTTTTTCAAGATAACTGTAATCCATAAATAAGAGTTAAGAAGTGATAAAAGTTGTCTGAAAGACATCAGACTCTAGTACGTCACAACAGTAGTATAGTTATTATACAGGGTTCCTACGCAGTTTGGAAAAGTATTGATAATATTTGTGTTTCCAGACTATTTCCCCTATTCAGTTTTCTCAAATATAAAATTAGGAATTTCTAAAAATAAACTGATCATACAAACAGAGTGATTTTATGGCAAAAGTTTAGTGATTAAATGTATATGAAGTTAATGTAACTGATGTCAGAAAGAGTTGCACACTTCCAGTGGCAAGCAGCGAGTGTGTGCTAGTGAGCATCAGCAGAGCTCAACTTTAGGATCAGGAGAGCAGAGTACGCATAGACCTGTTCTGATCCGCTGTGTTTTGTGATTGATCGTATCGCATTACACACATTTTTCCCGGTCAGTGTGGACAGAATAAGTGCTTGTCGCTGGAAATGGACTGGTTAGCAGCACTAACTCAAGCGGTTTCATTGTAAAGCATCATCTCAGGTTGGAGCATCAGTGTTCATTTTACAGTGTCGTCAAGCAGGGCTCAATCCAATGTCCGAGTCAGAGCTAAATCATTTATTACATCCGTTACATATGACCTTATTTGACTTTCATTACATTACAAATATGTTTATTGATCTTTTCTTACTATGATCTTTTTAAAAGCCACCATTTGCAACTGTTGCTTAAATTACTTCCGTTGATTCCATTATAAAATCAACTGTATTTATAATTTGTCTTATTTAAAACTGGAACAGAAACCCAATAGATGAAAACTTATTTTTGATTTTGCTGATGTCGATACTTTCATATTTATTTTTAGAGGTGTTCTTTACAGTTTCATTACACTTTCATTATTTCATATTTATCGTGACTGAAGCTCATTTTATACACTTATATGCTTCCTCTGGCCATATACACCCTGCAAAGGGACAATCGCATTAAAGAAATACGGGAATAAACTCACAGCCGTGGTAATCAAAGCAACATCTTCAGGCCTTGTGGATGCAAAGAAGAAACCAGAGATGCATTTAATGTCCGATATGTTTATTAAACCTCTGATGACAGAGCCAGTGTATTGTGTTCTTAAAGGTTTTAAAGCTTTTTAATGCCAAGGACCCTTCAGGAGGGACCCTTCATAAAATATAAAGCAGCTACTGTATACACAATTTATTTGATCAAAAATACAGTAAAAACAGTAATATTGTGAAATAGTATTACAATTAAAAATAGCTGTTTATGTGAATATATATAGTAAAGTGTAATTTATTCCTGTGATCAAAGCTGAGTTTTCAGCATCATTACTCCAGTCTTCAGCGTCACATGATCCTTCAGAAATCACTCTAATATGATTTGATGCTGAAGAAACATTTATGATTATTATCAATGTTGAAAACCGTTGTGCTGCTTCATATTTTTGTGGAAACTGTGATACATTTATTTTTCAGTATTCTTTGAAGAATAGAAATTTCAGAAGTACAGCATTTATTTGAAATAGAAATCTTTTGTAACGTTATAAATGTCTTAACTGTCACTGTTTGTCACTTTTTGACAATTTAATGTGGCTTTGTTGAATAAAAGTATAATTTAAAAAAAACAAAAAAACAAAAAAGTACTGTTAAAGGTGCAGTAAGCAATTTCTGTTGAAAGTGGATTGGACCGAGCACCACAACACACTTGTAGCCAATCAGCAGTAGGGGCGTGTCCACTCATGATGGGGGAGGATAGAGAGAGAGCCAATCAGCAGTAGGGGCGTGTCTACTCATGATTGGGGAGGTTAGAGAGAGAGCCAATCAGCAGTAGGGGGTGTGTCCACTCATGATGGGGGAGGAGAGAGAGAGAGCCAATCAGCAGTAGGGGCGTGTCCACTCATGATGGGGGAGGATAGAGAGAGGGAGCCAATCAGCAGTAGGGGCGTGTCTACTCATGATTGGGGAGGATAGAGAGAGAGCCAATCAGCAGTAGGGGCGTGTCTACTCATGATTGGGGAGGTTAGAGAGAGAGCCAATCAGCAGTAGGGGGTGTGTCCACTCATGATGGGGGAGGAGAGAGAGAGAGCCAATCAGCAGTAGGGGCGTGTCCACTCATGATGGGGGAGGATAGAGAGAGGGAGCCAATCAGCAGTAGGGGCGTGTCTACTCATGATTGGGGAGGATAGAGAGAGAGCCAATCAGCAGTAGGGGGTGTGTCCACTCATGATGGGGGAGAGAGAGAGAGCCAATCAGCAGTAGGGGTGTGTCCACTCATGATGGGGGAGAGAGAGAGAGCCAATCAGCAGTAGGGGCGTGTCTACTCATGATTGGGGAGGATAGAGAGAGAGCCAATCAGCAGTAGGGGTGTGTCCACTCATGATGGGGGAGGATAGAGAGAGAGCCAATCAGCAGTAGGGGTGTGTCCACTCATGATGGGGGAGGAGAGAGAGAGCCAATCAGCAGTAGGGGGTGTGTCCACTCATGATGGGGGAGAGAGAGAGAGCCAATCAGCAGTAGGGGTGTGTCCACTCATGATGGGGGAGAGAGAGAGAGCCAATCAGCAGTAGGGGCGTGTCTACTCATGATTGGTGGAGGATAGAGAGAGAGCCAATCAGCAATAGGGGTGTGTCCACTCATGATGGGGGAGAGAGAGAGAGCCAATCAGCAGTAGGGGCGTGTCCACTCATGATGGGGGAGAGAGAGAGCCAATCAGCAGTAGGGGTGTGTCCACTCATGATGGGGGAGAGAGAGAGCCAATCAGCAGTAGGGGCGTGTCCACTCATGATGGGGGAGAGAGAGAGAGCCAATCAGCAGTAGGGGTGTGTCCACTCATGATGGGGGAGAGAGAGAGAGCCAATCAGCAGTAGGGGGTGTGTCCACTCATGATGGGGGAGAGAGAGAGAGCCAATCAGCAGTAGGGGTGTGTCCACTCATTATGGGGGAGAGAGAGAGAGCCAATCAGCAGTAGGGGTGTGTCCACTCATGATGGGGGAGGATAGAGAGAGAGCCAATCAGCAGTAGGGGCGTGTCCACTCATGATGGGGGAGAGAGAGAGAGCCAATCAGCAGTAGGGGTGTGTCCACTCATGATGGGGGAGGATAGAGAGAGAGCCAATCAGCAGTAGGGGCGTGTCCACTCATGATGGGGGAGGATAGAGAGAGAGCCAATCAGCAGTAGGGGAGTGTCCACTCATGATGGGGGAGAGAGAGAGAGCCAATCAGCAGTAGGGGTGTGTCCACTCATGATGGGGGAGGATAGAGAGAGAGCCAATCAGCAGTAGGGGCGTGTCCACTCATGATGGGGGAGGACAGAGAGAGAGCCAATCAGCAGTAGGGGAGTGTCCACTCATGATGGGGGAGGATAGAGAGAGAGCCAATCAGCAGTAGGGGCGTGTCCACTCATGATGGGGGAGGATAGAGAGAGAGCCAATCAGCAGTAGGGGAGTGTCCACTCATGATGGGGGAGGATAGAGAGAGAGCCAATCAGCAGTAGGGGCGTGTCCACTCATGATGGGGAAGGATAGAGAGAGAGCCAATCAGCAGTAGGGGCGTGTCCACTCATGTGGGGGAGGAGAGAGAGCCAATCAGCAGTAGGGGCGTGTCCACTCATGATGGGGGAGGAGAGAGAGACTCTGTTCGCCACTTCCGGTGAGAGTACGCTGTGCGCAAAATGGCTGCCGCTGATCAGTTTGTTTGTTGATCATTTCATCATCAATTGTTCATGTCAACGTGTTGTTTTCTTCTGGGCGACACTGCTTTGAACGGGGCGTCTGGATGTGCTTTCTCGGGATATAAAATCTGGACTTAACGGGACAGTGTTGGATGTTTGAGTGAAGCATCTTGAACTGTTGTGTGATATTGGGACTTAAGTATCACATCTTCTGAAGTCCCTCTGACATTCCTTGGACAATTTTGGACAATTTTTGCAAACTTCTGTTCAGCGTCTCACTTTGTGAAATCCCTGTGAGCCCTCTGCCCACTGTCTTGGGTTTACCACTCTGTACTCTCGGTGGGTAAGTTTCCTCTTGTTTATTGAGTAGTGTTTCTTTGTGGTTCTGCCTATTCGGGCCTGGCTAACGTGGAGTGCTGTGGCCTCACTTTACTGTTTACCGCGAGCCCTCTACCGCTGCATATCCCTGGGTCCCATAACATCTGACGCAACCGGTAAGCAAGTTTCCACTTGTTTGGCGAGCTGTTTTGTTTGGTTTTGTGGATCACACCTAGCGTCAGCTGGGTTTGGCTAACGTGGTGTTGTTTAGGGTGGCAATACTGCTTTCTGTGAGTGCTGTCTTAAACTGTGCAAGGAGATGTCTTTTGCTATTAATAACTCTCCGGCATTGAGACCGCTGGCCCTAGTCTTTTTTGGGCTTGTTTTGCTTCTCATTGACGGTAGGGATTTTCATTATACTTTATTGCAACTGTATAACCTAAATCGTCTCTCCCGACTGGAAACCTCTAGATTTGATTGGTGTACTACCCTCGGAACGTTATATCCATCTGTCTGCTAAACGTCGCTGGTCTTATGATTGCAACTCCTCTCTATCAATACCTGTGATCTGGTCGCAGAGATCGAAGCGTTACCATAGTAACAATGTGACTTCATCGTGCCAGGACTCTCGTACCCCTAACCAGAGATGCGGTCTACTCGTCAACGCACGTTCCCCATCGACACAATTGCGCTCTTTTGAACACTCGTTCTTGACTGGCAAGGGTACACTGCTGAATAAAATTACAACTGATTTTATTGAACTGAACCTTTTAACCCCTCCTGGATATAGTTATCTGACAAAACCTCGACTTAGTGGCAGAGGTGGTGGCCTGGCTGTGATCTTTAAGAACAATTATAAAGTGACAAAATACGACGTTCTTGATGTTCCTAGTTTGAATGTCTATCACTTAAAATTGCTGGTCCCGCTCCGCTTCTGATTTTGTTGATTTATAGACCCCCTGGGATATAATACAAACCTTTTCTCTGAATTGACTGAACTTCTCGCTCTCGCCTGTGCCCAGCATGATACAATCATGATGCTGGGTGACTTTAACATACATGTTGATTCTGATTGTACTTCTGCAAAAGACTTTATGTCTGTTTTGGATTATTTTGAAGTATCTCAGCATATTGATTTTCCCACACTTTCTCATTCTCATACTCTCGATTTGCTTTGTACTGTTGGTATTGACAATGTGCATGCTCAGGGTCATGATTTGGGCATAAACTAATTGTCTTCGACTTAACACTTCCTCTTGTAAAACCAAAAACTAAAACTACTATATCTTACCGTAACTATTGCTGTCTCTTCTCTTCCTTCCTCACTCAACCTCCTGAGTCCTGATGAGATAATTTCAACCTATGATGAGTCTATTTGTAATGTTTTGGATGATCTTGCTCCATTAATAACTAGAACTGTCCCGTCTACCCATTCCTCTCCTTGGTTCACCCCTGAGCTTAGAGTAATGAAAACAAGTAGTCGTCTTGAAAGACTTTACAAAAAATCTTCCCTTCTTGTCCATGCCATGGCCTTTTCAGATTCAGTAATGAAATATAAAGAAGCACTTAACATTGCGCGTTCTGACCATCTTTCTACTGTTATCAACAAAGCCAAGTGCAAACCTAAAGCTCTTTTCTCTGAGATAAACAAACTGGTCAAACCATCATCTGTAGCTATTACTGGCTCTGTTGATCTCTGTGAAAGTTTTCAGTAATTTATAAGTAATTTAGTAATTTAAAAATTTATAACATTTATTAAGCTTTTTAAACAACTGCCTCTTCCTATTCAACTCCATATCTGATAGGTCGTCCTCTCGACACTTTTTTACTCACAAATACATCTGTGGTTGAACAACTGATTGTCAAATCTAATTCTACTTCCTGTATACTTGATCCTATTCCAACATACCTTCTAAAAACCCTTTTGCCTTCACTTATTCAACCTATTACTCATGTTATGAATAGATCTCTTGCCATTGCCTATGTTCCGCATGATCTAAAAGTAGCGGCCATCGCTCCAATAACTAAAGAAGTCAGTTATAGACAACAATTATAGACCAATATCGAACCTTGATCCCGTACCGTCACTATTTCTCATGGTGTACCTCAAGGTTCTGTACTCGGTCCTCTTTTTATTTCTCATCAGACTGTATGGTCTCAACTCTCTTAGTTACGCTGATGTTATTCAAATTTATTTCACGGTTAAACCTAACTCAGCTTGTCCAGCCGCTTCTGTTATCTCTTGCCTTCAGGAACTTAAAACATGGATGTCTGATAACGTCTTACAGCTTAATGCTGGCAAAACTGACAAAAAAACAGTTGATTGGCACTAAATCACAGAGCATGACATTTTCATTTATATTGATGGTGTCCAGACATCAATGAAAATGTCATGCTCTGTGATTTAGGGCCAATCAACTGTTTTTTTAGGGCCAATCAAACTGTTTTTCAGCACACGAATGAGAAATAATAGAGGACCGAGTACAAAACCTTGAGGTACACCATGAGAAACAGTGACGGTACGGGATCGATTCTCACCTATCCTAACAAATTGCTGTCTATCCGATAGATATGAAGTTAACCATTGAAGAGCAACTTTTGTTTTGTTCGACGACTCGTTGCGTTTTGACTCACACATTGGTCAGATTGTTAAATCATGCTTCTTCCACTTGCAGAATATTGTTTGTATACGTGCCTCTCTTGCTTTTGGAGATGCTGAAACTGTTATCCACGCGTTTATAACCTCCAGATTGGACTACTGTAACTCCTTATATAGCGGCTTACCCACCAAAGCTATACATCGCCTCCAAATGGTGCAAAACTGTGCTGCTCGAGCCCTTACATATAATAAAACATCTGCACATATTAGGATCCCCGTTAATACTAGAAAAGCTGCCCAGCGCTGGACAGAGCTCAGCGGGAAGGCCTGATAACGTCCACTAGTGTTGTTTCTACTCCACACGTGAGTAACACTGGTTTTGCTTTGTTTCACAGAGCCAAGATTTGCTGTTGTTGTAATGTTAGCTCTAGTAACAGGACAGTTTGAGTGTCTTTGTTTGTCTGGAGCTGCTGGCGACTAACAACATACTCTTGCTTGCTTGTATATACTCTTGTGTACTGTATGTTCATTTTTTGTTCTTCCTTGTCGTTCGTTTGTCATCTTTGCTTTATTTTTCACAAAGCATTATCTTGCTTGGCTTCAGAGAGACATCCACTCTTGCATTGCGTATTTGTGCATTTTGGTGTTGAAACAATGAAGGGAGGGTGTGTTTGTTTGGGTCGATTTCAAACATCAACAGTGTTTCCCAGAAAGCGCTCACTGCACCTTTAAGATATTGCAGGGCTGATGGGAAACGATGGAGTACAGAGGAGTGAGTCAAGACACAAACACCTGTTACAGGATTTTATAGAAAATCGTTTCCAAAAGAGAGGGATGTCACTGCATAAGAAGCTATGTTCAGTTTGGCTCTGTTCACAATATGCGCATTTGAAGTGAATTCAGTTTTTGTGGATTTGGAATGAATGTTTTGTACAATGTGGTTGTGATTCCTGTACATAACCAAACTGTGTGTGTGTACAGAACAAAATTAAACACTCGAAAGACCAATGAGATACTGATCAGCTGAGTTGAAACTGCACAGAATTGAAGCAGCTCGTGTGTTTTGTGGACGAGTAAATGCAGCTTATACACTTAATTAAACCGGCTGTTCACTGCATTCATTCAACCTCTCATGTGGATTAGGGCTGCAACAACGAATCGATTAAATCGATTAAAAATCGATTTCTGAAAGAGTTGGCAACGAATTACATAATCGATTCGTTGCATCGCGCAACACGGAAATGTTTGAGTATTTAAAAAAAATTGGAGTTGAGCGCGGAGCACTGTCGCTCAATCGCGGAGCGAGCGCGAGAGAGACCGAGTGTGTCCGTCTACTCTATATCATTCTATATAGATCAGTGGTCCGAGATCGCTCGCGCGCGCGCGAGATCGAGAGAGAGACCGAGTGTGTCCGAGATCGCGTGCGAGAGAGAAAGAGACCGTGTCCGAGATCGAGAGAGAGAGAGAGACCGAGTGTGTCTGATTATTAGTAATTTGGTACACTAACACTACATAGTAATTAGGCCTACTATATAAGATATAAATAAAAACAACAATTAGATTCTTACCACTGAATTAGCAGACTGTGATTTGAATCAGATAGACATACAATGAAAACACTTTCTTGTCTGCCCAAATAGCCTACCACTACAAGGGCAGGGGAATATTTTTTCCACAATTTGCAGCACTGATTTTTTCAATCTTTACTCTAATGACTCAGAGAAACACTATATGCTCAGAAAGGATAAGCTGCAAAATACCTTACACACCATAGGAGATGGTCAATCCATTGTATTTGTTTTTTTAAATATTATTTAATATTGTATTTATATTTTATATACATTGTATTTATAATTAATATTAGGATAGATTAGAGATATTATCTTCCCTTATAATTATTATTATTGCTATTATTATTACCTATTATAGGTAATATGATAATAGGTGCATTTGCTTGTTAAAAATGTCAAACATTTTGTTAAAGATTATAACATCTTTGACAAAAACAAAACACATGTCTGTGAGTGTGTATCTGTAAGTGTGAGAGTTTGTGAGTGTGTGTTAGTGTGGTGTAGAGAACAAGTTCTGACGTTCAAACAAATCCTGTTTTCTGATTTGTATTTTTCTTTTTTTTTTTATCAATTATTTATTGTTCTGACAGCAGCTCACTTTATTTTTTAAAAGCCTATATATATATTATTTGGCAGATGTAAAGCATATGTAACCCCTCCACCCGGGTCCCACTCGAACCCGGGTCTCCGGCATGAGAGTCAGGTGCTCTAACACAACGCATTCTCACCCCAAGGCGTCACTAAAATGACAATTTTGACCATGCTTCAATATTCAACGCTTTAGGCACCCTTTAACGTCAGTTACATGACACGATCCTAGGGCGTCATCTTACTGACGCTTTACCTAAGCGTCAGTTAGATGACGCGGGTAGGTTTAGGTCTGGGGTAGGGTTATAGCGTCATCTAACTGACGTTAAAGGTAAAGCGTCATCTAACAAGGAGGCTAAAGACTGCAGCCTCTAGCATCTGTCGCTAGAGCGCCTATTGAGATCAGAGGAGTGAGGTTTACTCGCACAGCAACTACTAGCTGGCCTCCATTACACATACATGTGTATGTTTTTTGTTAGTCCATTTTTTTGCACTGGATTTTTTTTTCACGGTGAATTTGCACTGTCAGTTCTGTTTTTTAATAAAGGATTGGAAATTAATGCTTTTGTTTGTTTTAAATCCGATTCATCGATTAATCGAAAAAATAATCGACAGATTAATCGATTATTAAAATAATCGTTAGTTGCAGCCCTAATGTGGATAATTTGATGAATCAGTGCTTATATATGGATATAATATAATTTGTAAAGCACATTTGAGACCAACATGCAGCAAGACAAACTGAATCAGTGCTTATATATGGATATAATATAATTTGTAAAGCACATTTGAGACCAACATGCAGCACAAGAAACACACTGTCCCACAGCACAACAGTGATCAGTAAACATGCGTCCTCGTCAGAAATCACGCTACATCTCCTCATCATCAGACCCATCAACCCTGCTGTTATTTATAGCTCCGGCGCAGCATCAAACCGCAGGCTGCAGCCTTGTGCCCCAGAGCATGATGGATGTAAACAAAGCACACACACACACACTCACGCGTGTGTTTGGCCCAGCCCCCGGCCGGCCCGCAGATGGAGTGAGACGCCGGAGTTGAGCTGTAGTGATGAGACTCGCTCCAGTAATGAATAAGCACAAGCAGAGCGCCGTGTCCATGTAGGTCAGAGCCGAGCATCAGGAGTGTGTCCACACACACGCCAGCCGACGGTCATGGGCTCCGTAGTGTCGGCCTGCTTCTCCCAGCCGGGCCTGTCCAACGCCGAGAGTGTGTCCGTCCAGTAAGTCTTGACCTTCGGCTTGCATGACAAACGCTTCTCAAACGCTGTGGCGATTCACGCGTGCAGCATCTCCCAGCGTGTGTGTGTGTGTGTGTGTGTGACTGCAGTGACGTCTCAGCACCAGCCCTCGTGTCTGTCCGCTGTCAATGTCCTCTACAGCTGAAAGGTTGAAGCTTTCTGTGTGTGTGTGTGATTCTCCCCTCCCTCTCGACTCCAGTGGGCTGATCCTGAAGCACATCATGAATGATAATAACTCTAAACACAGCTGATGCTTAGTAATGGTTATAAAGCTGCTCGTATTGTGTTATCATTACTCATGAACTGCTGAGTCACGGAACTGCAAACCTTTACCTATTTCTGCTGTTCATTCATTGCTGTGTAACTTGAAGAACTAATAAACAATTCTGTCTTGAGTGCAAATGCAGGTCCTTTAATTGGGACTAAAAACAAACAGGCTCGTATTAGGGTAATGGTGTGGACACATTAGTGACATTTCAGTGAAACAAACGCTTTACAGGGTTTCCGCGGGGTCATAAAAAGTCATAAAACGTCTTAAATTTAATAATAAGAATTTTAGGCCATAAAAACGTCCGGTTTTTCCATACAAGGTCATAAATTACATTTAGCCACGTCTTAAATTGATATGCTCATTCATTCATTATCGCGATATAATGTTTTCTCTATAAAACGATATCAAGAGTTCGATAAATGTTAGATCATGTTTATGCGCCAAAAGCAGAACGAAACTCATTTGAACCGCGCGCGCGCCTCACGGAGCGTTTATCCGCTCGGCTCAAAGTCCAAACGGCAGCGTAGCGCGATCAAGCTCACTAGAGCAGACGCGTTCTTCTACTGTCTATGGTTAACTTTGATCAGTCTCGATCACGAGATCCAGTGAGAAGCAATTGAATTCAGCGAAGAACACAAATGTCTCAGTGATTTAAACCAGTTTAAAGGCAGATGAAACAGCGCTGACGAACAGGAGAAACACTGTGCGCAACTATACAGTCAGAAAGCTTTTCCATCTACACATTTACATCCTTTACCATGGTTTTACTGTAACGTTAGCCTAGTAATATTAACTGCACCATGAAATGTGGGATACATATTGAATTGTATTATATTATTAATGTAGACAATGTATTAAAGGACTAATGGAATATAATTACAGTATTTATGTATTTAGGCTATAGCCTACTGTTTTTCATACATTTCATAAAGATACGTGCCATCAAAGTCAGGCAACACAAACCTGTTTCAAGACTTGAAACAATATCCCCCATTAGCACATGCAGAAACTAAGAAATAAATTTTGAAATAAAGATATTATTTTTGTTAAGGAAAAAATACAAATGTTTGAATGTTCTACCTCAGATTTGTGAAATGTTTACCTGTTTGGCAAGTGTTTGTCATGATATGTTTTGACAATAAAGAGTAGTTTAAAACCACAATTAACGCTCTGGTTTCTACAACTTTCAGTTGGGAACAAAAATCTGCCTTCAAAGTTCAAAGAAATAAAGAATTGACATTTATCGTCATAATTATCGATATTGACTGATATATTATAGTGATAAGTGTTGTGTTGTTCCTGTGTTATTGATACTTAGGAATAGGGAGCCTTCAGTTTGTTACTCTTAAGAAAATGGAACCTTTAAATAATTAAACTTATTACTTTTAATGAAAGTCAATAAAAAAAAGACTTTTGAAAGGAAGTTATTTTTCGTAATTCGAGTAGGTCATAAATTTAAATCATATTGGTCATAAAAAGGTCTTAAAAGGTCTTAAATTTGACTGACTAAACCCTGCAGAAACCCTGGCTTTAAGATGCGGTCACATGTAATGTAGTCTGGCAAATTTTGCTAATCCAGTCATTTCAATAGTAATCTATGCAATTTGGAATTTCTTGTGATTTCTCCACATAGATTTTGCATTGGGTTCAAGTTTATACGAATTCTGTGAAATTTTACGGGCAAAAAAGCTCCGTTGTCTATTGTCATTAGTGTAGTGATAGTGTAGTGCACAGCTCACACAGAAGTCAGTGTCAAACCGAGCAGCTTCCCGTTGGCCAACATGACGCATCTGTGTAACCAACTTGAACCTGCTGCAAAATCTGTCGGGGGAAATTTCCAATCATTTTGATTTCAATTTTAATGACTGGATTTCGCAGAACAACAATAAATGTGATGGTTTGTTCTAAACTACATCATCTTGATAAATGTTTTCTAATGACGTCATTAGTACAAGCAACTTAACTCATCATTACTGTAATGTAGTCTGCGACAAACTGTCTAGATTAGTAATGGTGTGTTTTAGGGCTGAATGATATTGAAGAAAAGTGCGATATGCGATACGATAAAGTCTGTAAAATAAACTTAAATTATCTTTCAAATTATATAACCTACATACTTGTTTCACATTCTTTTTGCTGTGTTATTTTAACACCAGTGTACAGCACGGGGTTAGGGTTTCAGGTTATCCTACATTAGAAGAGACTGAATAATCAAATGTAAAAATAAAACACTGCTTAGTCTTTACTGTATGAATAAAATATATACTGATTCTTATTAAAGCTACAAAAGTTATTCAGCCGAGAGCAGCGAGTGATTTTCTGTCTTTTGTTCATGACCACAGTTATTGCAAGCTGTTGTGATGTGCATATCGCGATATACACATTTGCGATATTTCGATAGTTTCGATATATTGCGCAGCCCTAGTGTGTTTGTGGAATGGGGCTGTTCAAGAGGAAATGCATTTTACCTGTATCTGCTGTTAAATCATTACTGTATAACTTTAAGAACTAATGAACAATTCTGTCTTGAGTGCAAATGCAGGTCCTTTAATTGGGACTAAAACCAAACGGGCTCGTATTAGGGTAATGGTGTGGACACATTTGAGTGAAACAAACGCTTTTAGACAAACCCTAAACCATCATGCTCTTTATATTCCTCAGCGCTTGTCCTCAGAACATGCGTGTTGTTCTCAGTGTGGCTGATTAAAGCAGTGATCAGCACTTCTGCCATCCTTTACGTCCACATGGCCACACACTCGGAGGTACACAGTGTGTGTGTGGCAGGTGCTGATGTCATGTGACGTGTCTCTCAGCAGTGTGTGGGTTTGTGCCAGTGCTGGAGGTCTCACTCACACACCCGTTTCGGTTAACCACCCTTCATGTGCCTGTGGCTTGTCTGAGTTTTCTGTCATGACATGTGACAGTATAGGCTGGTACTGAGGGAAACGGGGTAATGTGTCTCAATGGGCCGATTTACACTTGGCCACTTGATCGGATAGCTGTGTGAATGGCCTCCGAAATTAATTGGAGGTAATTCTGTATTCTCTCCTCGGTGGCGCTGATGCCACTCTCTCTTATTGCAGATTTTGACTATAAACTTAGCTGATGATGAATAAAATGCTGCACATATTTGTTACTCTTCATGATGTGATCCTGTTGAATTTGCAAATTGCGCAGGAATTGGAGATCAGATTTATTCATGAGATAGAGTTATGTGGCCAAGCTTAGTTGTAATGTAGGGGGGTAACATATTTCCAGTATAGGCAATATATTGCAAAACAAAAATGCATCAATATGTATCGTGGATAATGACACTATGTATTGTGGATAGTTTATCACTCTGTGCGAGAAGAAAATTTAAGTTTTCAGAGTTTTAGTGTCAGCACTACAGTAAACTGCTATATATAATGTTGATTATAATGTATAATAATGCAATGGGGGAATATTTGTGTGTCCTGATGATGCCAAATGTCTGATGTTACCAGTAAAGTGTCCGACATTATTATAAATATATCTAGTCAGTGACGGAGAACAAGCATATTCATCTACAATAATTCAGTATTTTCAGCTCCAGAATCATGAATATTGTTATTCTGGTGTCTCTATTGTCCTGTGCTTTGGGTTTAGCACCAAGTCCATCCTATTCATTTACACACACAATGTAACACCAAATTTAGCATCTTAATCAACAGTGCATTTATTGTTAACCTTTCATCATGTGTCTTGGAGTATCGCAATAATATCGTATCATGAGTTCAGTGTCGTGATCGTGACATGAGGGCATCGCTACGGCAAATGTTTTTTCCTATTCATCAGGCTGATCTGCACTGTTGGGATTGAAGGAATCACCACACACCCTGCTAATCACCTGACCCGGGTGAGATCTGACCGGAGGAGGGATGCTGTGTGTGTGTGTGTGTGTGTGTGTGTGTGTGTTGGCTGACTCTAGCGAGTCGAAGTCATTGCTCATCAGCCTCATATTTCACCGACCTGCCCTTCTGCTCAAGGCTGAGTGTTTTACAGCCACCACCTCATCTCACGATACAACACCACAAACAGCCTCAGATATCTGCACAGATCCTTATAGAGGACACACACACACACTCTCATGTGCTTTTACAGGGACTCTGCTGTTGAACTCTGGGAAGCGTTCCTGTGGTAATCTGTGTAAGAACAGGCTGGATCGGTTAGCGTGTCGTCGTCTGCTGTTATTCCGGCATTCTGTGCACGCCTGGAGAGAATCTGAGGTCAATCTCAGTGTGCTGAAATGTGGGAGCGGGAATAGGGAAGTTGGAGAATGTTTGGAAAGGGTGGGAGGCTGACACGTGCAGGCTTTCACTTCACACTTTCAGTGCGAGGGAATGAAGAAAACTAACTTTGCTCAGTAGTATAGATGGAGGGAGGCGCTTTCAGAGCTTTCTCTGGACTCCTCTGGTCTGGTGCTATTGCAGACTCTCTGGGCAATCGTTTGGACTTTAGTCTGTTCTCAGGTCAGTGGCTCTCTTGGCTCAGGATGGTGATGCGGTAGAGTAGCGTGTTCTGTCTGTTACCCAGGGCTGTTTGTGCAGGTGATCTTCAGTGTGTGTTCTGCTTTCTCTGCTCTTCCTCATTGTGTTTCAGCCTTCTGTGATTGAATTAACTCCGTGGGCTTTTATTCCAGCCGTGTGTTGTGGAAGAATGACTTCCTGCTTGAGTAGGATCATGGGAGAGTAAATCATTTCATATTCCCACGATATAGATCCTGCTGTGATATTTGTAGAGCTCTCTGCAAGAAGTGGTCCTCTAAAGATGACATGAAATAACTTTAAAAAGAATCATAGGAGGATTCTTGAAACTCTTGATTGTGATTGGTTGATTGCAGTAATTACAGGTCTGTTTTTTTCCAAACACTCTGCCAGTGCCAGTCAAATGCATCAGTTTGAGTAAATTATGAAATTAGTAAAGTTTTATGAATTCAACTGATTCTTGAATATAAGCGTGCGCTGCAGTTATATCATCTGTTGCTTTAAACACTCGAGCTCTTTAACGATGGTTCATTTCTGATTGGCTGTCAATGTATATAAAATAAAAATCATTATGATTTCATAATGATTCATAAAAAATCATTATGAAAGTGATTAAAACAATACCGCTCTTCTGTGTCGTTATCGTTACAGAGGTTGTGGACTTTATTCTCAGAGTTGATTATTAAAATTTGATATTTATAGTTATCATTTATAGTTATCGTCCTTGATGCGACAGCCCTTAATCTGTGCATTAGTGACTCTGAAATCGACACAACAATAGGTGGCGACGAGTGACTAAGTCATTGAATCATTCATGCAACCTATTCATTCAAAAAATGGATTAATTCGTGAATGCTACTACTGGGTTGCTTTAAAGGGTTAGTTCTCCCAAAAATGAAATTTCTGTCATTTATTACTCACCCTCATTTTGTTTCAAACCCCGTAAGACCTTTGTTCATCTTCAGAACACAAATTAAGATCTTTTTTGCTAAAATCTGAGAGCTTTCTGTCCCTCCATTGACAGCAATGCATAGCTACCACTTTCGAGGCCCAGAAAGGTAGTAAACACATTGTTAAAATAGTAATAATTTTTAAGTTTAGTAAATGTAACTACTTCTTTAAAAAGCATTATTTTGTTTTTAGACCGTAATGTTGCAGTGTTGGAATGTAATGGGATTTGACCCCTTTTTGGATAGACTGGAAGGTTACATTCACTATGTTTGTTTTCATAGCCTTCAATATGAACATTGTTTGTTGGACAATATAGATCAGGATATGAAATATATTTTTTTTTATTAAATACAGATTTTTTTAACAGAAACGAATGTAAATACTGAGATTATACCATACATCGCCATTTAGCCCACAAATTCAGATTTCTTTGGCAATTGGCTATTGCCCAACCCTACCTTATGGCATGCTTTAGAATCAATAATGATGAATCATTAGTCGACTGCTTAGATAAACATGGAAAATTCAGCATCTAAAGTTTAGATGCTGAATTTTCCATGTTTATCTAAGCAGTCGACTAATGATTCATCATTATTATCACATCACTGTTACATGGTTATTTAACAATTAGCCTACATTCTGTTCTGCATTAATAATTCAGTTTGTTTGCGCCCCTGCCAATTTATTTTTGCACCAGCCGCCACTGGTTTGATGAATATCTGTCCTTCACACAGTCAAACCAACGTTTATTCAGAGTCCTTCACCATTTCTCACATTATCACAGTTATTCGCTATAGTTTAGAAAATGGTGATGAAATATGACGAACTCAGAGTGATCAGATCAGTGGATATTTCACTGGTTTTGTCCGTCCTTCTGTTAGACTCTCACAGATGAATTATGTTGAATATCTGTCAGCTGTTCAATTTAACTCCACAATTAGATAATACCAGTTTAGCTCAACCAGTGACCAAGCAATGCTTCATGTTGTTCAGTGTGTGTGTAAAAAGAGCATTAGCAATTACAGAAAAAACACTCAAGAAAACGTGATCAGGTCGAAGTGTCTGAATAACTTTTAGTCCCAAATTTTAATAAATGTTACTGGTAGTCGCTGTATGAAGAATTTTTGGGTGTAATATGTCACAGTTTACTTTATTTGGCTCTCCTCACTTACATAAATGAACTATAGTGTCCTGCACACACTAGTAAAACATGATATCTGGTTTCTGATTAATCTTTGGTTTGACTGTAGGTCTTGAGTTCAGCTAAATACTCAGAGCAGCTCTCCTTGTGTTCTCCATTTCCAGTGAGAGGTGTGGTCACTCTCAGTTTTAGTTGTGCTTCTCTTAAAATGTTCTATTGTTTTAGTTGTGGTTTTCACATGCCAGAAATGAAGTCACTTCTCTCATCCCAAACTATGACTAAATTAGCTTTAAAAATAGTTCCATATTTTTTTTTTTACTTGGTTATTATTGAATGTTATCTATGATTTCATACTGGTAAGCACAGGATCTCTCTGTAGTAAGAGATCTCTGCAGTTTCTTTTTGTTTCAGATAGTAATCTAGATACATCAATTAATGAGCACATTTTTTATGTGCTCATTAATTTATGTTTCTAGTTTTACTATCTGAAACAAAAAGAAATTAACTCTTTTAGTATGTATGTAATGCCATGTTGGTTGTGTTTAAAGCACCATCGACTCATGCGTACTTCACAGACACAGACATTAGCATACTACTTTCCTGCTCAGTCTTCTCTCAGTTGTTTTGAGGAGGAATAGTTTGCAGAGGATGTTCCCGCTCTTCTTCTCCTCCTCCTCCTCTGAGGTCTGGCTGGGAGAAGCAAGGGTTTGTGGGAAATGCTGGAGTCGAGAGATGAGCACTAGTATGCGCTGAACTTTAAGCAGCGCTTTATTTTCCTACTTTGACCGGCGATGTGTGAACTTTACCGGCGCGTTTGAGCTCGCGTCTCCGTCGAGATGTTCGTGAACGCGCCGTGTGAGAGCTGGAGGTTTGCGCTATGGACGTGTACGTGAAATCTGCAGGTAAACAAAGACACTAGTGAAAGTTTGATTACTGCACGCGACGCGACGCCACACATCAGAACGCAACGCGCGCTTTATACTCGATGATGGTGTGAATAGTTGACGCGCATGGGTTATTCAAACAAACAACTTCGGTTATTTTAATGGGAGCGTTGCGGTCTATTGTGACGGGACGCGTCGCGTGCAGGGTACACGTTGGAGTGAAATGTTTTAATGTTTCTCTCTTTGGTAAGTTACATTGCGTCTTCCTTAACGCAGAAACTAACTCCTTTTTTCATTTAAAAACACGTTGTTTTTTTGGTCAAACGTTTATCAGAGATGTACACAACGCGCATACTTGAATATTTGGAGTATCATCACTACTATCTATTATTATTATTAGATACTCTTGTTGTGTCTGGCCATGGCACAGTGAATTGTACACACACACACACACACACACACTTCACTTGTCCAATAAGTTGTGAATAGGAACACGTCAGTCTACGCTTTTTAGACATCATGCACTTGTGCACTAATGCCTAGTTGCAATGTTTAACCACTGCTGAGGCGTTGTGTGTGTGTGATATTAACCTGATATCAAGGGTGTAAACTACCCAGGAAAAATGTGAGGATATGAGACCCTCTGCCTGGACATCTTGCTTGTTTTCACACCTGTATTGATGTGTGCTGTGTGATGTTTTGATGGACTGGTGTAGTGTGGAAACAGATGTTTCGATGATCTGTTTATGACTGCCTCCCTGTGGAGAAACACTAGACTTACAACACCTTCAATATCACAAACACTTCTCTTTTACTTTTCACTAGATAAGAGCACATTCAGAGTGTGTGCAGTTACGCTGTAGAGCAAAACGATAGAGTTCGGTGAATTATTGCTTCAGACATTATTTTTTTTTTTTTTTTTTTCAGTTTTAATAATCAAGTTAATATTTTATTTTGCCATGTTTTTGCTCTTATAAATTTCATGGTAATATTATTATATATTTCAGTGCTTGACTTTAAGATTATTATTTACTGATGTTTATTTGCTCATTTGAGAATGGGGATGACAAAAACATAACTTAATACACAGCATAAACTTCTTTTTAAAGATTTAAATAAAATACTGCTTGTATCATGTCTGGGCAATATTGTGTAGCTTGTGTAACTACCTGGCAACATTATGGAAATATATTTATAACAATAACAAGAGAAAGGCATTTTAAATGCATAAATAGTTTGCCTTTGTCGAGTTTTTCTACCTCTATTGTAAAGCCATAGTGTAAGAGAGAAAAGAGAAGACATGTGATCGCAGTTGAACCTGGGTCCACTATTATTCACTATTTTAGCGTTATTTTGGATAAGTGTAAATAAACAGAAGGTTTGATCTCAGTCTCATCAGTCACTCGTCTCAGCGCTGTATTTGTGTCTAACTCTACTAGTATCGGCTCCACAATAACTGGTTACCCTGGAGGGAATTGCCTTTATGCAAATGCTTGATTATTAGCTATTTGCATTCCTGAACTTAATGCTGAAGAGGGCAAACACATCCTAGACGCTAATAACGGCAGACTGGAGTTTAGTGCCTTTATCGATTATATCCTCCTTGTTTTTTGAGTGTATGTCCAGTAGGATGTGATACTGAACCCTTAATGCTAATAGTTGTGTGTCACTGTTAATATTAGTTTTCTATGGACCCCAATGTATAAAAAATAATAATTTTGTCATTTCAGTAAATGTAAATGTCTGTACTGTTACAGAATGATGGCTTTTGAATAAAAGTGTGGCAAGATACGTCCTGAATTGATAAAGATAATCAGATTAGTGTTGGCCAATAGATCAGTGTGACCAAAATATTAGTGATTGATTGGCGACAAACTCATGTTACTGTACACACAGGTTTTGTAAATGTAAACCGGTAGGACAAAAAGGTCTTGGTTGATATCAAAAACACAATTAACTAGCAGTGTAATAAATGTTGTCTAAATAGACCTGGTGCTGTTAATTATGACAAATATTAATCAAATAACTATAGTGACTAAAGGAAGAAAAATACTTGAGGCAATGTTGACTTCATTGAGAAACACTTGAAGGCTGAATACATTTAATGTGTTTTTGATTACAGTATTTAGACTGTATTTCACATGTACTTATGTGCTATTATGAATAATTTGTGTTTCTGAAGACAGTATTAGCATATTTGTTGCATATTGAAGAAATAATTGGCTTCAGGAAGTGAAATTGAGAAACGAGTTCAGCCACAAACAGATGTGCAGATATAGCCTAGTGTCTCTGTTGCATAAGACGCTTTCACACTAATGTTACAGTCTCTGTAAATTGATTTCTAACAATTACAAGTGTTTCATCAGTTCACACATGATGTTTAAATGGTAAAATGTCTTTAAAAAGTATTTTCTGGATTAGTTTAGATGGCATTAATGTGTCTCAAAGTCTCGTGCAAGTGTCTCAGATCTTGAGTTATTCGTCACATTCATAAACTGCACTGCGCAATCTCTGCACTCATACTAATATCATTTTGTTTTGTAGGATATATATCATGAAGGTAAATTTAAATTCTGTTATTGTCTATTTTTATGCATGTTTGCCATATTGATATGCCCAGTATTTTCAATAATTAAAAAGTTCGGTAACACTTTATTTTAAGGTGCTTGTAATTAGCAGTAATTAACAGTTAATAAGACACTTATAAGACCTTATAAAATGCATATAAGATGCATATAAGCATTAACTAATGATAATAAATAAATTAAATTAAATAATAAATTTCTCAAGTATCAATACATTGCACTTTTAGAACAGCCGAACAAACATAAATGGTAACACAAACTCCCAGGCCCTAAAAAATTGACCTTCCCAAGAGGGAGTAGTTTCCCTGATCTCTTCAGGGCCTGGACCTTTAATTAACCCTTATATGAAGTAGTTAATGCTTATGCATCTTATAAGGTCTTATAAGTGTCTTATTAACTGTTAATTACTGCTTATTACAAGCACCTTAAAATAAAGTGTTACCAAAAGTTCTAATGATCTTATTTTCTAATTCTGTAATGTATGTTACATCATCTGTGCAGTATTAGTCCTAAATCATTTTTAATGTTAAATCCCTAACAGTCAGACTACAAAAGCTTATAAAGTTTCAAACCGAAATCATGGACAACTGTAAAAATAAAGTAGGTTTTTTTTTTATATCTTAGTTTTTACAATTAGCATAATTTACTGTGGACATGTTTCTAAACTAGGGAAACAGATAGTAGTGTAGTTTCTATTTGTTTCTGTGTCACTGTTTATACAGTGAAGAAGAAGTGACAGCACTCTTGTCCAATCAGATCCCCGGAGCAGAAGAACCGGTTGCCTAACTGCCTCTGAGCCAGCGAGCGGACACACATCTCCTACAGTACATCAGGAACGTCTACTCTTTTCCTTTCTGCTGTCATTTGTTCAGGCACTCAACAGATGGCACTGTTACACTGTGCTGAGCCCTTGAGGATAGCTGATACTGTAATACAGTAAATATCAGATGAAATGAATTACAAACAAGCTCTTCAGAAACCAACCTCAGTGAGCAATACTATTTAATTCAAGTTTTCATGGTCATTCATGTTATTCAGTGAACCTCCTCAGTGCATCTCGGTGTCACGTCTCGTGTGAATGAGCATCACCTGCTTCAGATACTGTCCTCATGACACAGCTAGTGTTTGTCTGCATGGCCCGAACAGAATAACACAGATTGGACTCTGAGATCATTGATGTGGGAGGGCCGCGGGTAATGGTGCTGGTAACATGAGTTTCGGCTGCCGTCTCTATTGGCAGAGGCCTGTGTTGACATGAAATGCGTCCGATGATGCGGTCTAGACACTGAGATTTCAGATATGTCTGTTACCGTTCGAGATATCAGATGCTTCCTCAAAAGTCGTCGACAGAGTTCAGTGGATGAACCGATTGAGATGTTTTTTATTTTTTTATATACTTTATGAGTTTCAAGACAACATAACAACAAAGCAAAGCAAAAGACAAAATCATCTTGAATAATAATATCCAGAAAAGACTCAAAAAAGAAAGAAAAAGGGTAAATAAAAGTGTGGCTTAACAAACCAATGAGAGTGCCAGTCTGCATGATTAACTGCGTTCACACGGTCTGTCATCTTTGATATGAAGAGTACAAAGTACCGTATTTTAGCAACTGTATGAAAGTGAATAGCACATACCAGGCACAATAAACATGAATATTGGTACAATATCCATCACATGACTAAACTTCTGTTATCGTTTTTAAATGCGTCCGTTTTGACAGTCCACACTACAATGCTAAAACAGCGTTTTCAAATTTATCCACTTTGAAGGGCGTTGTCAAAAAGCTTCGTTTTCATGAATATAAACGCGTGTTCTCAGTGTGGACGGAAGGCCAAAACGCAGAGCAAAAGATGACTTTTCAAACGGAAACGTATTAGTGTGGACAAGGCCTAAAACTTAGAAGAAAAAAACGTTTTTTATTTTTCCTAACTGACTAGCCGGTTGATGTGTGATTGTACCGGTGTAATGTGCGATTGTGTGTTGTAGCAGCGATGCAGGGCTGAAGGACGTGCTGTCGGACTGGGACTCAGACATGGACGCTGTGGACTTTCTTAAGGACTCAGATGTTCTCCACAATGGCAGCCGGAGTGACCATGAAGCGGCGCGGCGTCTGGCCCGACGGCTCTACCACCTCGAGGGCTTCCGGCGCTCCGATGTGGCCAAACACCTGGGCAAGAAGTGAGTGCTTTCAGACATACATTCAGTTCGGGGTTTTCCTCCTTTTTTTGATTGGATACCCGTTTTATAACCACAAACCAGAGGAATATGAAATCATTAGCCTCTAACTTGAATCCCAAGAACGACAACCTGCAGAAATGCATGTAGATGCTTGCTTTGAGTCTGATTGGTTGGCAGGTAGATTGGGGTTTGTTGACCACATTACACTTCTGTATCACTTCACCATGTTCTCTATGAATTCTCTCTGATAAAGCCACTGCAGAAACCAACTCATCGACCGTTTAACCACTGAACGAGTCCGGCATGTACCTTATGTTGCTAAGCCATCTTCTTAGTTAAGGGCACATCACATATTAATTGTTATTAAGGTAAATATGTTTTATTTGCAACCAGAGCATGATTTCTGCAGTTTAGAGCACAATTCAAAAAGGAATTACCATGAGCCAGGCAACGCTTGCTGTTGCACTTGCAGCATTAAAACGTAGCATGGCTAGCCTCGTGAGGTTAGCGTACCGATATAGCGCGACTCCGGCGAACCGAGGTCAATTCCCAGCTCGAGGTCCTTTACCAATCCTGTTCCCCTCTCTCTCTACCCCACGCTTTCCTGTCAACATCTCTACTGTCCTATCCAATAAAGGCACAGAAAGGCCAAAAGCATAACTAAAAAAATAAAATAATTGCATGTTTAAAAGCATTCCCAGGTCATCAATTTGCTCACACTAAAAGAGTGTGTAGGCACACAGTCCACATATTTATGCCAGATTTGTAAAAAATAAATTCCAAAGTTTGCGTAAAAAGTGGTGCATGAATGTTTCAATCAAATTGTTTTGGCGTACATTTACACTTCAGACGCCTGTAGTTTTTCATTCCTTGGCACAGTCAAGACTTTGACTTGCTCACTTGGGGTTTACCGAAAAATACATTAAGGCTTCATTTTTTTTACAGAATTGAAGCCCTCATTACTGCAGTATTACTCTGTAAAACTGCTTTGAAAAGAGCTATATATATAAATGCTGTGAATTTAATGTCAGAGGTGGGTCCAGTTGTGCATGTGTAAACCCAATTCACTGTATTCCCACTTGATTTTTAAACTGGCACAGCTCTGTCCATGCCTTTAAAACAAATCTGACACTGTATTTATATTTTCTTAACAAAGATCTTGTAACTACAAGCTGATTATAATGGGATTCATACACTGCATAGCCTGTATAAGAGCATTCAAAACAGCTTAATTTAAGTCATCTTCCAGTTTACTGCGGTAAACTGTGCTCAGTGTTTTCTCAGATATGGTTCTGTCAGATGTGTGTGTGAGCTCAGGTCAGTGACTGCACTGGAGCAGTTAAACACCCTCAGTCCTCTTAAAGAACGGCCCTCAGCCCTCACATTCTCACACAGATTTGAACATACAGGCACTCATCCATATTCATAAGCACTCTCAGTGCCAGACACGGTCCTCCAGAGGAGAGCATCATTACTCCAGTGTGCTCTCTAGCATCGCCTCCACAGCTGTCTCACTCTCATCCTGTCTCACTCTCCTGCTGTCTCACTCTCCTGCTGTCTGTAGACCATCACTGTCCACAGCATGATCTCATTCGGTCTCACTCTCCTTCTGTCTCACTCTCCTGCTGTCTCACTCTCCTGCTGTCTCACTCTCATCCTTTCTCACTCTCCTGCTGTCTCACTCTCCTGCTGTCTGTAGACCATCACTGTCCACAGCATGATCTCATTCTGTCTCACTCTCCTTCTGTCTCACTCTCCTGCTGTCTCACTCTCCTGCTGTCTCACTCTCCTTCTGTCTCACTCCCCTGCTGTCTCACTCTCCTGCTGTCTGTAGACCATCACTGTCCACAGCATGATCTCATTCTGTCTCACTCTCCTTCTGTCTCACTCTCCTGCTGTCTCACTCTCCTGCTGTCTCACTCTCCTGCTGTCTCACTCTCCTTCTGTCTCACTCCCCTGCTGTCTCACTCTCCTGCTGTCTGTAGACCATCACTGTCCACAGCATGATCTCATTCTGTCTCACTCTCCTTCTGTCTCACTCTCCTGCTGTCTCACTCTCCTGCTGTCTGACTCTCCTGCTGTCTCACTCTCCTGCTGTCTGACTCTCCTGCTGTCTCACTCTCCTGCTGCCTCACTCTCCTGCTGTCTCACTCTCCCGCTGTCTCACTCTCCTGCTGCCTCACTCTCCTGCTGTCTGTAGACCATCACTGTCCACAGCATGATCTCATTCTGTCTCACTCTCCTGCTGTCTCAATCTCCTGCTGTCTCACTCTCCTGCTGTCTCACTCTCCTGCTGCCTCACTCTCCTGCTGTCTCACTCTCCCGCTGTCTCACTCTCCTGCTGTCTCACTCTCCTGCTGTCTCAATCTCCTGCTGTCTCAATCTCCTGCTGCCTCACTCTCCTACTGTCTGTAGACCATCACTGTCCCCCAGCATGATCTCATTCTGTCTCACTCTCCTTCTGTCTCACTCTCCTGCTGTCTCACTCTCCTGCTGTCTGACTCTCCTGCTGTCTCACTCTCCTTCTGTCTCACTCTCGTGCTGCCTCACTTTCCTGCTGTCTGTAGACCATCACTGTCCCCCAGCATGATCTCATTCTGTCTCACTCTCCTGCTGTCTGTAGACCATCACTGTCCACAGCATGATCTCATTCTGTCTCACTCTCCTGCTGTCTCACTCTCCTGCTGCCTCACTCTCCTGCTGTCTCACTCTCCTGCTGTCTGTAGACCATCACTGTCCACAGCATGATCTCATTCTGTCTCACTCTCCTGCTGTCTGTAGACCATCACTGTCCACAGCATGATCTCATTCTGTCTCACTCTCCTGCTGTCTCACTCTCCTTCTGTCTCACTCCCCTGCTGTCTCACTCTCCTGCTGTCTGTAGACCATCACTGTCCACAGCATGATCTCATTCTGTCTCACTCTCCTGCTGTCTCACTCTCCTGCTGTCTCACTCTCCTGCTGTCTGACTGTCCTGCTGCCTCACTCTCCTGCTGTCTCACTCTCCTGCTGCCTCACTCTCCTGCTGTCTCACTCTCCTGCTGCCTCACTCTCCTGCTGTCTCACTCTCCTGCTGTCTCACTCTCCTGCTGCCTGCTGTCTCACTCTCCTGCTGCCTCACTCTCCTGCTGTCTCACTCTCCTGCTGCCTCACTCTCCTGCTGTCTCACTCTCCTGCTGTCTCACTCTCCTGCTGCCTCACTCTCCTGCTGCCTCACTCTCCTGCTGTCTCACTCTCCTGCTGCCTCACTCTCCTGCTGTCTCACTCTCCTGCTGTCTGTAGACCATCACTGTCCACAGCATGATCTCATTCTGTCTCACTCTCCTGCTGTCTGTAGACCATCACTGTCCATAGCATAAGCTCATCCTGTCTCACTCTCCTGCTGTCTGTAGACCATCACTGTCCACAGCATGATCTCATTCTGTCTCACTCTCCTGCTGTCTCACTCTCCTGCTGTCTGTAGACCATCACTGTCCACAGCATGATCTCATTCTGTCTCACTCTCCTGCTGTCTCAATCTCCTGCTGTCTCAATCTCCTGCTGTCTCACTCTCCTGCTGTCTGACTGTCCTGGTGCCTCACTCTCCTGCTGCCTCACTCTCCTGCTGTCTGACTGTCCTGCTGCCTCACTCTCCTGCTGTCTGACTGTCCTGCTGCCTCACTCTCCTGCTGCCTCACTCTCCTGCTGTCTGACTGTCCTGCTGCCTTACTCTCCTGCTGTCTCACTCTCCTGCTGTCTGACTGTCCTGGTGCCTTACTCTCCTGCTGTCTCACTCTCCTGCTGTCTGACTGTCCTGCTGTCTCACTCTCCTGCTGTCTCACTCTCCTGCTGCCTCACTCTCCTGCTGCCTTACGCTCCTGCTGCCTGACTGTCCTGCTGTCTCACTCTCCTGCTGCCTCACTCTCCTGCTGCCTCACTCTCCTGCTGCCTCACTCTCCTGCTGTCTCACTCTCCTGCTGTCTCACTCCCCTGCTGTCTCACTCTCCTGCTGCCTTACTCTCCTGCTGTCTCACTCTCCTGCTGCCTTACTGTCCTGCTGCCTTACTCTCCTGCTGTCTCACTCTCCTGCTGTCTCACTCTCCTGCTGCCTCACTCTCCTGCTGCCTCACTCTCCTGCTGCCTCACTCTCCTGCTGCCTCACTCTTCTGCTGTCTGACTGTCCTGCTGTCTAACTCTCCTGCTGTCTCACTCTCCTGCTGTCTGACTCTCCTGCTGCCTCACTCTCCTGCTGTCTCACTCTCCTGCTGTCTCACTCTCCCGCTGTCTCACTCTCCTGCTGCCTCACTCTCCTGCTGTCTGACTGTCCTGCTGTCTCACTCTCCTGCTGTCTCACTCTCCTGCTGTCTGACTCTCCTGCTGCCTCACTCTCCTGCTGTCTGACTGTCCTGCTGCCTTACTCTCCTGCTGTCTCACTCTCCTGCTGTCTCACTCTCCTGCTGCCTCACTCTCCTGCTGTCTCACTCTCCCGCTGTCTCACTCTCCTGCTGCCTCACTCTCCTGCTGTCTCACTCTCCTGCTGTCTGTAGACCATCACTGTCCACAGCATGATCTCATTCTGTCTCACTCTCCTGCTGTCTATAGACCATCACTGTCCACAGCATGATCTCATTCTGTCTCACTCTCCTGCTGTCTCAATCTCCTGCTGTCTCACTCTCCTGCTGTCTCACTCTCCTGCTGTCTCACTCTCCTGCTGTCTCACTCTCCTGCTGTCTCACTCTCCTGCTGTCTGACTGTCCTGCTGTCTCACTCTCCTGCTGCCTTACTCTCCTGCTGCCTTACTCTCCTGCTGTCTCACTCTCCTGCTGCCTTACTCTCCTGCTGTCTCACTCTCCTGCTGTCTCACTCTCCTGCTGCCTTACTCTCCTGCTGCCTCACTCTCCTGCTGCTGCCTCACTCTCCTGCTGCCTCACTCTCCTGCTGTCTCACTCTCCTGCTGTCTCACTCTCCTGCTGCCTCACTCTCCTGCTGCCTCACTCTCCTGCTGTCTCACTCTCCTGCTGTCTGACTGTCCTGCTGCCTCACTCTCCTGCTGTCTCACTCTCCTGCTGTCTGACTGTCCTGCTGCCTCACTCTCCTGCTGTCTCACTCTCCTGCTGTCTGACTGTCCTGCTGCCTTACTCTCCTGCTGTCTGACTGTCCTGCTGCCTTACTCTCCTGCTGCCTCACTCTCCTGCTGTCTGACTGTCCTGCTGCCTTACTCTCCTGCTGCCTCACTCTCCTGCTGTCTGACTGTCCTGCTGCCTCACTCTCCTGCTGTCTGACTGTCCTGCTGCCTTACTCTCCTGCTGCCTCACTCTCCTGCTGTCTCACTCTCCTGCTGTCTCACTCTCCTGCTGTCTGACTGTCCTGCTGCCTTACTCTCCTGCTGCCTCACTCTCCTGCTGTCTGACTGTCCTGCTGCCTTACTCTCCTGCTGCCTCACTCTCCTGCTGCCTCACTCTCCTGCTGTCTCACTCTCCTGCTGTCTGACTGTCCTGCTGCCTCACTCTCCTGCTGTCTCACTCTCCTGCTGTCTGACTGTCCTGCTGCCTCACTCTCCTGCTGTCTCACTCTCCTGCTGTCTGACTGTCCTGCTGCCTCACTCTCCTGCTGTCTCACTCTCCTGCTGTCTGACTGTCCTGCTGCCTCACTCTCCTGCTGCCTCACTCTCCTGCTGTCTCACTCTCCTGCTGTCTGACTGTCCTGCTGCCTTACTCTCCTGCTGTCTGACTGTCCTGCTTCCTTACTCTCCTGCTGCCTCACTCTCCTGCTGTCTGACTGTCCTGCTGCCTTACTCTCCTGCTGCCTCACTCTCCTGCTGTCTGACTGTCCTGCTGCCTCACTCTCCTGCTGTCTGACTGTCCTGCTGCCTCACTCTCCTGCTGTCTGACTGTCCTGCTGTCTCACTCTCCTGCTGTCTGACTGTCCTGCTGTCTGACTGTCCTGCTGCCTCACTCTCCTGCTGTCTCACTCTCCTGCTGTCTGACTGTCCTGCTGCCTCACTCTCCTGCTGCCTCACTCTCCTGCTGTCTCACTCTCCTGCTGTCTGACTGTCCTGCTGCCTTACTCTCCTGCTGTCTGACTGTCCTGCTGCCTTACTCTCCTGCTGCCTCACTCTCCTGCTGTCTGACTGTCCTGCTGCCTTACTCTCCTGCTGCCTCACTCTCCTGCTGTCTGACTGTCCTGCTGCCTCACTCTCCTGCTGTCTGACTGTCCTGCTGCCTCACTCTCCTGCTGTCTGACTGTCCTGCTGTCTCACTCTCCTGCTGCCTTACTCTCCTGCTGCCTCACTCTCCTGCTGTCTCACTCTCCTGCTGTCTCACTCTCCTGCTGTCTGACTGTCCTGCTGCCTTACTCTCCTGCTGCCTCACTCTCCTGCTGTCTGACTGTCCTGCTGCCTTACTCTCCTGCTGCCTCACTCTCCTGCTGTCTCACTCTCCTGCTGCCTCACTCTCCTGCTGTCTCACTCTCCTGCTGTCTCACTCTCCTGCTGCCTCACTCTCCTGCTGTCTCACTCTCCTGCTGTCTGACTGTCCTGCTGTCTCACTCTCCTGCTGCCTCACTCTCCTGCTGCCTTACTCCTGCTGCCTTACTCTCCTGCTGTCTCACTCTCCTGCTGCCTCACTCTCCTGCTGTCTCACTCTCCTGCTGTCTGACTGTCCTGCTGCCTTACTCTCCTGCTGCCTCACTCTCCTGCTGCCTCACTCTCCTGCTGTCTCACTCTCCTGCTGTCTGACTGTCCTGCTGCCTTACTCTCCTGCTGTCTGACTGTCCTGCTGCCTTACTCTCCTGCTGCCTTACTCTCCTGCTGTCTGACTGTCCTGCTGCCTTACTCTCCTGCTGCCTCACTCTCCTGCTGTCTCACTCTCCTGCTGTCTGACTGTCCTGCTGCCTTACTCTCCTGCTGTCTGACTGTCCTGCTGCCTTACTCTCCTGCTGCCTTACTCTCCTGCTGTCTGACTGTCCTGCTGCCTTACTCTCCTGCTGCCTCACTCTCCTGCTGTCTGACTGTCCTGCTGCCTCACTCTCCTGCTGTCTGACTGTCCTGCTGTCTCACTCTCCTGCTGTCTGACTGTCCTGCTGTCTGACTGTCCTGCTGCCTCACTCTCCTGCTGTCTCACTCTCCTGCTGTCTGACTGTCCTGCTGCCTCACTCTCCTGCTGCCTCACTCTCCTGCTGTCTCACTCTCCTGCTGTCTGACTGTCCTGCTGCCTTACTCTCCTGCTGTCTGACTGTCCTGCTGCCTTACTCTCCTGCTGCCTCACTCTCCTGCTGTCTGACTGTCCTGCTGCCTTACTCTCCTGCTGCCTCACTCTCCTGCTGTCTGACTGTCCTGCTGCCTCACTCTCCTGCTGTCTGACTGTCCTGCTGCCTCACTCTCCTGCTGTCTGACTGTCCTGCTGTCTCACTCTCCTGCTGCCTTACTCTCCTGCTGCCTCACTCTCCTGCTGTCTCACTCTCCTGCTGTCTCACTCTCCTGCTGTCTGACTGTCCTGCTGCCTTACTCTCCTGCTGCCTCACTCTCCTGCTGTCTGACTGTCCTGCTGCCTTACTCTCCTGCTGCCTCACTCTCCTGCTGTCTCAGTCTCCTGCTGCCTCACTCTCCTGCTGTCTCACTCTCCTGCTGTCTCACTCTCCTGCTGCCTCACTCTCCTGCTGTCTCACTCTCCTGCTGTCTGACTGTCCTGCTGTCTCACTCTCCTGCTGCCTCACTCTCCTGCTGCCTTACTCCTGCTGCCTTACTCTCCTGCTGTCTCACTCTCCTGCTGCCTCACTCTCCTGCTGTCTCACTCTCCTGCTGTCTGACTGTCCTGCTGCCTTACTCTCCTGCTGCCTCACTCTCCTGCTGCCTCACTCTCCTGCTGTCTCACTCTCCTGCTGTCTGACTGTCCTGCTGCCTTACTCTCCTGCTGTCTGACTGTCCTGCTGCCTTACTCTCCTGCTGCCTTACTCTCCTGCTGTCTGACTGTCCTGCTGCCTTACTCTCCTGCTGCCTCACTCTCCTGCTGTCTCACTCTCCTGCTGTCTGACTGTCCTGCTGCCTTACTCTCCTGCTGTCTGACTGTCCTGCTGCCTTACTCTCCTGCTGCCTTACTCTCCTGCTGTCTGACTGTCCTGCTGCCTTACTCTCCTGCTGCCTCACTCTCCTGCTGTCTGACTGTCCTGCTGCCTCACTCTCCTGCTGTCTGACTGTCCTGCTGCCTTACTCTCCTGCTGCCTCACTCTCCTGCTGTCTCACTCTCCTGCTGCCTCACTCTCCTGCTGCCTCACTCTCCTGCTGTCTGACTGTCCTGCTGCCTCACTCTTTTGCTGTCTCACTCTCCTGCTGTCTCACTCTCCTGCTGTCTCACTCTCCTGCTGTCTCACTCTCCTGCTGCCTCACTCTCCTGCTGTCTGACTGTCCTGCTGTCTCACTCTCCTGCTGCCTTACTCTCCTGCTGCCTCACTCTCCTGGTGTCTGTAGACCATCACTGTCCACAGCATGAGCTCTAATATCAGTATAAGGGAGATGCAGCAGTGGTCAGATCAAATGAGCAAGTCAAGTCATGAGTGCTGTAGAAACGCAAAAATTATGAAAAAGTGCAGTATATTCGCAACAATTTGCACTTCACAGTAAATTAAAAGTTAAAGTGTTTTAGTAGAGGATTGGAGAGTGATTAAAATGCAGGTTACCAACAGCAACAAGTTACCATACAAACTACAAGCCATACAAACATACACCCCCCCCCTCCCCCATTTAAGTTATTGGTACACTAAGCATCATGACTGAATATATTAATACCAATGCTTGGTAGCCTCTATATTTAAATTGGTCAAAAGGTGTGGGGACCCTGAATGTCAAACTCATTTACGTGTGCGTCTGGGAATGCATGTTTATGTAATCTGCTTACACTGCTGTGGTTTCTCTTGTGCAAACCTCTCCACTATAGAGGTGTGTCAGGGTAAAATAGTGTCTATTCAGGGTTGCTCATCATAAGCTAGTAGTGTAAAGCTCTGAACTTTACTAGATCTGATTTCTATGTCACTGATATTTCAGACGTACAGTCAGTGAGTATAAAAATATGTGATGTGTTATTATTGTGTCCAGTTGAATTGTTGCTAATGTTTTTTTGTTTTCTCTGTAGTAATGTAATATATTTCTTATGTTTGCATCCACAGTAATGACTTCAGCAAGATGGTTGCAGAAGAGTACCTCACATTCTTTGAGTTTACAGACCAGACATTGGACCAATCGCTCAGGTACGTCTCTTGTCATCATGGGGGTGATTCATCATCTGATGTGTGATTGACTGCATGCTTCACTGTTAAAGTGGAGCTCATTAGAAGTGGCTTTTATTTAATACATATTTCCATGTTAGGATTGCTGGATGGGATAACATTATATACCATGCATCAGTAAAATGCAAAGTGTGTCACAAGTGAGTGCTTCTAGTGTAGTGTAAGAGCAGTGATGCTGTAACTGAAGGCTGGTCACAGTTGCCAAGCAGCGTCTCCACTAATGTGCAGTCATACGGTCCATATCGCTGCTGGTTTGCAATGTCTAGAAATGTGCCTCATCTGGTTAAATGTTTACAGTCTTTTGTTTTTAACTCAAGTGTTAAATAGTACAAATGAGTTTTTCTCACAATGACGTCACTGATTACATATCTCTCTTGGTCCTCCAAAAAATCTAATCACATAAAATTTAATTTGTAATATCAAAAATATGAATAGTTGTGTAATAGATTAATACAATTTCCAGCAAAAATGCAATATTGTGATAGATACTGTTATATAAGATAAGTCATACTGCAATGTGATTTATAGAACATAGGTTTCAAAGTTGTGAAAGGAGTATGTGCTGTTTTTGCTGAAATCTTCATTGCTGTTTCAAGATCATCAATCAACATCTAGGCAACCAGGGCTTGACACCCGCCAACCCGCCTAATGCGTGTGTATTTCAGCAGCGGAGTTGGCTATATAAAACAGTATAATGGATCCGTGCGTCAGGTCTTAAAGCGACAGTAGCCTAATATACCGGCTGCCAAATTATAAGATAATATTAAAATATCTATATGGCCGGTTTTCCTTATGGGTATGTCAAAATTGTGGCCAGTGAAAATGCTGAGTGGCCAGTAACTTTGGAAAACCAGTAGCCACAGTGGCTGGCAGTGGTGGAATGTAACGAAGTACAAATACTTCGTTACTTTACTTAAGTAAATTTTTCACGTATCTGTACTTTACTTAAGTAGAATCAATAGTGCATACTTTTTACTTTTACTTCGTTACATTTTGCAGCAATTATTATACTTTCTACTCCACTACATTTCTACAACGTTCTGTTACATTTTCTGATCAGTTTTTCCTGATCAGAAAGTTCATTGCACGTTTCTGTCTCACCAGTGAAGTTTGGTTGCCATATATATATCAACCCGGTCACACTAAATGCGTCTCTATAGCACGCAATGTGTATATCGTGCAATTTATACACAAAAATTAGTTTTTACATGCATAGGAAACGCATTGGTAGGTTTAGTAGTGATGTGGATTTGTGTGTATTATACGTTTGGTTAGGGTTAGTATGGCAAGCCAAGAGGTTCAGAATTACGCCATAAATGAATCGCGTTTACAGCCAAACGCCGTCATATACAGCGTTTTAACATAATATGTGTGTTTATATTAGGGCTGCAACAAACGATTATTTTGATAATCGATTAATCTAACGATTATTAGAATGATTAATCGACTAATCGTCGATTAGTTCGCAGACTAATCAGTAAGTTTGGAACGATTATTCAGCTTTTCCAATTAGTTAAAACATTGAGTTATACATATTCTAATTATAATATAAAAAAAGAAAATCACTTCAGCTTTTGAAATAGTTGTTTTAATGAACTTTGAGCCAACTAAACAGGTCATTCTCTTTAAGTTTTCAGATTTCGGTCCAACTCAAATCACACACAAATGCTCTGTAAGCATTGTTTAATAGGCCCACTGCTTTTCTTAGAACTGAAACAGAAAAAGGGACATTTACTTCAGGACACAAAGAATGGTAAAATATTAATCTGCAAACAATTATTATAATTATAAAATTACAATCTTTTTTTACATGACAATTGAGCTGACAGAGACGTTCTCATTCACCTTTTAATTTATAGTATGATAAAGTAACTGCCATGATATTCTTCCTATATCATAGGAAGGATATAACATCTCGTTTTGTAAGTCTTCATGATTATTGAACAAAATACAGGCAAGTGATAAGACTATAATAATACCTAATATACTAATAGTGTTACAATAATAAAAACAGCCCTGACTCCTAAGCTCGATCAAGCTTTATTCTATACAAAATAAGTCATCACATTACTGTAATTATATTACTATTGATAATATTATTACTATTATTAGTAGTATTGCATTCTCTAATAAAGAGAGATGTACCGCTGGTTAACGTTAGTAGGCTAAGCTCCAGCTGGAGAACACTCACTTCTCACCGGCTCCTCTTTTGCCGGGATGTTTCCTCTTGCACTCCAACATGCATGTTGTGCTCCCGTGAAAATTGCACACGACAGCATTCTTGATTTGAAGTTTTGTGAAACTTTCCCAAACCTAAACCTTGCTAGTTCGGATTCGTTTGCACTGTCATAATTCGCGCTGTTTTCTCTTCTACCGCAATAGGCCTTTATCGCATCACGATAGAACGCCGGAAGTAGCCGTCAAAAATAGCTGAAGCAGTGTACTGCGTCTTCCGGTTATTGCGTTCGAAATGGCTGCCTGTAATCGCTGGACAACTTCGCTCTCGCATCTCCCAAAAGTTGGCCAAGACGATGTGGTGCGAATCATCCAAGTTGGAGAAGGGATACAAGTTCTTCTACGAGAATTTTGTCTTCAATTATAGAGGTAAGTAGCTTGAATTCTGTTCTGTTGGCGAGTTATCGCTAGCTTGTTATGTTTAGTAAGCTATTCGTCAGCTTGTTACTAGCTAGATAGGTTCACTTCAAATACAGCGTATCCTATTTGAATAATTCGAACAATGTGACTTTTTTGCTTTCACTTGATGGATTTCATCAGATTTACAGTTTGGATCCAGACAGTGCTACAGTAACGTTACCAAATTACCCCAAACTTGTAATGTGTAGTGAATAGAGCATGGTTTCAGACCTACAAAGGTTCAGGTGCATTTGTTCAGTATGTTTTTGTTTCTTCTGCTGTTGCGGATGCTCTTTTTTGTTGTTCCATATAGCCTATCTGCTGTTGCAGATCTGTACCTTTTTTTTTTTCGGCTGTTGCCTTGATTTTGTTCAACCTAGTTTTACAATAATGTTCCTAGTGTCAAACAAATGCTAATTACTGTAGGCTAAACATCCAAACTTTCCCTCAAGTATATGTTCTCCATTTCTAGATTGTGCTGCATGCCGTTAGACCTGTGGAGTTAAATGGATGCTCCTGCTCGTGTGCTGCTGGAATGGCTTTATGCAACCATGTGGTTGGACTCCTGTTTCAAACGGCTCACTACAGCACCATGGGGCTGAAAACTGTGCCAACCCCACTGTCCTGCACCGGTGTGCTTCAATCATGGCACCGTCCAAGGACACAGGTAAGTTTGTCTAATGCAAGTTGTGTCTTTAAAGTTTGTAAGTGCACACTGTTGGAATACTGATTCTGGTGTAGA
The DNA here is from genome assembly GCF_029890125.1 of Rhinichthys klamathensis goyatoka. Lineage (NCBI taxonomy): Eukaryota > Metazoa > Chordata > Actinopteri > Cypriniformes > Leuciscidae > Rhinichthys > Rhinichthys klamathensis. The sequence goes on from NW_026606759.1 coordinate 266,919, forward strand.
TGTTTCTACACAGTGTATACATATCCTACACCTCATCCATATGAATTGTTCACTTCACATGGTAATATAAGATTTGTCTGGGTCCCTCAGATATAGCCATACATGCAATTCTAGAATTACTCACACATCACATTTCAGTATACATTTGTTTCCTTCTATTTTGCAGAGCAGCGGTTGCCTGCATAGGATGTACACCTACAATATGACTTGTGTGCTGAATTAAACTGATACTCTCTCAGACTTGCAACTGAATTTAATTTCTTTTTGTGTTGATGCAGGGGATTCGTCCCGAACCCACGGATGAACTCGTGGTACGAAAGCCAAAGGCGCTAGGACGCAGTAGTGTCAAATCTACTCTGTATCGCGCTTACGCTGGTAAGTTTTAATTACGGTAATTTACTTATAGACTTTTATCACGGCAGAATTGATTACTGGAAGTGCTCGTCGAAGCAGTGTATCGATTCTTCCGGTTATGTATTTTCAATGTGCTTTTGTTAACATCTAGTTGAATAAACGCCTCTGAAAATTTGTAAATCATCCTGCGGGTGTTCATTTTAAGAGACAGGAGAAGAGATTTTTTGATGATTACTGTGTACATGATTTTTCAAACTCAAAGGAACTTGTAGGTTTTTAATCTAACATAAGCCATGGCTCTTAAACATGCGTGAAAATTTCACCCCACGTCAGTGCTCGTCTAAATAGTGACCACAACGCTGCAGTGTGTGAGCACTGATGAATTAGGGGTTGAACGACTTCAGATTTTTTTTAAGTCGACTGTTATGACATCAAAGTCGAGTCGACGTCGACTAGTCGATGACGTCATTCATAAAAACAAGAGATGGGACTGCTTTGCAACATGCCACAATTTGCAATTAATTAACAGAAAATTATACAGATGCTGACAGACAGCTCATAATGGGGCCGTTTACACCTGGTCACTTCATGTTTTTTTTACTGATCTGATTTATCAAAACGATGCTATTTAGCCTACACCTGGTCACATAAATATGTTTTCGCAAAACAGATATAAATCCGATCTTCAAACAACGCGCTATCGATTTAACGTCACGTCAGTTCACGTCACCGAAAGCAACAATAATGAGCTGCATTTTATTGATCATCAGCTAATTTCAAAATCAAAGACCGCAATAAGAGAGACAGCACTGGTAAGATCATTTCTGTTTCTTTACTTTTAATGAAGATGATTGTGTGTTAAGCGCACTGATCTATATAGAATGACATTATATAGATCAGTGGTTAAGCGTCTGTGACCTACTTTCACTTTGATTTGCGATAGTTTGCACGTTGTTGGCTTGATGAATAGATGCTCGAGCTGCTCATCTGCGGCGATGCGTGTTGCCATAGCTTCATCACTATAATACGCTCTCACACGTTTATTTTTAGCATTGTTGGGAGAAGTCCAATTTACAAATGTGGTTTCAACAACCAGATGCATTTACACTTGTCCACTTTCGTCTGTTAAGCGGCCCAGACCTCCTCCTGAAGCGGTTTGAGCGATCGGATTTAAATCCGTCTCGAGTGCGTTTCGGAGGGCATTTACACCTGGTCTTTTCACGATCGGATATAGCTATCAGATCACAGAAACACATGAAGTGCCCTGGTGTAAACAGCCCGCAGTTACATCATCATTTAGGATGAAAAGAAAAGGAAAAAAGCTATAAATTCACATCTGTGCCTTAGTGATGCGCAGATCCAAGTAATACAAAATAATATTCCAACTAACTGCGGGTGAATTAGCTACATCATTAATATGTTTAAATAAATAAATGAATTTTTTTTTTTTTTTTAATGATTTTAATAAAGATACTGGACTCTCATTTCCGGTAGTGAGCGTGCGTCATGCTTTTACTTTCGTTTTCAACAATATCTAGTGTTAGGTTAGTAAAGTATTTACACACATTTGATGTACCAATGCTGCTTTCTTGCTGCAATGAAATTCAAAGTTTAGGATTGTAAATTCAGTATGAAATATCAGTAAGAAAAAAACGCTGTTAATGAGAAGGCGAGCACTGGACTTCGTCCGGTTAGTTTGGAAATAAATGTATGTATTAATCAGAATGCGCATTTGAAAGGGAAATATATTTACAGGAGGAACATTTCAACTAGTTGAAGATATAACGTAAACATCCTTAGCGCCGCGTCTAGGACAACTCGAGGTATCACACACCAGATGTGTACTTTCTCAGTTTATGGCCAGCAATATTGTTGTTTAAGCACATTATGGAATTAAGATAATGTCTGTACTATGTTATGATTAAACCTGAATCCGATTATTCATTATTATTACTATTGCTGAAAGTCCGATAACATCAGCAATTTTTAAATGAGAACATACAGTTAGTTCTTTATATCAGATTAGCTACACTGTCGCTTGTAAATCATTGGCAGTTATTAACTGATGAATGGTTTCTGTTACTTGTGTTTTTAGGACCCCTTCCTGACCCGACGGTGTTGTCAGTTGGAGCCCAACTACGCAACCATCAGCCACAACCTGGCATTTGCAAATTCTTATACGGCCTCTCTGAACTGACTTTAGTGGACTCTAAATTTCTACTAGTCCCTCGAGGTTCAGTTCTTTCTTATCAGTGCACAGTGCACACCAGTAATACCTCGAGAAATCATTAAGCATCCAGAAGCTCCCTCATTCCCACAACTTCCATTAATTAGTGGCTTAACATTAGAACGGCATCTACATTTTGTCCCCAATTGTCATCAGTTTTATCACATACAGAGTTTAGAACTAACCCGTGAATGTGCAAGTATCATCGAAGAGAATACAAGGGGGCAGTCGGAGAATCCTTTGTGGAAGGAAGTCCGACAGCCCCGCCTCACTTCCAGTAGATTCGGCGAAGTTTGTAGCGTTAGAGGGGAGTCATCTAGTCAGGCTCTGGCAGCCAGGATCATAAAGGGGGTAAGGCAAACACCTGCCATGAAAAGGGGTATTGACCTTGAGCCAGAAGTTTTACAACAGTACAGTGACCGTTGCAATGTCAGTGTCGCTCCTTCTGGATTCGTTGTGAATCCTGATGCGCCTTACCTCGGTGCTAGCCCTGATGCCAAAGTGTATGATCTCACTGCAAATCCACCCTTTGGGTTAGCTGAAGTGAAATGCCCAGATGTTAACAGTATAACAGGTTACACATGTGAAGTTTATTGGTGGTCAGGCCAAACTAAAAAAAAATCACAAGTATTTCTGGCAAGTGCAAGGCCAGTTAGCCATAACTGGTTTAAAATGGTGTGATTTCATTACATCCACACAAAGTGACCTCACAGTAGAGCGAATTTGGCTCGACGAGTCGCTGATCAGTGAAATGAAAGGTAAACTTGATATATTTTATTTTGCCACATATATGGAAACGTACCTGAAACTAAAGTAACTCCATACATCCCCCCCACCACACACACACACACACAAATGGGATCTCTTTCTGATTTTATTTATGGAACGGACATACCTACTCTCTAATCATCACCACCACCACATGCATGTGCGCACGTACGCACACACAAACATACACACACGCAAATGTTCCCACACACTTGTACTTAATCGATTAATTAATTGTTTTAATTGTAAATTAAATGTATATAAATGTAATATGAGTGTCTGATTTTTTTTAGTGTATAAATGTTATGTTATTGTATTAATTTTCACATAATTTGTTTTATTTTTTATAATAGATGTATATATGTCATGCTATATATATATATAAATAAATAATAAATGCTGTGTCATGTTTTAATGCAATAAAATGAAACCAAACAAATCTGAATCATTCATCTTATGCCTATAGCAGAGTCGCTATTCTGAAACTCTTCAACTAACGTTACTTCAAAACGCGCATTAACCCGATCGAAAACTGACTGGCGAAGCCACACGAGTCTCCCCCCAGCTGTTCCACGAAAATCGGCTTGGTGTAGTACCGGATTTTAGTCTCTTCCCCCCACTTTTCGAGACGTAAATGCTTTCCTTGTCAAAGTGCAAGCTGCAGTGCACACAAACGTACTACCCCGACTTCTCTGAAACGAAGGACCTTCGTCCCTCCTTATCAATCTCACCCAAGCCTTGCGGAGGTGTTCGTCTTTTGGGAAGTCATGGAAGCTAAGGTATGGCTGTTATGTCTTTGTTTTGATGTTGAACAACCCGGTACACTGCAATAGCACCGGCGAGAGGAGGCAGCCATAGTTTATCTGTTAACCACCGGAAGTGCGAGTACACTGCTTGGCGATTTCGAACGTTCCAAACCAGGAAATGCGATAAAGGCCTATAGCATTTGTAAGGGCTGCACTACACTCTAGCGCTACAGCGCCGTAGCGGTCAAATCGCGGGATTGCAGGCCCTTACATTAGGTCACGTGAGATCAAACGACTACTCGACAACAAAGATATTTGTCGACAAATTTTTATTGTCGACATTGTCGACAACGTCGACTAATCGTTGCAGCCCTAGTTTATATATATGTATATATATATACTGAATATAGTAAGGGTATATAGTAAGCTTGATGTGTATATTGCCTAATTGCAAGCTTGTTCAGAAATGGTGACAAAAACTTAAAATATAACTGCTTTTCCATCATATTGAACATCATTATATTAGTATTAGGTTGAATGAGTTAGAATGAACTGTTTTATTAATCATTAGAATATAGACATTAAGAGAATAAATTGTTATGCAAGTACTTTTACTTGTAATACTTAAAGTACATTTAAAATCAGGTACTTTTTACTTAAGTAGGGTTGTCATTGTGGTACTTCTACTTTTACTAAAGTAAATATGTCTCTGGTTATTTGTACTTTTACTTAAGTACTGAGATTCAGTACTTCCTCCACCACTGGTGGCTGGTGAGCAAAAAAGTTAATTCCAAGCCCTGTAGGCAACAAAAAAAATGATGAAGATTATTGTGTTGTTTAAAAAAGTCTATTTTTATTATTGTTATAAAGTTACTTTAGGTCAGTGCCGGATCACAGGTCAGGAGTTAGTTCAGATAATCAGCCAGTGTTCACAAACTTTCTCATTCATCTGTTTGTGTGCTCCTGCCCACACACATCGCTCCTGTTTTCTGCTGTGATTGGGGCATCATGTTGGTGTGTCTTGTGATGGTCATGTTATATTGCTGTTTTTCTGTTGCAGATGTTTTCTGAAAGCATTCTCACTAATGGGCGAGACTCAGGAGAGGGAGCGGGTGTTAATTCATTTCTCTAATCGGTATTACCAGTGCAACCCCACCGTCATCACTGCACAAGGTACTGCATGTCCACCTCATGCACTCACTACTTACAAGATTAGTATTTCAAATCAGGATGAGAATATGTGGTGCAGACGTTCACTTTGTGTTTGTGTCCTGATCACCCAGCTGGAGTTTATTTCACTATACTGACTGTGACTGTACATTATGCTGCTTATTGCATGGCTACCTGCCAAATAATAGATAAATGGATATTGATATGAGTTGAAATGAATAATGCAAGAATAGGAGAGGGTGTTATTCCAGTTAAAATGTTAAACAGATATTGATAAACGGTTTCATTTCAACGTTCATGACTGTAGTAAATCTGTGTATAAATTTGTGATAATTTCTTCTATTGCATTTCCATAAAAATGTGTATATTATGATATATATTGTTATGAACTGTATTTTAAGATTATCGTGATACATATATTTGGTAACACTTTAGTTTAGGGTCCAATTCTCTCTATTAACTAGTTGCTTATTATCATGCATATTACTAGGATATTGTCTGTTTATTAGCACTTATAAAGCACATATTAATGCTTTATTCTGCATGACCATATCATACATCCCATAATCCACCCAATACCTAAACTTAACAACTACCTTACTAACTATTAATAAGCAGTAATTAGGAGTTTATTGAGGCTAAAGTCATAGTTAACAGTGAGAATTGGACCCTAAACTAAAGTGTGACCACATATTTTGTCTTTCTTATGAGAGAAGAAAGAGAGTGCGGAGTAACACAAAATACATGAAACTAGCTGGACTATTTCAGTGTTTAATGTTTTGGCATATAGAATTCGCTCCATATGAAATATTGTGGTTTTGCACAACATTAGTTTTCTGTTCGACAAGTCAAATCAGTTTAAATCCTCTCTTGACTAATTCTCCATAAAGCATGATTGAGTCTAATCACTCATTCAGTATCACAGTGTTGCGTTTCCTCCATAGCAACCATCTTAGTAACCGCTATGACCAGTATATGGGTAAAAAGCTAAACCATCTCCTTGTTGCTAAGACTGTTGCCATGGAAGTGATGTTAGATTTTCTCCTGATGCAGAGATGCATATGTGTGTGTGATATCAGAAGTCATGATAAAAATAATGTTCTGTCTGTTTGACCTGTGAGTGAGTGTGTTGATGATGTTTCATTGATGCTTGCAGATGGAGTTCATTGCCTTACCTGTGCGCTAATGCTGCTCAACACTGACCTTCATGGCCATGTAAGTGACCTCTGACCCTCTGGTAGGGTTGCTCGTATTAGCAGATAAATGAGAAGTGACAGTTTGTTCCCTCTTTGCCACAAGCACATGAAACTAGACGCCGTTTGACCTTCTCAGCGGATGTAAAGATCCCACTGGAGGAGGATATGTCTGTGTTATATTTACTCAAAATTAGCTTTTGGGGGAGAGTGCATCAAGGATGTCAGATTTTGTGATTTATTTAATTATCTGTGATCAGATATTGAAGGGGAAACCTGTCAAATCTGCAGCTGGTTGTAACCACAGGAAGAAAACAAAAAGAAATGATTCGGGTATGTGCCATTGGTAACTACAGTGAAGGAACGAGAAAGTTTCGCACCCCCCACTACTTCCTAAGTGAAATGTGAGGTGCATTGTGGGTACTCTAAGAATAGCTCCTCTCATTGGTCTCCATGGAGTTTGATCATGTGTCTTGGAGTTGGTTCGACACATTCAGTAGGACGCATGTGCCGTGGAGATCTGATGCCCACGCCGCAGCACTTCTCGAGACGCATTCATTTCAAACATTGTTTGGTTTGGTGTCATGTGGGTGAATGCAGCTGAACGCTGCGCAGCCGCGGATCTGTGCAGAGATGTATGCCAGACACCCACACACACATACACGACTGCGCTCGCGGAGGGAAGCGTTGTGCACATCACACAGGTTATATGAGACGGAGCAGGGAATCTCCTCGAAGCCTGTCCAGGGCCCATTAAACCTTAAAAAAGATAAAGTTTAAGATTAAAGAAGATATTTGTGTTATAAAATAAAACAAACTTATTTTGTTGAACCATTTTTAGCTTTAAGGTCAATTAGATTGCGCTCAGACTGCTGGAGAAATGCCCCAAATCTGATTTTCTTCTCTCTCAGACCACATGGGATCTGATCTTTGAGGCTGCGTTCACACTGCGAGTCTTAGTGCTCGTTGTATACAACTTATTTTGTTGTATAGCTGTTTCACATTGTTGTTTTAAATGTGGCCTATATCAGATTCCAGTGTGAACAGATCCTGGTCCTGGACTGACCAGAGCGATGAAACGCGTCACGCAGCTCGCTGTCATACGGAAGCAAACACAGAGGACATTAAAGTGAGCGATTACGCATTTATTCATAGGGTGATCCGCCGCGGGAGCCAGCAAATCTATGCACAGGCAATATAAAACACAAAGACGAGGGTGAGAGAAAAAGTTTATAATGTTTTGCTTGTAGAGCTTTCACTATACTACTTATGAGTTCTGACACTTCACTGTCCTTCACTTGACTACCTTTTGCAAGTGTTTTGATAACGTCGGGTGTGTAAAATGTTTGAAGTGACTCCCATGAGCAGAACTGTGGCGAATCTTGATCTAGAGTGGCGCAAAAGTCACATGATTTCCAATATGACTGTTCAGACTGCGGTCACATTGCAAAGCATCTGACCTGTATTGGATTTAGTGCCACATACGGAAGTTGCACAAATCTGATTGAAAAGATCCGATTCCACGTAGTTTGTGCCTTGTTTACACTGTCAGTGAAATGTGACCTTATTCTGATGTTTTGCTCATATGTGACACAGATCGCATGTGTTCTCTGACCGTGTGAACAGCTAAATAATGCATGCATTCGGATATTTCGAGATCGGTTTCAGGGCTCATTCATATGTGGAAATAAATCAGATATGTGCCATTGCGACTCATGTAAATGGGCAGATCGGATTTTCTGAGGCATTAGGCTAGTCTCCGCGGTTTAATGACGAGAGCAACCCCGACGTGCATCTGCAAAGGGACGGACGGCCCGACCAAACGTCATGTCGCCGTAGGAGTGGAGTGTGGACACACGTTGACACAACATATCAAAGGTTGGCTTGCTCATCTTAAAATTTCGGACCCACTGTTCCTCGTTAAAGCCCGCCACAATATGCTCCCGCCAGTCCTGAGGTCTCTCTCGCACACAGTAACTGAAGCACATACACAGGCAAACTTTGCAGATATATCGCAGAGCTAGCATCAAGCATATTTGGCGTTCGTCCATCTGTGCAAGAACCCCCTTTAAGCATGCGCGATGTTTCAGATAGTATGGCAAGTGTAATCACATGACTCGGATATGGGTCACAATTGAAATAACGTTTAAACAGACGGTAAAAAAAATCAGATATAGGCAACAAATGAGAATTGGGCATCAAGACCTGCAGTGAAACGAGGCCACTGTCATGACAAAACCAGATCTGAGTCACATGAGAGCAGAACAATCAGATTTGGGCCACATTTACCCGCAGTCTGAACGAAGCCATTCTGATATTTTACATCACTCTAGAGCAACGTTCATCACAATTCTGCGCTCATGGGAGTCACTCCAAAGATTTGCCACACCGGTAGTTCTTTAGTCACTGGTTTAATAAGGAAGACGGCAGTGAAGTTAGTCAGTGAAAACTCTCTCTCTTTCTCCTCATCCTCAGCTCAGTCCTCCTCATAGCCTGCGCATGTGTTCGTGGACTTCTGCGGCACATCAGCTTATAGGTGAGCCCGTAAGACTGACTTCAGTCAGCTCAGTGCTTGCTTCCGCAGGACAGCGGGCTGCACACACTCTTGTTATTGTTTTCCCGGGAACGTGACCTGTTCAAACTCAAAGCTGATGCAGATCTGAGCAGTTCATCAGGACTGAGCGCTAAGGCTCGCGGTGTGAACATAGCTTTACTGTACTCCTGAAAGCTGTCAGAATGGACTCCAGAGATCCAGATGTTTGTTCACTCGTGCTCATGTGTCCAGTGGCAAACAGCGGTGACATGACTGAAGCCTCTTTGGTATTTCCCGACCTAACGTCCTGTTTCAACGGTGCATTACACTACCATTCAAAAGTCTGCAGTCAGTAAGAGTTTTTGTTTTTAAATTAATACTTTTGTTCAGCAAAGAATGATTAAAATTGATTAAAAATAGTAAAGATATTTCCATTGTTATGAAAAATTTCTAAAGAAATTGTTTATTTGAATGGTTTCCAGAAAAATATGAATCAGCACAACTGTTTTCAACATTGATAATAATCAGAAATGTTTCTTCATCATCAGATCATCATATTAGAGTGATTTCTGAAGGATTATGTGACACTGAAGACTGGAGTAATGATGCTGAAAACTCAGAATAAATGACATTTTACTATATATTCACATAGAAAACAGCATTATTAAATTGTAATAATATTTCACAATATTCTTGATGTAATTCTTGATCCCATAAATGCAGCCGTGATGAGCATAAAATAAAAAACAGTGTACGTCAATACAGGAAAACAAAACCGCACTCATTTCTTTTTATTAGGGCATTGTTTGTGACCGGACAATTAACTGCATTTTCCCATAATGCAATTTCATTACACTTACTGTAAAACGTAATGGGACTCATCCTTTATGAGAACAATGTTTTTTTAGTAACAAATATCATTCAGTATAACAAATGCTAACATGATTCATTCAGAATGAAATAAAATATGAGATAGCCCTTTCTTGCATTACAGTAATGAGAATTAAACCCTTTGCCTTGTATTTATGAGTATGGTATATGGTGACTGGGCAGGACTCAAATGTTTCTTTTAAGAATGATTTATTGTCCTTGCAACATAGTGACTTTGCTGACTTTGTGATCTGTGCATTGCAGATCCATGCCGAATCGCACAGAAAGAGAGCAATAGCTATTAGAGTGATGGATGACGCGAGGCGATCGCGCCGTCGTGATGAAACCGCAGTGCGAGATCTTGTGGAGTCGTGTTTTTGGAAGCAGCCTGTGTGTCTCTCTTTGATTTCTCGTGCCAGTCTGAACATTTGTCAGTGCCATCCACCTACAAACTCGGCTGGTGCTGGCAGGAACAGTAAAGTCAGTGCAACAAACACCGTCTGCGCTTTATTTTAGAAGCCAGTCTTTCTCATGACTTTATAAAAGCAGCAATCCGAGAAATCACGGTTCTGACAGAGTAATTGCAGACGTGATTGTCTAATAGCAGCAGTCAGTGTATGTGGTTACTGTAGGCGCTTGTGAGAAGCCTGAAGCTCACTGTAAACGCTGAGTTATATCGCAGACGGCTCATGTGGTGAGATGCAGCTCTGGACATGAAGAAGGCATAGCAGCGGGTGTAGAACTGAACCGTTTGTTTGTTTCTGCGGGATCTGTCATACAGCGCTGGTATGAAATTAGTTTGGTGCTTATCTATTTTTGTACTTTTGCTTTCTCACAGAACACGTTTGTCACGTATTGTAGAAAGTCTGCGTTCACACGGCAGCAGAATGCGGTTGTCGGTCCTGTATTTGAGTCTTTAATACGGTTAGGTTCACACACAGTTCAGATATTCACGGGAAGGGCACCCGCTTTCTATAACCGAACTCACACCTGGACATTTTCAGGACTGACAACAGTATTCTAGGAAAACCCGTGCTGTGTGTACAGAACCGGCCTGACATCTGGGTCTGTCAGCATTCAAGACGCTACTGTAAGTCTCTGTTTGAACGGGACATTTAGGCTACGTTCACACTGTCAGTCCAAATCAGATTATTTGTGTATCCGATTGTAATCCGATCTAAAATGATTGACTCACTGTGTACCGCAACTGTTCAGGTCCTAGTTGTGTGTCCATGCAGCGCTCTCGTTTTCGGGAATATCTGCATTGGTTTCTGTGGCATTGAAGTTGCGTTGGTAGGAATACGCCAAAAACAACAACAATCGCACCATGGAGGGGTTTGCAATAGAGATGTGGTCTTATTTAAATGTAACAACATGTAAATGTGCAGCTGTGCACTGGACTATGTGTCCTGAGTCGCATCACGAGGCTGGCGTGAGCTGTGCTGTCGTCTCCGCCGGTCTCAAAACACGTCTCCGCTATATTGTCATTTTCTGCTGTTTAGCACTTCCCAGCAACACAACCTTGTTTCTGCAGTGACTTTCAGCAGTTTCACATAATAACGCCTCACGTTTATGTTTTACGTGGCGTGAGAAAGTCACATAAACTACACGAAATCCGACCAGAGCGGTCAGACTGAAACGGATCTCCAGAAATGCGCATATGGATGTAGCTCGAAACGGATTTGTAAAAATCGCATTTCATTTTCATGTGATTTTATCATTTATTGCTGTTCACAATAACTCATTCTCATCAGATTTCAAGCGGATATGCACAAAAATCAGATTTGGACTGACAGCCTGAACGTAGCCTTTAGAGACTCACACCTGTAAGTAAAAGCGGTGGTCAATCCCAGAAACAGAGGCACTTTTCATTGGATAGTTGATGCTCTAACATAATGCAAACTGTTTTAGTGATTCAATGAATAGTTACATTTTTATTATTAAATGTTTTATATAAAAACATTCCAAAAATAATATGTATGTACACAAACTGTAAAAAGAGCAAATATTTATGGGCCGTCAGTAATGACTCACTCATTAGTGAGCGATTACACAGTACAGTTAAATAATATTATGTTATTAGATCAGATCAGTTCCGGCGCTGTAATTGATATTGTTAATCCTGTGCGTTATGTTAAAGACGTCGCCTCCTCCACAGAGTTTAGTCCACCGCTTCAGTCCGTGGATCATTGCATGAGCTTCCCACTGTATGATGTCAGACATTCATTTATAAATAACCTTTATAAAGCTTTGCATCCATCAAGTTACACATGCGCAGAGAAAGATATCAAATAATATCAAGTACTTTTCATTTGCAAAGCTATTTATTGAATTATCCAAAAAGAGGCATTAATACATACACACCACCGTTCAAAGGTTTGGGGTCTATATTTTTCTCTTAATGTTTTTGAAAGAAGTCTCTTTTGCTCACCAAGGCTGCATTTATCTGATCAAACATATATGATCAAAATTATTTGACTCAAAGTATCTGTTGTCTATGTTAATATATAGTAGTGTAATGTATTCCTGTGATCAAAGCTGAGTTTTCAGCATCATTACTCCAGTCTTCAGTGTCACATGATCCTCCAGAAATCACTCTAATATGATGATCTGATGCTCAAATATGATCATTATGATCCGCTGCTTCATATTTCTGTGGAAACTATGACACTTTGTTCAGAATAGTTTATAACATGATGTTATTTTTATTGTCACTTTGATCAGTTTAATAGATCCTTACTGAATAAAAGTATTAATTTCTTTCTTTCTTTTTTAGATCTTACGCTAGTGTGTTTAAAATATAAACCGTTTTAGATTGAACCTCCAGCAAAGACAACTACATAGTGATAAATACTGTGATATAAGATCTCATATGGCTCCTTATTTTACATGGCAGATTCTCTCCTGTAAATGTGATGAGAGAGCAGGACTGGCTGATTCACCGTGGATCTGCTCCGGTCCCGTCAGCCTCACAGGCTCACATCAGTGCCATCCTGTCCCATTAACAGACCAATAAATGTTTCTCATGCCCCACAGAATATTGGGAAGAAGATGACATGCCAGGAATTCATCAATAACCTGGAAGGACTCAACGAAGGACAAGATTTCCCCCGGGAGCTGCTGAAGGTAAGACTCAAACACTTCTCCCAGCATTCCTCTGTGAGATCACGTGTGCAAGGACGCATTACATTACAAACCCATGTGATGGATACAGAAAACCTCAAAATGGAAATCAGCTTCTCCGGGTCCGCGGAGCCCGTGATATTCCATAACACACAATGCCGTCTACTTTCCCCTGCTTTCAGAAGATCATCTGATCCTTACTAATCAATCACCATCACCCTGATGTTTGCACACCTGATACAGGTTCAGGACCAAAGCGCTCTTGCCTTGGATTCATTAGTAATGCATGCTGTTATTGGAGACCGACAGGGGCGTTTGGAGGCTTTACCTAATGCAGCAGGATGGTTAAAAGTGAAAACTAAAGTAAAAATACAAATATAGTTTATAGTTTATGTACATTTTCAGATCTTGAGTTGTTTGTGATGGTAAGTAACGCTCACACAGATTTAAATGTATGCATTTGGCAGGTGCTAATCTAAAGCTTTCGACGTTACGTTGTTGTTTGAGCTACAGGAACAACCAAAGTAGCAGTAGATCAACACAAATGAATACAAACTGTTATTAAACCATAGTAACTAAAAACAATTTACAAGCTTTTTAAAGAAAAAAATAATGCCCTGAATTGAATTATAATCCACAAATATAACTTGTAATTTATTAAATGCATAGGAGGGTTAGTCACAGGCTGGCTTAAACGGGTGTCATATGTAGAAATGAGAAGGCCTTGTTATTAGCGACACCGGTGGCCGTTGAGTGAACTGCAGTCAGCTGCTTATTCCTCGCGCTCACGAGACTGAACGTGATTCAAGACCCTTATATACTCAGTACAAACTTTTTCGTTCTTTGTTTAGAAGTAAAAGTTAGAAATACCTTTAACAAACATCCCGACGCCGCCAACGATGCTGAGAGCGACGTTTAGATGAATATGTGCTGTGTGCTTTCCTCAATAACAAGATAAACAACAGCATGGCAGCGCTGAGAAACAGCAGTTCAGAAAGCATCTGATCATAGTGATGAGGATATGATTGAACCAGCTTTGAGATTCACCGGCATCATGTCGACAGACCAGGTCATTCAAATTACACTGTTACGATAGTTGATTATAAAGTATAATTAAGACTGTGGACTATATAGATCTGGCTATGTGAGACTATAGTTTGAATTAATTCCTTTTCTCTGCATGACACAGTACAGAACGGCTCTTTCTGCATTATCCTGAACATCAGCTTTCGGTTCATGTGTCACTGAACAGAAGAGGCTCTCAGGAGCGTAAACGTCACGTCCTTTAGATTAAAATCAGTCTACAGGCTTTCATACACACCCGAGGGACTCTGGGAAGGTCTCGGTTTCTTTCTTTCTTTGCCAGAGGATGCTTAGATATTGCCACTTATTTCGGCACATGGTCAGAATGTTGCCATGACCAAGTAAAAAATGTAGGTGTTTGTTTTGTTTGACCGAGAGCTGAAATTTGATGAGCAGTTTAATGCTGTAGTTAAGAGTTGCTTTTTCCAGGTTAGGTCTATTGCTTGTTTAAAGCCGATTCTGTTGGGAAACGATTGCAATGTTTTGTATGTAGGGTCCTGTCAGACCACTATATCACGCTTGCAATTAGATCCGAATGCTGAGAAAAGTCCTCGTATTTCTCTATTTTCGCTTCTCTCAGGGATTTCAGGATAAAATATAGACCTCTGCTGTATGTTTTTACAGCAGTGCATGATGGGATAGCTCCTGCTCATGTATCTGAGCTCATTGCTCTTCATCAAGCACCTAGGTCTTTACGTTCAGATAATAAATCATTGCTTCCTGTCCCTCGATCTGATTTGAGGTTAAAGGCCTGTGCCGTCGCGGGTCCGAGGCTTTGGAATAGTCTGCCTCTTGAACTTAGAGAGATCACATCTTTAAATGTTTTTAAAGCTCGTTTTAAAAATGCTTGTTACTTCTGCGCCTTCGAGAGGTTGGGCTAGTATCTGTGTTAGTAAGTTGTATGTTGTTTATATGTTTTATAAGGGTGCTCCGATTGATCGGCCGATAATTGCTTTGGGATGTGTGATCGGCGGTCTCTATAAAGGCCGATCCAGAAAAGCCGATCAGATGACGCAAAACTCGCGAGACAATTTTTTTTCGCCCTGGTAAAAATGGCTTCACCGGTTTGGCAATTCTACAACAGGGCTCTCAAGTGTCAAGCATTGAGCGTGACAGTCACTCATTTCGGTCTTTTGTCACGCTCTCCCGCCACACATTGTATTTCTAACGCTGAAACTATTTGTAATATATTTAATATGCCGCAGCGGCCAAAACTCTGGCCGCGCCGCTCTCACTGTGGAACCGGCATGAATCAAGTGCGTTTCCACTGGTGTTGTTCGTCGAGCTACACAATAGCCAATCAGAAAATAGCACTATTACAGTTATATCAAGCAAGGATACGTTTGTGTTTTATTTTGTGATTACACCGGAATGAATAGAGTCCGCAACGGCGATAGATTGAAGTGCGCGTCCGAGTGAAGACTGCGCGAGGCACAGAGCACTGTATCCATGACACTGATCGCCGCGGACACGAGCGCGCAGCTTGAGTTCAAAAACACATTTTAGCGCTAGATTTCTTATTTAATAGCGAACTAAATGAATGATCTGCTAGTTAACTGAAGATGTTTTATTTATTTATATTAGCTACATGGTGGGACAGACTTCACTGGATCTAAAAAAAATCAGTCTAACCATAGATGTGACCAGTAGTGGTGGCTTTCTATGGAAGCAAATAAGAGACATAACTATTTGAAATTTAACAGCCACTGAATACTTAGTTTTGAAATATTTTATTTTGAAAAACCTTAATCTGAATTTATTTCCTCTGAATTCACCCCATTGGAATTATTTTACTTTGGAAACCATGTATCTGAATTTATCTGTTCATTTGTTTTGTTTAAAAACTTGAATTTCGATTTTAATATTTTTCAATGCTCACAAATTCAGATAAAAAAAAAAATCAACTTACAGAATTTCAGATAAAATAGATTCAGGTTGATCAAATTCGACTGCTCAAATTCAGATCGAAAAATTCAAGTTAAATATTCACATGGTAACATCCGGGCTACCCAGGATAGGAAAAACAGCTGAGCCTGTGTAGAGACAGAGCGTATTTAAGCCACGCCCAAAGCGGGGCGAAACAATCCAATCGTCTCCATTGACTTTGCATTGCGAGAGGCTGCCTCCTTATAATAACATATAACAAAAGACAGAAAAATGCATAAAAGCTGCTGTGTGACAAGGTGTTCAGCAAATAAGCTAAAAAAACACACAACAGAAATACAGTTTTATAAGCTTCCGAACCGGTAAAGCCAGCCTTTAAGGAGACAAAAGTAGATAGGCTTCAGGCAATAAGACGTGAAGCATCAGCATGAAGAATGGGTACATTTAATATATCTCCTCTTCTCAGGTTCACATAGGGTGGTGAAATAAGCAATCGACATGGTTAAAATTATGAATTTTTTTTTTTTTTTACAATATCATGTCGCGTTCCAGTGCTATATGGGGAGGCTGGGCGTAGTTCTCTCAGAGTAGTTCGAGAAATAGTTGCGCTCTTTCTCAATTGATCCACTTTTATGTCCTGAAAAACAAACCGTTTTTGGGGTCGACAGCGTATAAAAATAATTTCTGGGTTATTTTGCTTGTTTGCTGTACACCTTGTCTCACAACAGCTTTTAGACATTGTTTTGTTTTTTGTGTCATAAATGACAAGGAGGCAGCCTCTCGCAATGCAAATCAATAGAGACGGTTGGATTGCTTTCCCCCCGGTGTGGGCGTGGCCTATCCTGGGTAGCCCGGATGTTACCATGTGAATATTTAACTTGAATTTTTCGATCTGAATTTGAGCAGTTGAATTTGATCAACCTGAATCTATTTTATCTGAAATTCTGTAAGTTGATTTTTTTTTTGTATCTGAATTTGTGAGCATTGAAAAATATTAAAATCGATATTCAGGTTTTTAAACAAAACAAATAAACAAATAAATTCAGATACATGGTTTCCAAAGTAAAATAATTCCAATGGGGTGAATTCAGAGGAAATAAATTCAGATAAATGTTTTTCAAAATAAAATATTTCAAAACTAAGTATTCAGTGGCTGTTAAATTTCAAATAGTTATGTCTCTTATTTGCTTCCATAGCTTTCTTAATCTGTTTAAAATAATTTTGCAAGGGTCCTTCACACACACACACACACACACACACACACACACACACACACACACACACACACACACACACACACACACACACACACACACACACACACACACACACACACAAAAGGTTTCTCTACCTCTCTCTTCCTCTCTAAATGCCCACAAAATCTGACTAAGCATCCCAGAAAAAAGCAAAGTTATAGATGCAGATATGGAAGTTGTTAGTTTTTTTTTTTTTTTTTTTGCTGTGCACTTTACTCCCTGTGGTCCTTTAGGTGTATTAGAAAAACTGATGGCTGACTGACTCAGATTAATTTTAAAGCTAAATTTAAAGACTCAGATGTTCTGTCTTTTATTAATTTTATTTTATATTCTACAGGAAAGTTGTATGTCAAGCCCTAAGCTGCTCCCAATAACCAAGCTGCTATGTTAATACATGTTGCTTGCAAATAAATACACAGGTGTCAATTCATGATGCATTGTCTTCTCTTAAATGTAATACTTAATGTACATTGTTGTTAAATATAGTTTAATAAGTAATGCTACATGATAAAAAGAAGTCTTCAAATAGACCCTGTAATCGGTAGGGTTGGGTACCGAAACTCGGTGCCAATAGGGAACCGGTTCCGACGTAAACGGTAGTAACCAGACCGAATAAGAACGAAAATTTCGGTGCCTGATTTCGGTGCCTAACTTCATTAGGCACACACGCGCGCACACACACACACACACACAAGGTCTCTCGCTCGCTCTCTCTCCGCCGTGCGTGTGCTACACAGTTTGGAGCACAGTTTCTTCTGTCTCGCATGCGCGCTCTTTCTCACAAGGTTTGGCTGCATTTCACGTGTAAAATTACGTGTCAGAACGCCCTCTGGGTGTGCCGATAGTCTGAATCCCATATAGAATCAAGCCAATTCATTGGCTGATGGCGCGGGCGCCGCATCGACGCACTTACGTCGTCATATTATGTTGGCGCGCGCGCGCCATCTGCTCCTCAGATTTCTCTGCCGAAAAAGGAAGCTGGTCGGCAGCGCGAGGAGCTTGGCAGCGTCCCGTTCCCTATTGAGAGATATGTTACACCAGTAACCAGAGATGTTCTCTTTCATAGGTTCACTCAACGCTGCGTAGCTAAGAAGCAGTGGATTTGTAGGCTGCTGTATCACGTGCCGTTTGAACTGACGCGCTACAGCAATCTGTCACATTTCAAAGAGCCAAAACGTTATTTATTGTGTGAATCTTGTAAAAATATTGACAGAATCTGACAGCTGTGGATTTGTTCCATATCAAAAGTAACCTTCTCTGTCTTGTCTGTCAGTGTCCTCTTTGTCCGCGATTTTTCTGTGTGAAAAGGGTCATTTGCGTGAGTCTCACGGTCAATGCGTGAGAGTTGGCAGCTCTGCCTGCTAGTAATCTCTATTAATCTCCAGTATTACATTGTTTGATACAATATTGTTTCATTTGATATTATGTAAATATGAATTTTTATTTTATATTGGTTTTATTATTACCATATGTTACTTGTATTTATATTGTTTAAAGATTTAAGTTAATAGTGTGTCCAGTTTGGCCCTGTAAATTAAAGGGTATTATTTTTTGATAAAGTGTGTGCGGTTTCATTTTCTTAAGTACCGATTTAAGAACCGTTTAAGCACCGGAACCGTTTAAAAAATACCGAGTAGGTACTGGAATCGGATAAAACCCAAACGATACCCAACCCTAGTAATCGGTGATCG
The DNA here is from genome assembly GCF_029890125.1 of Rhinichthys klamathensis goyatoka. Lineage (NCBI taxonomy): Eukaryota > Metazoa > Chordata > Actinopteri > Cypriniformes > Leuciscidae > Rhinichthys > Rhinichthys klamathensis. The sequence goes on from NW_026606759.1 coordinate 285,817, forward strand.
GGTGATACAGCTTCCAGTAATCGGCGATCGGTGATCGGCCCCAAAAATCCTGATCGGAGCACCCCTAATGTTTTATGCTGTTGATTGTACAGCACTTTGGTCTGCAGGTGCAGTTGTGCAGTGCTTTATAAATAAAGTAAAGTGAAAGTAAAGTTTCAATACAAACTGTTCTCAAATTTGCAATTAATACATGAAGTCCTACACTGCATGCACCTTCTAGGGACACTCAGCATTTACAGTCTGTTACTTGAGGGAATATCATTTGCCAGTTCATGACGAAACATAACACGAGTGTTCAGATGAGATTAATCGTAAAAGCAATACCCCGTTATTGGAAGGCTATTCAGATGTCTACTGGAAACTGATTGGGCTTTGTAGGGTCACTCCCCCTTTTTTGAGGTGGTTTGATTCCCCGTCAGATCTGTGGCCCTGCTGCGAGACTATCTTTGTCCCATGATGCCTCTGCGATGTCCGGTGCTGGCACAGTCCCTGCCGCTCCATCAGCTCGATCAGCCACAGGCCGAAGCGGCCCGCACGGACTCCGGCTCCAGCGAGTGTGAGCTGCCAGAATCAGTGCACACCCCCCACTACCAGCTCTTCCACCCCTCTGTCCCGCTTTATTAAAATGAAGACACTTCACACACTAACAGAATGTGTATGTGTATTGCATGCTTAATAACTTGGCAGTAACTTCAGTGCGCACTTTATATGACGTTATGTAAAGCTGCACCAAAACTGAGTGCCCTTGCCGAGCGTCTGTCGTGGCTGTCCTCTGCCAACTCCATGCGACGCCTGCGTTCATGAGCTGCTCGCTAAGATGGCTAATGCTTCTAAAAGAAGTCTCTTCTGCTCACCAAGGCTGCATTTATCTGATTAAAAAATACTAGAAAAAACTAATATTGTGAAATATTACAATTTAAAATAACTGTTTTCTATTTTAATATATTTTAAAATGTAATGAGTTTTCAGCATCATTACTCCAGTATTCAGTGTCACATGATCCTTCAGAAATCACTCTAATATGATGATCTGATGCTTAAGAAACATTTATGATTATTATCAGTGTTAAAAACAAAAAAAAATTCAGGATTCTTTGTTGAATAGAAAGTTCAAAAGAACAGCATTTATTTGAAATCATAGATGTCTTTTTTTGTAACTTTTGATCAATTCAATTCATCCTTGATGAATAAAAGTATTGATTTATTTTCTTTCCCCCCAAAAAATAAAAAATAAATTCTTACTGGCTCCAAACGTTTGAACGGTAGTGTATAATGTGGCAAAAGCTTTCTATTTCTGATAAATGCTGTTCTCTTGAACTTTCTATTCATCAAAGAATCCTGAAATAAAAATGTAAATAACTGCTTTTAACACCAGTGTTGGGAACGTTACTTTAAAAAAGTAATTAGTTATAGTTACTCACTACTTGTTCCAAAAAGTAACTGAGTTAGTAACTGAATTACTCTATAATAAAAGTAACTCGTTACCAGGGAAAGTAACTATTTGCGTTACTGTTAAAAAAAAAGTTGCTACGGTATATGTCAAAGAATTTGGATTGTTTTTTTGAGCAGTTTTCACAAGTCAGTTGAAATGAGTTGAACAGACAGGTGTTTGTACGTAACTTTCGATATTTATTGCACGTCGACAGACAGCAAGAGGTTTATCCTGCACCTCAAGTATGATCTTTGTAAGAAAAGTAAACGGTTACACCATATAAAGTGCATTTAACTCTAGCGAATTAAATCAAACTCTCACAACCTGAGACAACTGGTCAAGTTAACAACCTGTACTTCCAAGTGTTTTGTTCACAACAAAAGTAAACTTTTAAACTACAAATTCTTAATTAAATAAATCAAACTCCCAATGTCAGACAACAGGTCTGGTAGACATTCTGTACTTCAAGTATTTTCTTCAAAAGTAAACAGTTAAATAATATAAAGTGTGTTTGCAGTAACTGTAGCAAATTAAATAAATCAAACAAACTCTAACAACCTGAGATAAATAGTCTGGAAGACATAGGCTGCTGTATTTCTTTATCTTCATTAAAAAAGTAAACAGTTTAACAAGATGGAGTGCTTTTAAAGATTGAACTTTAGCTCCTAGATATAGCTGTATCTATATATAGGGACACGTTTGTGTGCATTTTATTTTGTGATTTCACCGGAATGAATATAGAGTCTCCGCAACGGCGATGGATTGAAGCGCGCGTCCGAGTGAAGACTGTGCGCGCCGCGAGCCACAAGAGAACAACAGTATCCATGACACTGATCGCAGCAGCACGAGCGCTCAGCTGGATCTCAAAAACAACAGATTTAAGCGCTAGATCTCTTATTTAATAGCGAACTAAATGAATGCTCTGCTAGTTAACTGGATATGTTTTATTTATTTGTATTAGGTATCCGTTCTATGACATTAGTATATTTTTTACTAACCGTATATTTACGTATATTGCGTCGTTGTACCCAGCACTTCTGAAAGTGCACTTCCGAATGCGTCTCTGTCCCCCACACTTTTCAAACCAAACTGACGCCCATGAATCAACGCATAGTAACGCACCGCATTTCACGTCCAGTAACGTTAACGGCGTTGTAACGACGGAAAAAGTAATTAGTTAGATTACCCCGTTACTGAAAAAATAACGTCGTTACCTAACACCGTTCTTTTAAACGGCGTTATTCCAAACACTGATCAACACTGATAATAATCATAAATGTTTCTTGAGCATCAGATCATCATTTCAGAGTGATTTCTGAAGGATCATGTGACACTGAAGACTGGAGTAATGATGCTGGAAACTCAGCTTTGATCACAGGAATACATTACACTTTACTATATATTCACATAGAAAACAGTTATTTTACATTGTAATAATATTTCACAATCAATCTTTAATCAAATAAATGCAGTCTTGGTGAGGAGAAGAGACCTATTTTAAAAACATTAAAAATCTTACAGATCGTAAACATTTGAACGGCAGTGTGTGTCTTTTTGATGTTAGTCTGGAGAAGTCTTGTAATGGACGCAGATGATCTTGTCTCGGGTGAGCTAGCTCAGTGCTGGGAATGAAGCATCTCTGCATCTTTGGCAGACGTGCCTCGCTCATATTGACGTATCAGGCGATCAGACAACTTTATTACGATCTGAGAGTGCAAGGTCAGAATCATTTAAAGTTGTTTTCAGCCCATTTCAGTGACACACTCTGAGTGCAAGGTCAAGTTTCCTGTAGTGTGAGTCACTGTCTTGTTTTCTGCAGTGAAATCAACCTGCCAAAACTCAAAATATATTGATGGCTTATATTGTCCTTTCATATTTCTAGGCTGGCGTCTGGAGGAACTGGCAGACTGAGGCTCATAGCGCCTGTAGCAGAACTCAATGCTTCATCTAGGGTGGGCAACCATTCGTCGCATCCAGAATAAAGGTTTGTGTTTGCGTAATATGCGTGTGTGTACTGTGTATGATTATTTTGTATATGTAAATTCACACACACATGCATGAATATATTTAAGAAATATTTGCATGTATATAGTGTATATATTAGGGGTGTAACGGTACACAAAAATCACGGTTCGGTACGTACCTCGGTTTTAAAGTCACGGTTCGGTACGTTTTCGATACAGCAAAAAGAAAGAAATGCCAGAGAAATTTCTTATTTGTTGAAAGAAAAAATATTTTTAAATAACTGAGTTTTCCTACATCTTGAAACTTTCAGGTTTATAAATGGGGGTCATCTTTGAACAAATAATGTTTTGGTCATCACATTAAAAATAACATTTAAATATATATATATATTTATATATCATTTGAGTTTTGAAGTGCTGGGAAAAGCTGTGTGAAGTACTTGAAAGCATTTCACTATTGCAGCCAAACTGGTTACAGTTAGTGTTACTATATTAAATCCATGGTGAATGTTGCTGGTCTGTGGACTTAAAGCCTATAACTAGTTCATTCACGGCACAATGTTTCTCCTGGTGTCCACGTCAGGGCTGTTTGATCTAATAGAGATCTACGGTAATAACGGAGAAATGTGAATGCTTCTCACTCGATCTCGCAGCGATGTTATTACTTCAGTGGCGAATTCAAATGTTTTCTTCACTGGATCTCTTAGCGCTGTGTAGTAACAGTGTCGCTTGATCGAGATCGGCTCGCGCTGCACAGATGTTGCTGGTCAAACGATCCGTGAAGCACAATATAATGGGTAGCGCAGTTTCGTTCCGCTTTCATTGCGTTTGCCATTTGATGTTGCGCAACGTTGTGGTGATCGCGCCAGCGCGGATTTTGTCGGCAAGAAAAATGGTCCAAGGAATCGTTCGGTTTGTATGCGTACCGAACCGGAAGCCTCGAACCGAAACGGTTCAATACGAATACATGTACCGTTACACCCCTAGTATATATATATTTATATTATATATAAATAACACATTTTTCTTAAATATATACATGCGTGTGTGTATTTACATATACAAAATAATCATACACAGTACACACACACATATTATGCAAACACAAACTTTTATTTTGGATGCGATTAAGCGCAAAGCCCTAGTTTATTTATTTGCATTATTAAGCCATAATTTTTATTTATTTCATGTGTCAGTATCTTAATAGTGGCTGATATATATATTTTGGGGCCATCAACTTAAGCGATTAATTGTATAAATGATGCAGAAAGACACTATTTATTTTTTTATTTATAACTAAAAATAGACAGGATGTCTAACACAAGTAGTTATTTGCAGTTCTTAGAAATGTACTCTTCTCTTTGTAGAATCAACACCTGGAAAACAAGCGAGTGTATTCATCTTGATCATAAATATAGTTTTTAAATATATTAAAAGGTATAGGTAATTTTTTTGTTTAAAGCTCCAGTCCGTAACTTTTTTTTAAGTTAAAAATAATCCAAAATAATTATATTAAAAAAAACGTATTCTGCCAGTGGTCAAAACTATCTGCTTGCCATAGCTAGATTCAAAACGGTTAGCTTGTAATAATGATTTTAATTCCAGTGGTACTGGTGGGTTTCCGCGGGAAATTCGAGCATGTCTTTGCGTCATGACGTCACACCCGTACACATAAAGAAGGAGTTCCGGCTAGCCGGCTGTACTGCGCGTGACGAGATGTTTAGATGTATAGGCTTTTCTCGCAGCACTTTACATTATTAAACTCATGGCATCCAGAAAGATCCAAACAACAATCATCAGTGTCAACTGGAGATTCAGCAGTTATAAAACCCAAAAGACTTCGTACTTCGGATTTAAGGTGGCTAGAGAAAGAGAAAGAAACCGTTTCATGCGAACACAAGGATTTAAACATCGGCGGGGCTTTTGAAAAGTGCGTGAACTCCGTGTTTTGGAGGGGTTCGAAACGGAAGAAGAGACGCTTTTTTCTGCTGAACAAGTAAGACATTTCAATAGTTCAATCGTGTAACAGTACGTTTTCTTAATTCACACAGTTGTGGAGTTTCCTTTGTTGTGCCTTTCTCGTTTTGCTATTATGGAGAATATGAATTCTGAACTACACAGGTAACCATAAAACACATTAAATTTAACATTAGTCACGCAATGCTGATGTTGTTAACATGAACAATTTGAGAACAAAGTAGACTATAATTTGCACGGTTGCTGTAAATCGCGTTGATTAAATCTAACAAAGCTTATCATGTCGAATGTTTTTTCCCCCTTAGATGGTCAGAACAAAAATGGATTTTACTTACTTGTTCAGAAGACATTTTCTTATGAAAATTCTTATGTTGGTCAAACTTTCAAAAAGTGAATCTGTGATTCTGTATGCCAGTATCCACACAGCGCGGTGACTGACAGCAGCACTCGCCTCAAAGCACTGTGTTCATCCGCGCTGTTTCATGCCGATTTACAACCCACGTAAAGATGATAATTCCACGAATCACTGCAGTTACAGATTTCGAACAGAGAGATGGCGACAAAGAGGAAAAGTTACGGACTGGAGCTTTAAATGTGTCTGAATTGGTAATTGATAAACATCAATAAAAAAAAAATATGCTTTGATCTTTTGACATATAAGAGGTCATTCTACTATAAAAAATACCACGTTTTCCAAAATTATCCTCCTGTGTCCAAGCTGCTAAAATCAGTAGTTTTCTACTTCCTCCGCACTATGGCAGATATTAGCATCTGACCACAACACGTCAACTCCCGCTTTACCTTATCAGTTCCTTAGCCCGTCCAGCATTACATGTGCATGTATGCTTTTACCCAAGCCATTCCCTTCCTGTTGCTGCGGGCAAGCCAAGACGAGCACCAGAGACAGTGTTTCTGGCAGAGGGTCGGGTGAGGTGGGAATGAGCATGTTTGCACATTTGTAAACTGTATTTTAACTGTATTGTAACTGTAATTTATTGATTAAAGGAGTCATAACCTAGTATTACCTTGGATACCCACGCTCTATTATAGTCTTTCAGGCCCTTCTAAAAAAGAAAAGTGGAAAAAAAAAAAAATACAGAGCTCCTCTGACCCTTATTTCTGAATGCATTATTGTCTCGCGAGATCTGATGCGATATTTTGGCTGTCGTGGACGGTCATTTTAATAATGCAAATGAGGGGCGCGTTGATTGGTGGCAGGAAGGATGGGGCTTGACACCACAGTTAACTTCAGCATATCATTCCAAAATGACATCATGGCGCAAGTTGTGAATGAACCCGACCTGGCCGCGACCTACGGAATTCAACCATATATGTTTGAGCCAGACTCTGAACCAGAGCTGGAAACGGAAGATATAGAGTCAGTGGAAGGACGTCTACATCAACATGTCTCTGAATGGTAAAGATAATCATTTTGACTGAGACATACATTAACATCAGTAACGAGCTAAAACGTTTGTTGCTATTTTCTCCCACATAAGTTTACCTTTTATTTAATGTAGATTACATTAACGGAGATGTAGTCTACTTTTTTTTATCAGCTTACAGTGGATTCCTGTGTAAAATGTTTAGCGCAGACACCTAACGTTGAGCCAGTTGATAGGGTTGTTGGAACAGCGTCATTAAAAATGAATTTCATCCACTGGTCCCTGGTAGTTTGGTCCGTTTTTGGTAGAGAAAACACATTTGAATGTTGATTCTGGCAGTCAACCACAGAGCAACTCACATGTGCACTACATTTCTGCATCTTTCTTGACTGAATATGAGGGGTAGAGGGGCAGGGCGGGCTTCCTGCAGCATATGTCTGCGGTGTCCATATATGGTATATCCTGCCCCGTCTTGACGTCAAGTCGGGGGAGAAATTAAAATCTCGTATTTGAGTGTGCGTGCACGTGGGCTGGTTTACGAATCCTGGGGTAAACAAACGCTTCACTTTTGAATATCGGCTTCCCGATACTTGATGACGCACTGGAGCCCCTGAGCTCCTGGACACGCCCCTACTTGATGACGCACGGGAGCCCCTGAGCTCCTGGACACGCCCTTACTTGATGACGCACTGGAACCCCTGATCTCCTGGACACGCCCCTACTTGATGACGCACTGGAGCCCCTGAGCTCCTGGACACGCCCCTACTTGATGACGCACTGGAGCCCCTGAGCTCCTGGACACGCCCCTACTTGATGACGCACGGGAGCCCCTGAGCTCCTGGACACGCCCTTACTTGATGACGCACTGGAACCCCTGATCTCCTGGACACGCCCCTACTTGATGACGCACTGGAACCCCTGATCTCCTGGACACGCCCCTACTTGATGACGCACTGGAACCCCTGATCTCCTGGACACGCCCTTACTTGATGACGCACTGGAACCCCTGATCTCCTGGACACGCCCTTACTTGATGACGCACTGGAACCCCTGATCTCCTGGACACGTCCCTACTTGATGACGCACGGGAGCCCCTGAGCTCCTGGACACGCCCTTACTTGATGACGCACTGGAACCCCTGATCTCCTGGACACGCCCCTACTTGATGGCGCACTGGAACCCCTGATCTCCTGGACACGCCCTTACTTGATGACGCACTGGAACCCCTGATCTCCTGGACACGTCCATACTTGATGACGCACTGGAACCCTTGATCTCCTGGACACGCCCCTACTTGATGACGCACTGGAGCGCCTGAGCTCCTGGACTCACCCCTACTTGATGACGCACGGGAGCCCCTGAGCTCCTGGACACGCCCCTACTTGATGACGCACTGGAGCGCCTGAGCTCCTGGACACGCCCCTACTTGATGACGCACTGGAGCCCCTGAGCTCCTGGACACGCCCCTACTTGATGACGCACTGGAGCGCCTGAGCTCCTGGACTCACCCCTACTTGATGACGCACGGGAGCCCCTGAGCTCCTGGACACGCCCCTACTTGATGACGCACTGGAGCGCCTGAGCTCCTGGACACGCCCCTACTTGATGACGCACGGGAGCCCCTGAGCTCCTGGACACGCCCCTACTTGATGACGCACTGGAGCGCCTGAGCTCCTGGACACGCCCCTACTTGATGACGCACGGGAGCCCCTGAGCTCCTGGACACGCCCCTACTTGATGACGCACTGGAGCGCACTGGAGCCCCTGAGCTCCTGGACACGTCCCTACTTGATGACGCACTGGAGCCCCTGAGCTCCTGGACACACCCCTACTTGATGACGCACTGGAGCCCCTGAGCTCCTGGACACACCCCTACTTGATGACGCACTGGAGCCCCTGAGCTCCTGGACACGCCCCTACTTGATGACGCACTGGAGCGCCTGAGCTCCTGGACACACCCCTACTTGATGACGCACTGGAGCCCCTGAGCTCCTGGACACACCCCTACTTGATGACGCACTGGAGCCCCTGAGCTCCTGGACACACCCCTACTTGATGACGCACTGGAGCCCCTGAGCTCCTGGACACACCCCTACTTGATGACGCACTGGAGCCCCTGAGCTCCTGGACACGCCCCTACTTGATGACGCACTGGAGCGCCTGCGCTCCTGGACACACCCCTACTTGATGACGCACTGGAGCCCCTGAGCTCCTGGACACGCCCCTACTTGATGACGCACTGGAGCCCCTGAGCTCCTGGACACGCCCCTACTTGGTGACGAACTGGAGCGCCTGAGCTCCTGGACACGCCCCTACTTGATGACGCACTGGAGCGCCTGAGCTCCTGGACACGCCCCTACTTGATGACGCACTGGAGCGCCTGAGCTCCTGGACACGCCCCTACTTGATTACGCACTGGAGCGCCTGAGCTCCTGGACACGCCCCTACTTGATGACGCACTGGAGCGCCTGAGCTCCTGGACACGCCCCTACTTGATGACGCACTGGAGCCCCTGAGCTCCTGGACACGCCCCTACTTGATGACGCACTGGAGCCCCTGAGCTCCTGGACACGCCCCTACTTGATGACGCACTGGAGCCCCTGAGCTCCTGGACACACCCCTACTTGATGACGCACTGGAGCCCCTGAGCTCCTGGACACACCCCTACTTGATGACGCACTGGAGCCCCTGATCTCCTGGACACGCCCCTACTTGATGACGCACTGGAGCCCCTGAGCTCCTGGACACGCCCCTACTTGATGACGCACTGGAGCCCCTGAGCTCCTGGACACTCCCCTACTTGATGACGCACTGGAGCCCCTGAGCTCCTGGACACGTCCCTACTTGATGACGCAATGAGGCCCCTGAGCTCCTGGACATGCCCCTACTTGATGACGCACTGGAGCCCCTGAGCTCCTGGACACGCCCCTACTTGATGACACACTGGAGCCCCTGAGCTCCTGGACACGCCCCTACTTGATCACACACTGGAGCCCCTGAGCTCCTGGACACGCCCCTACTTGATGAAGTCCTCGAGCCACTGAGGCTGGCTGGACCCTCCTCTAACAATAGGCAGTAGAGCACATTCGCATCAGCTCGCCGCTCAATCGCGAGTTACTGTCAGTACTATTAGTTACTACAGCCTACAGTTTGCTAGCTATGCCTTCGTCACGGAAATGCGTACTACCTGGATGCGATCATGTACAAAACAGATGGGTGTCTTTATTTAAATTTCCGAAAAACGATCGCATCAAGAAGAGGTGGATTAATTTTGTGAAGTGCCAACCTTGATGGAGAGCTGAGGATCACCACCAACACCCGCCTCTGTAGTGATCATTTTACACAGGATAAGCTGTTACTGGTGAATGGGGCCGAACCGACTATCTCTCGCCTCGGCCTTCATCCTCCCGTCCCGAAAGCAGTTTCACCTAATATCAGCGTCCGTAGCTTTCCCGCGAGTGGGCGTGGTTTCAGCGCATCCAGCGGACACCCCCCCACCCCCCACAGCGGACACGCCCCCAGCGTACTGCTCACTTTTTAAAGATTTTGATAGCTTATTTTATTTACTTGGCGGCTTTTTATCATTCAACTTTTTGTCTGGGTGGCTAATAACACATTTTTCTGTGGTGTGACAAACTCAGAACACATACTTAATTTGGACTTTGCAGGGACTTTAAGCACTGAAACCGTTTTGTTAATGTTTCTTCCTTTAAAATATTAGAAGAACATGCCAAACTATTTAATAAGGTTTTCTTTTCAAGAGTTCTTGTAACGAGGCATTTTCCACTGTGATTTAAGGGCAGTTTTATAACCCGAGCAACATTGTGGCTTGTTAAGAGCGTCTTTCCCAAGGACTGTGGCTGTGGACACAAATAAACATGAAAGCCTCAGTGTCTGTAACTGTGAAGGTCTGTAACTGTGTGACTTCGTGTCTACAGTAGATTGGCAAACACCGTACACATGGAACAATTTCTCTCATATCTCGCATATCTCTTGCGGTCTGCTTTGTTATGTCTAATATCTCATTTCTCATCTGCTCTAGTTACAGACTGTAATTTGATGGCGGACTGTTGTGTATCATCTACAAGTTGAATGTTTCTGTGTTTATGATCATAGCCTTGTTTGTAGTGTAGTCACGATGATCAGCCATGTACGTCACGACTGATATCCAGAGGAAACTTCATGCCTCTATATTTCCTCACTGATACCATAGTCACATTAAAGTTTCATGTTGCTGATTAATGGCTGTGTGTTCATGAGACGGACAGCATCTCTGAATATCTCCATGTACTTGTGTATTTGTCCCTAACCCTAGTTAAGCATAGCTGAGCCTGGTTTGCTGATTAGTGTTGCTTTATGAGCTGCTCATTCTTAAGTTTAGGGGTTTGTTCCCTAGCTCGCAATATTACGCATTCACAGCATTGTGTCAGAGTCTGGAAAGGTCATGTGATCCCTCTGTCATCCTTCAGCGGGCTTATTATGCGAGCTCAGCTTTATACTTCACCATGTAAGGAGGGACCTGAGCCCCATCTAGAGATACAGACCAGGGGTCTCGTTTATAAAACTGTGCGTAGGATCCTTACTAGTGTGTGTGCGCCCAAACGTTAAAAAGGGCTTACGGAAAAAAATATTCAGACTCAGGTAAATATGAGATACCAATGTGCCGTCACGTTACGATGCTAAAAATCATTTAGTTTTTAATCAAAGTTTTTCTCAATCTTTTAAAACACAATTTTTAAGTGCATTATATTTTTAACGGAAACAGATAGGCCTTATTGTGCATTATTAAACACTATTTGCTGGAAAATATTTTCTCAGATAAAGAGTTCTGCTATTATCATGTGCTAAGCAATCCTCGCTTTAGTTAAAACATTAAAACACAGCATGCCACAGGAAAAGTGTTCAAAAGCAGCGCATCCACTACAAGCATTTCTATTTATTAGAATATAATTTTTTTTGTAACTTCTCGGTAATGATTTTACTGTATGTAATTTGAGTGCTTAATGAGAATGGCATATTTAATCTAAATGTGTATATCAGATGTAAAACAGTTTAAATAATTCTTTTAATTATTTAAACGGTTATTGTGAGCATGCACTGTATTAATGATGAGGATCTAAAGTGGTTTTCCTTCATCAGCCGTCAGTCCCTCAGATCACCATCGGTGTCGCCAAACTGATCGTACGCACGGCTCAGAGTTTACTTACAGGTGCGCACATTATCCCGTCAAGCTTGTTTTTAGTTGATCACAACCTTTGCGTGGGAAATGGCGTATGCACGTTTCCAGACCCGTGTTTATAAATGAGACCCCAGAATATCACAGCCTCTTCTGAGCTCTTTTGACTGTGGTCAGGCATTAAGATGTTTATGAATAGTGTTCACACTGAAAATCCCACACAGAAAGTGCACACTTTAAACACCCGCATGATGCACCTAATTAACGTAAAAAACAAGGTGTGGAAGATTGGACACTTCATGCACTCGACAGTCACAGCTTTAATCACGAAGCATAGGAGGGGAGGGGCTGTAACAAAACTACCGTACAACCTCATACACTACACAGTTACAAAGTGCATAGTGCGTCATTTGGTATGCAACTTGAGAACTCCCTAGCATCATGTCGGTGAGATTTACCCTGGCATCACTCACATTCCTCAGGAAATGTAAACATCTTGTTTTTATTGGCCTATATATTTGTCTACTGTTTTTGCACACATATGAAACTACTTTATATCTGATCCCTGTTTAGGCAATATGGCTTATTTAATTTAGTATTAGTTGGAATAGTTCATATTTGTGGCATTTTTAATCGTTCATTTTAGTATTCAGTACCATACTGAATATAAACTGATTATATACTGCGTAAAGCTGAAGCGTTGACCAGTCGACGGGATTAGCGGCAGTAATGTTTGAATGCTCGAGTCCGGGTATATTGAAGACCCTTGGCTCTTTGGATTTGCCTGAACTCTGGCTCTGAAACAGAGAGATGATTGACAGCTGTGTAATCAGACACCGATCACTGCCGACACACACGTATGACGCTTCTATTCTTAGCGGACCTATTTTAGCTGAACTCCACACACACATAATGCTGAAGGTGTTGGGCAAGACAGTGACCTGTGATGACTTCAAGAGAAACACCAACTACATCCATTGCATGTTCCCGCCTTATCTAGTTGTCTCTATTGCACTACAGTTTAATATCTTGTTAGAAGCTTTGATTGGGTGAGATCAATAACTGATCCGAATGATTCTGATCGTCCAGAAGTGTTTCAAGTGTGTCATCTAATAGACATTGTTTGTCTTCACGGCAAGATTGTCTGCTATCAGGTTTATAAACGGCGCAGCTCGTCTGTCTGAAAATAAAGCGTTAAATCAAAGGTCAAAAGATTAATAACTGTATATTAGATGGAAAATCTCAGTGAGTATCTTTAGACGCCGGCTGCTTTGCTCAAGCAGAGGAGAATCCTTGAGCTCATTCTTCAGGATCACAGAACACAATGTTGTGATGCTTTTGTTCTTTTATTGCTGACAGGAGTTCAGAGGTATGAACCGTGCATATAGAAAGTATTCGTGTGTGTTTTTTTATTACACCATTGAAGAGGATTCATATATACAGTATCAGCAGAACAAGTGAAAGCTAACTTCTACAAAAGTATATCAAATAAATCTGCACCAGTTGCAAGCTGGCCAGAGACTTTATTACTCGCACTTGCTGTGTTCTGCTTTAGCCTGGTTGGCCTGATGGCATGTAACATGAAGCGTCAGTGCTGATGAGGGCTCATTAAAGGCCTGTTCATCGGGATTGGCAACACTGCCTCACTGATTACGTGTTTTAATTATTGGTTTAACTGTACTCAAAGTGGAAGTCTTCTTGAATCCCCTGCTCTGTGCTTTTCAGTCTCCTTTCCAGGGAGTTGCTCTGAGGGTTCATGTGCTTATGTGGTCATGCAAGTGCATGCAGATGTAAACCTTTCATTCCTACGCAGGTTTCTCACTGTCTTCAAGAGGTTTCTCGAGGAGGACTGAAATGCTGAAAGTTTTTCTGACAAATCTAAATGTGATCTTTAGCTAGGAGAACAGCGTTACTGAAATACTGATATTCTTGGTGATGAGATAAATTGATAGCCTGGTTAAATCCAGACCATTCTCAGTTGTAACTGAGTTATGGTCTGGCAAAGCGTCATAGACAAATCATTTCCAGAGGGGCGTCACCAACGGGCGTCGCGGATAGACCTAAACCCAATCAGAGCGCTGAAGGAGATGACGTATGCAGAGCGGCAGAAACGTCTCCGAGTGTTGTTCTTTGCTCGGTTTTTAACTAAAAGGAAACGTTCAAATGGATTAAAACAGACGCGATAGCTGATTGGAACGAGTGATGTTCGACGGCGGCATCCATCTTTGTAATGTAGGCTACAAAATCTGCTCCAAAATCCCAGCGCTGTCGTCATCGTGTAAAGCCCGCCCCAACGCTTCTGATTGGTGCCGCGATTTCGGCGGATTGGAAATGGGCTTGAGTGAGCTCTTTGCCAGACTAACTTTCAGAGCAAATCTAAATTTGCCGGAAGTTGTCTGGGTTTTCCCAGGCTAATAAATTGATGAAATTTATCGAAAATGCCGAAATTCATCGGTCCACTGATAAAGCTCACATTACTTGCATCTTAATCTGTGTAAGAACTAATGAATCACTCATTAAGCCATGTAATTAAAAGCAGTTTTTACAACATACCCAAAGATTCTGGATCATTAAAAAAAACACTTTCTTCACACGAGGAAGACGATGCAGCATTTGGCATTAACATTTGACATTTATGCATTTGGCATATGCATATATTTATATTTAAATTTTTAAAAATCTGCTGTTCTTTTGAACTTTCTATTCATCAAAGAATCCTGGAAAATTAAATGTATCATGGTTTCCACAAACAAAATAAAGAAGCAAAAACTTTGAAATTAATAAGAAAAATTCAGCTTTGCCATCACAGTAATGAATTACATTTTAAAATATGAATAAAATAGAAAAGTTATTTTAAATTGTAATAATATTTCACAGTTACTGTTTTTACTGTATTTTTGATCACATAATGCAGTCTTGGGCAAAAGATACTGAATGGTAGAGTGTATGTATATATTAGGGGTGGAACGGTACACAGAAGTCACGGTTCGGTTCAGACATCACGGTTCGGTACGATTTCGGTACAATGGAGGGAAAAGCAAAACAAAAATGCAGAAGGCATTGTATTTTTTAAATAAGTTTTATTAAAGGGGTCATATGGTGCATGCACTTTTACAAGTTGATTGTACTGAAATGTGTGTTGGCAGTGCCTGTACACAACCATCATAAAATGATAAAAATCCATCCAGTGTTTTTGTTTTAATCTCCTTATATGTTTTCCCCTGCCTCAAATCGAGCCGTTCGACCGTGTGACGTCACACGCTCGGAAGCCCCTCCCACGATTGTTGATTGACAGGAGCGTCTCAACACAGACCCGCCCTCGCGGGTGAGATCAGCTCCATGAGAGAGCTGTCAATCATAGTCTGCGCGGACCGGCGCGGTCATTGTTGATATGCTGGAGCACTGTCTATGAGCAGAATGGCGTCTAAGCGATTGTGGTGTTCTGTTCTTGGGTGTAATAACGAACACAGTCATTTTAATGTTCCTAAATCCGAACCGCTGAAGACGCAGTGGCTGTGTTTGTTTTCGAAGGGAATATTCCCCACGAGCAACGTCAATGCTCTCATGTTTGCGCGAATCATTTCACACACCAGACTGCTTTATAAACGAGGGTCAGTATAAAGCTGGATTTGCTAAGCTGCTGCTCATGAAAAATGGATCGGTACCAGATATTCGTGTTCCTGCTGAATCTCCAGAAGAACGGAAGTGAGTGTAACGTTTTATTAAACTTTATATTAATATATTAATCTTTGCAAATCGCTAATATTAATATATTAATATAACGTTTATTTGAAATGGAGTTGGATAAATATGTTTTGCTTTTAAAACAGTGTGTGTGTGTGTATGTGTGTGTGTGTGTGTGTGTGTGTGAGAGAGAGATTTTGGTTGGGTGACAGTTGTAGGATACAGTTTGACAAGAGTTTACAGTGTGACAAAAGCACAATGTTGTGTTTTATTGCGAGTGTACACAAATATAAGTAAACACTTTGCAGGTTTAATGAACTGTATGAACAAAATGATGGAGTATGTTTTTTATGTTTCCACTGTACGATCGCGCGCCTCTCTCTCACTCTCTCTCTCTCTCTCTGTCTCTCTCACTCTCACTCACACACACACACGACACACACACACACACACACACAGTTCGATCGCGCCTGCGCGACTCTCTCTATCTATCTCTCTCTCCGCGCACACACACACACACACCAGCATTGCAATCTTGACATCGCAGCCTGTTCATTATGCGGTCACGGTCACACCAAACGCGAATAGAGCGTCAAATTTGCGTCTAGTTCGACGCTAGTCCAAAGCGAATAGGACGCGCGTATAAAGCCAACGTTTGAAGTGAACGCGCGTTCAGAGCTAAGCCGATGGTACAGATTATGTGTCCCTAAAGAAGAACCCGCGTATCTAACAGTAGTTCCGCATTACATTACATTAATTTGCACGCGAGTTTTATTTATTTTTATACCGTGTATTCTCCGTGTAAATTCGTGCACCGAACCGTGACGCCCGTACCGATTCGGTTCGGTACGAATACATGTACCGTTCCACCCCTAATATATATATATATATATATATCTCACTATATGTGTCATATGGCATGTACCCGCTGTAAACCAGTGGAAGTGAAGGTGGTTTATTCTGAGCATCAGTGCTTGCCCCGTCTGTGTGTGCTCTGAGACGGCTCGACTGCTGCCAGCGCTGCATCCTACACATGCATGTCCACACCATTTCAAGAGGTTTATTTTTATAGATCACACAGACACTGACACGGCCTCCTGTAGATTGTTGAGAAGCTTTGTTTTTTGCGCATGCATGTCTTCATCAACTATGAGCTGCATGTATACATTTAGCAACAGTGCAATGCTTTCACTTGATGTCTAATAAAACCAGTTCTGTGATGTCATTCTGAAAGTGGCCAAAACATTGTTTAGACTGAATCTTTCTCAATGCTTGAACGATCAAGATCTGAATTGCATGTGCGCTGCCCATTAACCTGTGGGTCACACTGAGCCGCGCCGCTTTAATGAGGGTATAAAACAAGGTGAGTTTAATGGTCAGCAGGAAATAAACAGACCCTATAAAGATTTCATTCAATTAGAGTGCATCAGCTGTGAAGCTTTAGTTCAGTATATCAGGCGCTCTTAACTGCGGGAGGGAAGAGTCCACAGGTCACCATGCTGTAACCAGGCGCTACATGACGAGTGCCCAGCGTCAAGTCATTTTTTTGTCCTCATTAAATGCCATTAAAAGTAGCAAAGTCACAGTCAGTCACGAGGTTATGCAGAAAGTTCAAGACCAGTGAGATTCACTGTGGGCGGAGCTATCCAACTAAATGAAAATATACTATTAAAATGGCTTTTTGTCAGTGGTCGACCAATATATTGCCACGGGTGTTATATTGACTGATATTTAGCATTTATTTATTAACAACACAATACGTTTTTCTGTTTGGCCGATAAGTGTGTGACTTTTATTTCGACAGTGCCAGGACTTTTATTTTGACAGTTACTGCATGAAATGATATTTAAACATAACATTTTATTTATATAACATTTAAACCTGTAGCATTTTTATTTCTTCATTCTGATTTTATAACTCGTAATTGATAGTTTATATCACAATTCGGAGGAAAAAAGACAGAATAACGAGTTTAGATCTCACAATACTGATTTTTTCCTCTCTTAATTGAGATTTCAATTAAGAATTGCAAGGAAAAAGTCACAATTGTGAGGTATAAACCTCGAAATGACCTTTTTTACTCTTTTATTCCATGGCTTCCATAGACTGGTCCTGCAGATCTGTCACTTTCTGCCATCAGGCCCACTAAACACGCCAGTCATCACACGTCAACACCTAAACTCACACGCACACGCTTTAAACCCTTCGTTTCAAACTATCCTGCAATATATACAGTTTGCCACCATCATATTCATGTCATATTCACTTTGTACTGTATATAAAATTAGGTTTAGCTGGTCTTTATTTGAGAAAAAATGATGTTGGTGTTGGTTACGATGTTTAATTTGTGAAAATACCACAATATAGGGAAGCTTGTTTCCGCCACACAATAAAAAATAAGAAGGTAATTAAGATATTTTATCTCACAATTCTGACTTTTATCTCAGAATTGAGTGATATAAAATCGCAATTGCGAGTTATAAAGTCAGAATTGTGAGAAATAAACTGGCAATTATGACTTTTTTTAGCATTATATATGGAAACAAGCTTCCGTAACAAAAGGATTACACAAACAAGAAGATTTTTTATTTCTAATTTTGTAAGTATTATGTAAAATAAATATAAATTCCATAGCAGCACGTGTTATTTACGGTCTTTAAGTGTAGTAAGCAGCTTTATATCAGGCATCGGCCACCCTGCTCTTTAAAATCTTGGTATCGGCCATCAAAAAATCCATATCTTTCTATCCACCAATTTGTGTGCATCAATTATCATAGCAGGTTATGAAAAGACGGATCTAGAGAGTGATCGCTTGTTGTCCTGGTCGTGCCTATTTAGAACGCAGGATAATTTTGTCTGCGCACTGACAGCAATTAAATCATTGTGCTCGGGCATTCATCTGCCGTGTCCAGTTGCACACACTCGTCTTCACACACACTGCTAGCTCGTGCTCGATCACCTAACTGCTGCACTCCTGCATGTATTTATACATCCAATCACAACACTTTATATCCCACCTCTAGTCCCAAATTACTTTCAAATGTCAAGTTGTTGTTGTTCTTTTAAAGTAGAATGTGCATTAGCTGATCTGGCCTTAAACATGTTTTTTTTTTCTGTGCGAGCTGATATTAAGAAGCACACAATATCATCGCATTATCTTAGGCAGTAGCTGGCCAAGGTCGTCATGAATCTGGCCACTGAGGTACATGACACGAGGGTCATCGCCACATCACTGCTCATTTTACAAAGTTCATATAACTCAACTTTGTTGCATTGCCAGAGGTCGTTGTTGCTCATGTCACCTCAGATCATAGACGTCCATGGTTTTGTCTCTGTAGATCAGCATCAGTATGAACGCCTTTAATGAGATCACATGATTGCTGATGCGTTGCGTGACAGGGCGTCAGTACCAACATAGTCCAACATTTACACTCAACAGGCACTCAATGCAAAAAACAATTGGCTTTAACAAATATTATCAGTTTATGTAATCTGCATGAAAAGAGAGAGATGTCAGTCTTTTTCCTTGCAGCTCATTATAGGGTATGACGTGTTAATGTGACCACGCCCACTGAGAGCGCGCGCTATTCAAACACAAATGTTGAGGCTAGCCATGAAAACGCCCACATCAGCTGGATAAACATCCAGTTTAATAAGAATCTTGTACTTTACCTTGTCTTGCTGCGCTGTGAGGAATAATACTATCATAATAATCCTGTAAAAGTTACCTCAGAAGTGCTGGTAGTTTCATTTCGAGGAGCAACGGATTCAGCTGATGTAGTAAGTTATTTATTCTTAAGTGCTTTGTTCTAATCGCGTTATTGAATAGTGTCTGTAAACTGCACAAAGACTGTTTAAATATGAATCTTAACAGTCTGTGTGTGAATGAATGAACGGCACAGACGTGCGCGCGATGTTGTTTACTACAGATGGACATCGCATCTGTGCGTTCATTCACTCTCGCGCCTACTTTAGTAAACCTTATTTTTACATGAACACATCCAATCTATATCGCTATAGCCTACTGAGATTTGTTCTAATCGCGATATAGAATAGTATCTGTAATGACAACATTTCGTTGACTAGTTTTGGATAGATTATAAAGTTTTTACTCTAAAATAGACATCAAATAAGCTTTTGTTAGACCGTTTCTGCTCATATGTTAAATATATAGTATGTTTTGTCAAAAATAAACTAATCAACTGTTATAGTGTTTGTTCCAATGCAAGCTAGGCTATATCAAAATAATGAATCCTTAACTTTGAAATATGTATGATAAAATGTATTGGCCAACTTTAAAAAATAATACTTTATAAGAGATTTATGGAAAAAGACCATTTTCTTTTCAAGATGTTTCCAACTCTAACTTTGAACCAATTCTATAGAATGGCCCATATAACCTATTTGAGCAGGATTTGTTCCAAGGTATGACTAAAAATGTGCTTTTGACTTTCATTTATATTTTGATTATATATATATATATATATGTGTGTGTGTGTGTGTGTGTGTGTATGTATATATGTATATTGTCCTCCCATTCTTTCTTGTGTGACACACCTGAATGAAAGGCTCATTATTATGCGGGTCTTTGTCTTCTCAGGTGAGAACCACCTAATTATTCATGAGGGGGTTGGGCCGTTCTGGAAATACTGCATTTCCAAACAAAAATAATGTTTTTCACAATTTAAAACAATCTATTGTTTTATGTGAATGATTAGGAAGGATGATTTTCAGATCATTTTGAAGCAAAAACTCTAGGCGACAACATCCTTTAGTCAAAAGTCTTGTGGACACATATTTAGTATGTGTTTTGTGGCCTTATTTCAGAAACTTTAATTTTTAGTTTTTTTTAATAACCACGCATAAACAATATTCTCTCAAAAATACAAACATGTACATACATGTTGCTCACATATTATGGTAGCCCTATTTGTGCTAAATAGAGTGTAATTACACCTTTGGCATTAATATGTTTATAAGCAACTGAAAAAAGCACAAATGTCGGGGCATGTCAAAACATCTCAAGGACCCCAAAAACACCTTGGTCCCCAGAGGGTTAATGAGTGAGTGAAATACAGATTCTGGATTCATGGATTCTGAAAATGGCCCAATTGAGCTTAATCAAAATCTTGTTTTGTGTTTTTACTTAAAGATATCTGAATTACCTTCCAAAAAAGGGGGATTTATCTTAAGATTTATCTCCGGCAGATCAGTCAGAGAAAGTAGACCTGAAGTCATGCTACTGTAAAAACATGGTTTCACAACTCACAAATCAACATTTATTGCTTTAATTCTGCAAAATGATTTGCTTTGAAATCCTCCACATCGTGATGTCCGGATGTGTTGTTCATGAATATCCTCACCTCCACGACACAAGGTACAAATATGCATTTGCTGTGAAACATCTCTGTCATGCTTTCAGAGTTTTTTATAATCCAATACAAAATGGTAGTAAAAGTGGATTTAAATGAGATCATGGTCTATTAGTTCACTTCTCTTAAAGGGGTCACGAAATGGAGAATCAAAGTGTTCTTGATATTTACACATATAAGATTGTTTTGATTTGCCAATATATGTATGATTAACACTAGAAGTGCCAGAATTCCATAACTACTAGAACTGACACAAGCGGTGGGTTGTTTTGACTGTTAGATTGCAAAATCTATATCTTTAATGATAAATACCCAATTGAGAGATTAATGCATTTATTGTATTAGGGTATCTTTTGAAAACAAAACAACACCAAACTGTACATTTAAACAAGTTTAATTATACATTTATAAATAATAATATCATTAGTAGGCTAGCCCGTAATTATCGCATATTCACAACAGATAGGCTAGGCCTATTCCATATCCATTCAACATAACTCAGAACAAGATAATAACAACTAAAAGTATCTTATTTAAATATTCTTTTGACAGTGAGAGAGACAATGTCACGGTTTATGAATTCGCTGTCCCTTTTCTCGTCTTGTTGTGTGTGTGTGTGTGCGCGTGGTCGCTGATCATTGCCGCTGATCAGCACGCCCGCTGCTTGAGATCAACGCGCCAGCTATAGCGGATCAGCGATCCCTTTTTAGTGTCACTGTTGTCGCCTAGTCTTTGTCAGACCGATGTGGATGTTTCCTGCGTGTTTATTCCCTGCCTGTGTCCGTTTTCCGTGTGTTATCCCGTGTTCAGCACTCCTGGTTCTACACGCAGCGTCCCATAAGCTGCCAAGGGCTTCATACCGGATATGTGCACACCTTAACTCTCCCAGCAAATGACCAGCTCTCAAGAAACATCTGTCATTTTGCAATTGAATCTTCTGATTATTTTCTAACAGACAAAGGTCAACTGCGGGAAATGTAACAAAAGAATACTGCGAAATTTAGTGTGGTCAATATGACCATGTATGACCGAAATAGGTAAATTATGTTCATTTGTTTTTTTGCCTTGTGTGTAATTTATATTAAAAACATTTTAAATTAAAATACAGACACTTTTAGGAAAAGTCTGGTACCGGAAGGATTTTATTTATTTTTTCAACAAAGTTATTGCAGATATAAAATTCTAAGCGGTCAAAATGACCGGCGTGGCCGTTCTAGTGTTAAGAATTGTGATTTATCACAGATATCTGTGTTTAATGAGTTAATTTATTCACAATCCTACAACATACTTAAATACAATTATATAAGTTTTCCAACTTTGTTTTTATAATTAATTGTATTCTATTTTTAACTCATTCTAAATATTGTTTAATACTTTGTTGATTATTTCCGTGCAACTATTAGAGCAGGGGCCTGTACCATGATGGTAGTTGAACAAACTCCGGTTGCAGGATTAGTTTTAAGTTGACAAAACCAAACCAATCCCACCAGGCTTTGTTGGTACCATGATGCTGATCATCACCTCTCTCTGTCCGCTCAGGCTTTATCCTGAGTTTAGGAGTTCAGGTGTGACATCAGTAGTGAACAGCCACATGTTGTGAAGTTAGTTTATACAGTTGATAAAGGTATAGAGAGAATTGAACATTTAAACTCACACGTAGTCATTGTATAGCTTCATCTATCGATTGTAAAGCGTATTTATGTTACCTTTATATATTTATTAATTTAAAATCTGTGTAATAATAATTGATGAACTAAAATTGTACATGTGTGATCGATTAAGGGTATAATAATTACATAAGTTCTAAATCATACAAAATTATTATTCTAAATAAGCATTAGTAAAAGCCAGACGATTTTGTCTTTAATAATCATTTGCTAGTGATCTTTAATTTGGAGTGGAAACAGGTGGAGTGACTTTATCGCGTCAGACATGTGACATTTTGCTCACAGCTGATTGGTCCAAGTCTGGTCTGTAACCTCTCACCTGGAGCATCACCTGACCCGGGCCAGTTAGCCGTGGAGCGTGAGTTACTATGGCGATGAACGCTAAACGCCAAACCACTTTCATGGTGCCTAAACCCAGGGTTGGTGCAAACTAAACTGAAACACATCGGGCTAGCCGCCTAAACCGGCTTCATGGTACAGGCCCCTGATCCTGCAGGCGTGAAGCGTTGTTGTTGTTCTTGTGTTATTATTCTGTAGATGCGCTCCTCCGTCCTGTGCGAGTGACGTGAGTGTGTGCTCTGCTTCTCACTGTGGGGAACAGATGGACATGATGAGGCATCAGCCCGTTGGCTCACTCCTCACATTAAGGCATATTGTCTGGCAAGTGACCATAACGTCTTAAGCAACCCGATGACAACCCTGCTGAGAATAAAATGAATAAAACCTTTGGAAGTGCTGTCTTTTGCATTATATGCACTATATAGTCCATATTAACTAATAAAGTAGGATATACATTTCAATCCTCGGGGTCATAAATCTTCTTCTGACAGGACCGGTTTGGATGTTCTGAAGATGCAAAACTTGAGGGAGATTGAGCAGATTGCATAAAAGAGGAATAAACTTGGATTTTCCTTTTTGTTATTATTAATTATTATTCGGCTGTCATGACACCGGAATTTCTAAGCAAAATCTGAAGATAACTGGTTGAAATAAAAGTAACATCCACCCGTTCATCCGTCCGTTCATCCATCCGTCCGTTCATCCATCCATCGATCCATCCTTCTGTCCGTCCATCCACCCTTCTGTCCATCCATCCATCCGTTCATCCATCCGTTCGTCCATCCGTCCCTTCATCCATCCATCCACCCTTCCGTCCATCCATCCACCCATCCTTCCGTCCATCCATCCATCCACCCGTCCATCCGTCCGTTCATCCATCCATCCATCCTTCCGTCCGTCCATCCGTTCGTCCATCCGTCCCTTCATCCATCGATCCATCCACCCTTCCGTCCGTCCATCCACCCTTCCGTCCATCCATCCTTCCGTCCATCCATCCATCCTTCCGTCCATCCATCCATCCACCCGTTCATCCATCCGTTCATCCATCCATCCATCCACCCTTCTGTCCGTCCATCCACCCGTTCATCATCCATCCACCCGTTCATCCATCCATCCGTTCATCCATCCATCCACCCTTTCGTCCATCCATCCATCCGTCCATCCATCTGTCCGTCCATCCACCCTTCCATCCATCCTCCCTTCCGTCCATCCACCCGTTCATCCATCCGTCCGTCCGTTCATCCATCCGTTCGTCCATCCGTCCGTTCATCCATCCATCCATCCATCTTTCTGTCTGTCTATCCACCCTTCCGTCCATCCATCCATCCGTCCATCCACCCGTTCATCCATCCGCTCGTCCATCCCGTCCGTTCATCCATCCATCCACCCTTCTGTCCGTCCATCCACCCTTCCGTCCGTCCATCCACCCGTTCATCCATCCATCCGTCCGTTCATCCATCCATCCACCCTTCTGTCCGTCCATCCACCCTTCCGTCCGTCCATCCACCCGTTCATCCATCCATCCGTCCGTTCATCCATCCATCCACCCTTCTGTCTGTCTATCCACCCTTCCGTCCATCCATCCATTCGTCCATCCACCCGTTCATCCATCCGTTCGTCCATCCCGTCCGTTCATCCATCCATCCACCCTTCTGTCCGTCCATCCACCCTTCCGTCCGTCCATCCATCCTTCCGTCCGTCCATCCACCCGTTCATCCATCCATCCGTCCGTTCATCCATCCATCCACCCTTCTGTCTGTCTATCCACCCTTCCGTCCATCCATCCATTCGTCCATCCACCCGTTCATCCATCCGTTCGTCCATCCCGTCCGTTCATCCATCCATCCACCCTTCTGTCCGTCCATCCACCCGTTCATCCATCCCGTCCGTTCATCCATCCATCCACCCTTTTGTCCGTCCATCTACCCACCCTTCTGTCCGTCCATCCACCCTTCCGTCCGTCCATCCACCCTTCCGTCCGTCCATCCACCCTTCCGTCCGTCCATCCACCCTTCCGTCCGTGGCTTAAAGGGAGCGCCATAGACGATCTAAATAATAGTTCTGTTTGACTACGGCAGCTGGTTTAGTCCAGAAATGCGCAGTTCTTTGGCAGTTGGGTCTGTTCAAGGTCGGATCACGTTCTCACCACCTCTTCGAGGAGGTCTCTGCCCAAACGAACCGCACCCAAGGGGGACAACGAACTCTAGGGCGATTCAACTGAACTAAATGAGGCAGGCTTTAACTGATGCAACCCTTCTTTCTGTGACTGCCTGCTCCAGATCTACATTAAATTAGTAATTTTTCCCCATTATCCATTTGTCCAGTAGTATTTTCTTTTAATTGGTCACATAACAAACAAACACACACCCTCTCTTGTTTTGTTCTTTAATTCTTTTGTTCTCGTGTCAAGTGTAGCATGGGGTTTGGCTACAGTCAGTCGTGTCTGGCAGCTCGGGTGATTAAGGGTTTCATGTTGAACATTTCTTACCTTGGTTTTGTTTTGTTTTTTTGGTAGAATTGACTCATTCAATGTCATGTGACTGAATCTGGCATACAGACAAGTGAATAATAAATGTGCATGCTTCTTTGTTTGGATTGAAAACTATCAAATGAAGTATAATAAATAATAATTGTGCAGGTTTAGGATGGCATAATTCTCTCTCCAGATCCACATGCTCTCAGAAGAGGAGCCAGCCGCCATGTGCTCCTCCTCTGCTGGGCATGAGCAGGCTTTGGCTCAACTTTCCCTGTCGAGAGGGAACTGATCACTGTTTCTACTCAGAGAGAAAGTGCTGTTTTGACAGCATCCTCGAATGAAAGCCGCAGTCTGTGGACACGCAGAATACGTCCAGAATTTAACGAATGCTTTTAACACAAAAGTGTTCAGTCACAGCTTTGCCAGTTTTGAAGCCCTACTTTCAAACTACTTCATTCTAACATAATGTAAAAATGTGTAAAAGATTCCTGGATGAGGTCCTTTTGATTGTATTTGCACTTCTCATCCTAACGCCTTGCTTTCCTAGAAAGCGTGTGTGGATATCATAGACTAGTTCCGAATGCTGCTTTCTTCTTTCTGCTTCATTCCCGTGGGATGTTTTGTTGCTGTAATTAAACTGTATGCAGATCTGATGCTCCTCTGGAGTTCAAACAGACATTCAGAGAGGAGGAAAGTGTATGAGATATTCCTGCATCCTACACATGAAGCCTCTGCTTGAATCATTCATGAGGTCAAATATGAAATCGTCTCACATTATTCTGGCCAAGATCTGCCCATTTGGACAGGAACAGAACGTGAGACCTGAATCTTTATCATGACAATCATAGGTAGGTCAATGATAAGAAGGAAAAACTTTAGATAATGACCCAGGAATTATATTTTGTCCCCAAAAGATTGTACGATTTTAAAATGTGTGTACACTTTTCAAACACAAATGATACTGTATGTATAGATTATTTCACAGCTATTTCTCTGAAATGAAAGTGGAACAGACTAAACTATTTTTATAGCTCTCAATAAGAAATGCAAACAATATTAAAATGTTGGCTGATAATCATTACGTTATGCACAATTACCAATAAATGGCCAATTTTTGATATCTATAAAATTTCAGCACACTAACTCACAAAAATTACAAACAGTTGTTCCAAGTGCTGTGAATGTAGGCATCACAACATTATAATGTACAGAATGAAAGACAGATTGATGTTGAAATATTGAGATCTACAAAATATACGTTGAAGCGTTTACTGAAGGCAAAGTTACCTAACTGGAAATATTGGTGGATAAGAACATGCACCGTTAATTATCCAATATCAGCTAATATATGTACAATACTTGCTGATACTGATCAATTTAAATATAAGAAACCCACTAATATCAGCTGATAATTGGTATGGTGGCAGTATATAGTACACCTCTAAATCTCATCATCTTATGATTAAGTGTCCATTGTGTAGCGACCTTGTCTGTCAGCCAATCGGATTAGAGCTTTTGCCGTTTTTGAGACGGCTATTGAGCTTATAATTACAATTCCACATCTGAAACTTAAATTATTAAACCTGCCTGCTCATAATTTGTTTTATTTCAGCCAGTCATGGTGTGTTTCTAGCATTAGTATGCGCTTTGAATTATAGATTCAGATGAAATCAGACTGAGGTGATGGATTTCTCACAGTGGATCTGTGAATTACTGCCTAGAGCAAGGCATGTTTGGAAGAATTGCAGGTCTCGAATTGCCTCATTATTCCAGAGATGTTGTTATTATTATTATTATTATTATTATCATAAACCACCTCAAGACACCCAGAGTTGTGCGTGAAAGTCTTATTGCGCTCAAAAGTGGAATCTCATTTGGCCGTTTCTCCAATAAACTGCATTATTAGCATGCGTAGTGTATGCATGCCTCAGGGGCAGCGCTGCGTGGTTGTTTGGCTCGTGATCGTGTGAACGAGAGTAAATCTG
Organism: Rhinichthys klamathensis goyatoka; assembly: GCF_029890125.1. Classification (NCBI taxonomy): domain Eukaryota; kingdom Metazoa; phylum Chordata; class Actinopteri; order Cypriniformes; family Leuciscidae; genus Rhinichthys; species Rhinichthys klamathensis. The sequence goes on from NW_026606759.1 coordinate 313,273, forward strand.
CTGGTGATCTTCTGGGTAACATCTCTGAGCAGGACCAGGACGGCCTGTGTTCTCCGAGTCTGTTGGGCAGCTCGCATCGGCTGTGTGAAATGTAAATGAATCGATCTCAACATTGGCTCTCTTCAGAATGGGAGGAGCACCTCCTCTCCCCTTCTCTCTCTCTCTCTCTGTGTGTGTGTCTGACTCTACCAGTCACTGACGTGTTGCTCCCAGGGAAACTCGCTCTGTATCCACACACTCCGGCGAGCGATGCGGGAGGAAGCAGCTTCGCTCGTGTCTTGAAGGCAGGGACGTTTGTGTGCTGTTCTGCTGTGCTCGTCTGTTGGTTTCACTCTTCTCCAGTCCGCTGCCTCCTCACACGCTCGATCTCCTCTCTCGCTCCGCGCGTGTGTGTGAGGGCTCTAAGCGCAGGAGATGATCGGGGTGAACAGTGTTCAGGGCACGGGGAAGGTCCGCATGCGGCCCGGCGGGTCCGTGAAGTACGGCAGGGAGGAGTCGCTCAGGCGTCAGCCACAGCACCGCTCCAAGTCCCTCAAAGTGTCCAATTCTGCCGAATTCAACACCGGACTGCCCAAGAAGGAGAAGGTAACCAGCCTGGCGTTTGCTGTGGTGTTTGTGTGCCTGGAATGGAGATGATTTCTTGGGCATTGTGATGCTGTATTAACATAATCTCTGTGGTTATTGGACTCTGGTGTTTTTGAACGCAGCTGTTCTGCACGCGCACTAACGCTCTTCAGATAGCGCTGCTGTTAAGTGCGGCTCTGGTGCTGTGTTCAGTGTGTCTGCGGCACTGGACGCAATACTTGCACTCCACACAATACTGCATTTCCCACTGGATGAGACATGTCTGTGTTCTTACACTGGAGTTATGTCTGTACCTCACTAAACCATGATAGGTGGCTTTTTTGCTGTTATTGAATGACATGCATGCTGTTGTTAACATCTGTTATTGTGACGGCATTAACGTGTCACCTTGACCCGGGTTAACAGCGTCTCTCTCTCTGCCTTATTGGTCACTGTGTTTGATTTATGATTCACAGATATGGTCATGCCAGCGTAACCCGCTCCCTACTTCACACCCGTGTGTTTTCTGTTCGGTCTGATGTGTGTGTTGTCCTGCGGGCGGCATCCCGCTGCCACTGACACACACAGCTCATGTGCGAGGAACATGGCTTTGTGTTTGTACACACATGAACATTGGCACTTCTCACTGTGGGTGAACTAACATGGGGACGTTACTACACACGCATACAGTAAACGGCTGTGCTAATTGTTTGTGCATTGGTTGCAATTCCTTTAAAGAAAACTGATGATTTAGCTGGATTTAGAGGCTTAAGTGATACGAGTTGGAGCATATTGGAGTTTATGGCTATATTTGAAAAATGTTGTACTGTATAGCTTTTGTTAAGTAATCACTGATTCAGATTTGTTTGAGTGTATGTACATATGATATATGTATATACACACACAAATTGCAATATTATTTCTATTTAAGATTTTATAATTGTGTTTAATTGTATTTGGAATAGATTTGATATCATTGTGAGCATGTTGCTCCTGTAGACGTACAGTACAGTATAGAGTTGGCAGGGAGCAGTGTGGGAGACGGCGAGAGGGCGATGGGATCGGAAAGCTATATGTCGGACTGGAGCGACGCCCACGCTGCTAATGACTCCGACAGATTTTTTTGAAACATGGTATTACTATTTTTTACATGCATCAGATCACATTTTTTCTGTCATTTAAAATTATACGTCACTAGTGCCAAACAGAAAGACAAAATAATATTTTCAAACAAGTTTCAATTCAATGCGTACACACTTAATCATTCAAACTCACGCTATTGGTTTGGTCTCAAACAAACATGTCAGTGTTTTGGAAACGCCACATTGTTTACGCTCTTCCAGAAATCAGTCTAATTAGTTTTATTATTTAAATATAAAATATAGTTGACACTATTTTCTGATTTAGCTAATTGTCTGTCCTAAAGTGCCTTACAGTACAGTATGCATGCATTATCCTTGGCAACTTAAAACCTTCCAGTTCCAGACTAGCTAATTAACCACTAGGCCACATCACCCCCTATTGCACATGGGTAACGCCGGGTTCACACTGAACGATTTCACCCAGGATTTGGCCGTCTGAGACTAATTTTGTGAATCCTAAAAGATTCTTCGGATGCTTGGCCAAAATCTGATCCTAGACCAAAATCTGTTCACCGACAGCCGATTAATGACCATTGTGATCAAACTTTCCCCCTGATGAAGATCTGCCTGTGTGAGAAGGTTTGAGGCTCAGTCCTGCAGTGTGACTTCTCCTGCGCCAGACGTCAACCCAGAGACCAATAGGAGCGCAGAACCTGATGACGCAATTAGTGACACAACAACAAACCAACACTCGCTGGAGATAGTTTTTGCTTGCTGGCCACCATGTCTATCCCGCATGGAAACGCTGCACTATTGAGCACACTCCATTTAGAAAGATAAATATGAATATTAAATTAAAACAATGGCTGGAATGTAGCTTCAAGTATTTGTCGGTGAAGTAAACGCTGCTTCAGATTTTTTGTGTAATTATTCAAGTCAACAGTCAAAAAGAACGAAGAAATCTGTTTCCTGCAAGTATTATTGTTTTGATTAATATTAGATATATCTAATGCAAAGATTGAATATTCTGACTAGTGCTAGGCATTTGTGTTTACATAGTATATGTGTGTACTGTGTATAATTATTTTGTATACGCACATATGCATATTTAAATATTTGCATGTATACTGTTTTTTTTTTTTAAATAATTTAGATTATATATAAATAACACATTTTTCTTAAATATATATACATGCATATGTGCGTATACAAAATAATTATACATAGTACACACACATATACTATGTAAACACAAACTTTTATTTTGGATGCGATTAATGACTGCCCAGCACTAATTGTGACGCATTGCATGATCTACAACACTGAACTGGTTTGGCATTGAAACCTCGCACGAGCCAGAAGTGCGTTTGATCATCCACATCAGTGTTCGCGATCACGTGTGCACGTAGACATACATGCGTTCAAAAGCAGCCGTGTGTCAGTCAGAAAGCACAGACTGGTTTCATGACGTTAGTGTTTTTGCACCAGTACGTCCCAGTACTACAAGGGAGTGTGTTGCAGACCACAGACATACGGTCATGACCCATCGTGTGTGGTCTCGCAGCGTCACGTAACATCAGTGTTATGAGAGATCCGCCGTTTGAGTGTCTTCTCTGGGTCACATCAGTGTTACTTCATGTGAAAAGTGTATCAGATGACAGTCTGTCTATTGTATCTCGCATGCTCATGAATGTGGCGAAGCCCGTTGGTCATTTGAGACCTGCACGGGTGTGTGGCGTGGTTCTGAACGTGTGCATGTGCTCTGTGCCCTAATATCCATGCTAACAAATGAGATATCTGCAGCATTTTAAGGTTTAGCTGGACCTTTTCGCTCATACTTCACGCAGGAGTCTGGGTGTGCATTTGCATAAATACTGCAAATGAATTGTGTGACATTTTCACAATGAATTTCACTGATGGCACTGCATGAGAAAGATCCATTAGTGTCCAGAGGAGACAGTGTTTCATTATAACCGATTCGACAGCAGTGTTAATTTCGTTGACGAAAATAACGACGAAAATTATTCGTCAACGACATTTTTTCACAGACGAAAACGAGACGATAACTAAATAAAACCTAGTTTTGAATGACAAAGACTATGACGAAAATCTATTGACATTTTCGTCAACGAATAAAAACTAGACGAAAATGTTAGATAGTGACGATTTGGGAAGCGATCCGTCAGAACTGATGTCCTGCGTGTGTGGTAGATGCGCACATTTGTAGGCTACTGTAACGTGATCTACCCCGCGGTCATAAAACGTAAAAAAATGTGAACGTCTGGGAGAATGAGTAGAGCAGACATATCGATCTCTGAATAAGAGTGTCGATGCAAAAAAGAGCTCTATTCGGTGCGGTTTTCTGTGCGCACACACCTAACCCGAAGCGTGCAGTCATGCACAATACACCTACAGCGCGCGAGTAGGCTACTGAATTGAGCTCTCTTTCGTGTCTGAATGGAGAAATACACAACAGTATGTCTAAATGTCCTTTTTGGAGAGTATTCATGTAAACTATGCTGGTTATGTCTTAAACTGTGAGTGTGTCGGATGTGCATCAGTGCAATTGTATCCGCATGTCATTGGACATGATCCGACGTCTTAAAGTGACAGTGGCAATAAACCTAATGCGGTCCGTGTCCTTAATTTTGATCAAGCAACAAAAGAAAAAGAGAAAAGCTTTCACTGTTTGTTAATAGCTTTAATAAGGATTAATTATATTTAATTCATACAAATAAATATGTCTGCTTGAAAGAATAAAGAATGATGTGTAAGTAGTTATAAGGAATGAATATATCATTCATTGTAAAGAAGACTGTGTTGTACTTTAGGAAAAGTGGTTTTATTTCATTTTAAGATATTTTTTAAGTAACAGCAGTTAAATCTGTATCTGTATTGCATGTTCAAACTTAAAAATCATTCATATTAACAGGTTAATAGATGTTTTCTCCGGGAGTATATGGGTTTGGAAATTTTAGAGAAATTCTAAATTAACGCATTACAATTGAACTAAACCCATTATATTTTAGTCGACTAAATCTACTGTAGATTTAGTCGACTAAAATGTTATTGTATTTCGTCGACTAAAACTAGACTAAAACTAAAACAATTCAGATGACTAAAATATGACTAAAACTAAATGGCATTTTAGTCAAAAGACTAAGACTAAAACTAAATCAAAATTTGCTGACAAAATTAACACTGTTCGACAGTGGCTGACTTCATAATAACTCAGTGAGATGGTGTATTAAATTAAAGACCACACGCATCGTTCTGGTACGTTTTACACAGCCATGATGTTACAGTTGCACAGATCACACATAACAAGGGGCAGATCTCACATGTTAAGAACAGTTATTTCAGAAGGTTAAATGAATATCTTCTACGTCAGGTGAATATGAATTATATTAAAATTTGAATGCATACCATACTAAGCCTCTTTCTTTCCCTGTTTTTCTCCATGCAGGTGTTGTATAACTCCATCAAGAATGAGAAGCTGGAATGGGCCGTGTAAGTACTTACACATTCACCACCACCATTCATGTCTTTTAAAGCAGAAAAAAAAAGAGTTAACAGAAAAGTGTGGAGAAAAAGCAATGAATTGTGCTTTATAAGATCTGGAAATGTGCAGGCTGGCATTCCCATGAGCACATGCAATATTCACTGGCCCGCAGATCCTCCGCCAGCACCTTTCTAAAGCCTCAAGGCCTTACAAGGGGCGAAAGAAATGAGTGGTTTTATTTTTATCTCCATCATCGCTGGCTCTGGTGCCCGCAGCTCACCAATACACATCAAATACATGCTCCAATTAAGGCCCAAGTGTGTGATGGTGTGCTTTTCAGTCAAATGATTAGATTGGTGGCATTTGAGACATGAGCTGTAATTATGATCTTGAAAACATGACATTAGACTGACAGTGTGCCTCACTGATAACAGTCATAGAGCGAGACATCGTCCCATTGTGCCCAATCACAGCCAGCCCTCGCCAACTCTCTGCTCCAACCCAGGGCTGTGCGATATTGACAAAACATGATCTCTCTCTATATTTTCTGGGATTTTATCGATAACGATAATTAGACGATATTTTGCTGAGTGTGTTTATTGTGCTGGTACCTTGACAGGTTTGGGACTGCCATGGACTGTTGACTCAGTTCACAGCAGGGACAGAAATGATTTTTTCCAATATGTTTTAATTGATTTTTACCTTTTATGGGCATTTTTACTTTTATAAATCCATTTTTAAAAAACCTAATTATATGCATGCATCATCTTTTGTGTCAATTTCATAAATTAAATCAAATTAAATTATAATAATAAGACACAATAGGGCTGTTACCAATCAAATGAATTTAGGTATGAACAGAATTCATCTCTGCATTGCAGAGGAAACACAGGCTGCGTTTGAAGTGGCATTTAGATGCTTTTACACAGACCCGTTTAATGAAGCTCAGAGGTGACAAACGATTCATTCAAATGGCTGATTCATTCAGGAGCGAAGCATTTAACTGCATCTGTCTTAATCCATCTTAGTCATTGATTCAACTGATTCGTTCAAAAAGCTGCTTTGTTCAGTAAGGAAACGCCTGTGTGTCGCTCAGAGACGCAATTACAGTAATGTGGTTTTGTTTTGGACAATATTTGTTGGCGAAATAGAGCAAAAACAGGCAATATGGCAAATATTAAGTCACTTAATATTAACTTCTTGTTTATTAAACTTCAAATCTAAAATCAATATCACATTTGTCATCTTGCTGAAAACTGCACTCTTCGTGTGATACTTATAAACTATATTAAATGATATAAATATAGAGTAAATCAGTCTAAATGCGCACCTGCTCTAGTCTAATCTTCAAGACTACATCACGTAGTGAATGCATGCGCTCTATGGGTGTGTGTGAGGGATATACTGGATAATGTCAGATCGCACATCGTTAAAACAACAATTACGATATTATCGCAGACGATATATATATCACACACCCCTACTCCAACCACAAACCAGATCTCGCTCTGCCTGAGCCGGAGGAAACGATCCGAACCTTCAAACCCATCTCTGTTGCTGAAACATGGAGTGGACTGCAGTTATTTGCAGATTAAATATTAAGTGATATCATGTTTGAATATATTGTTTATTTAAGCAATACGCCCTAAGAAACCATTGTACCAAGAAACCAAAGCACTAAACATTAAAACATGCACTGTTTTTAACGTATAAACACAAGATAAGAATACAAAACATATACATATATGATTGTGTAAACAAAAAAATAAAAATGCCAATTATGCTGCGATTATTTAGTATTGAACCTGGAATGTTTCTTTAAATCAACTTTTCCGCCAAGCAGTGTTTAGCAGAATGGTTGCCAAACAACACCCCGACCACAGTGGTGCAGTAACACTGAGTTAATGAGGGCACAGGTGTGTGTTTATAGAGGATTTTACAACAGCTGCAAACATCACATCGAATATTTTGCAAAGAGGGAATTTGGTTAGAAATAAAACTGTTTCAATGCCTCAAGCCAGACAAGGATGAAATAAATTAAATGTTTGGATGAACCCTTGCTATTTGTTGAAGATTTAAAAATGTAACCGTTGTAGAGATCTTGAAATTAGGCACATTTATTGAAAAGGGTCTGAACATTTTTAATTTTGTTCAACCCTTGAACTCACACTTTTGAAACTTGTTTGGTCCACATTCAGTTTTTTACTGGGATTCTTTGGATCTTTGCATTTAAAAAAACAACAACACCAATTTTGTCCAGTATGCACAAATTTGGCTAAAAGGTTCTTTAGCGCAAACCTCACAAAAGTTACAGTCTGTGTTTTATTTTTTTCAAAATTGTTGCTCCGCAATGCCCTCATGAACAGGAGATGAGGCATATTGAAATGGTACTTAGTAAAGGTTATTGCCATCTTACCCTGAATGTACCCGACCAGTCAGGGCACAACACCACCTACTGCCCCAGAAGCTCAGTGAAGATGGTTAACACATGAGTGATTACAGTACAGTAGTGAGTGATTACAGTAGTGATTACACATGAGTGATTACAGTAGTGAGTGATTACAGTACAGTAGTGAGTGATTACAGTAGTGATTACAGATGAGTGATTACAGTAGTGAGTGATTACAGTAGTGAGTGATTACAGATGAGTGATTACAGTAGTGAGTGATTACACATGAGTGATTACACAAGTGATTACAGTAGTGAGTGATTACAGTAGTGAGTGATTACATGAGTGATTACAGTAGTGATTACACATGAGTGATTACAGTAGTGAGTGATTACAGTAGTGAGTGATTACATGAGTGATTACAGTAGTGAGTGATACAGTAGTGATTACAGTAGTGATTACACATGAGTGATTACAGTAGTGATTACACATGAGTGATTACAGTATTGATTACAGTAGTGATTACACACGAGTGATTACAGTAGTGATTACAGTAGTGATTACACATGAGTGATTACAGTAGTGAGTGATTACAGTAATGAGTGATTACAGTAGTGATTACACATGAGTGATTACAGTAGTGAGTGATTACAGTAATGAGTGATTACAGTAGTGATTACACATGAGTGATTACAGTAGTGATTACAGTAGTGATTACACATGAGTGATTACAGTAGTGAGTGATTACAGTAATGAGTGATTACAGTAGTGATTACACATGAGTGATTACAGTAGTGAGTGATTACAGTAATGAGTGATTACAGTAGTGATTACACATGAGTGATTACAGTAGTGAGTGATTACAGTAGTGATTACACGAGTGATTACAGTAGCGAGTGATTACAGTAGTGATTGCACGAGTGATTACAGTAGTGAGTGATTACAGTAGTGAGTGATTACAGTAGTGAGTGATTACAGATGAGTGATTACAGTAGTGAGTGATTACACATGAGTGATTACAGTAGTGAGTGATTACAGCAATGAGTGATTACAGTAGTGAGATTACACATGAGTGATTACAGTAGTGAGTGATTACAGTAGTGATTACAGTAGTGAGTGATTACAGTAGTGAGTGATTACAGTAGTGAGTGATTACAGTAGTGAGTGATTACAGTAGTGATTACAGTAGTGAGTGATTACAGTAGTGAGTGATTACAGTAGTGAGTGATTACAGTAGTGATTACAGTAGTGAGTGATTACAGTAGTGAGTGATTACAGTAGTGAGTGATTACAGTAGTGATTACAGTAGTGAGTGATTACAGTAGCGATTACACATGAGTGATTACAGTAGTGATTACACATGAGTGATTACAGTAGTGATTACACATGAGTGATTATGGTAGTGATTACACATGAGTGATTACAGTAGTGAGTGATTACTGTAGCGATTACAAATGAGTGATTACAGTAGGCACGTCAAGTTGTGAGAGTGGTCTCTTTAGATTTCTATGGCCCAAGTTAATTCACTAATAATAAAGTGAGTGATTACAGTAGTGATTACAGTAGTGAGTGATTACAGTAGTGAGTGATTACAGTAGTGAGTGATTACAGTAGTGATTACAGTAGTGAGTGATTACAGTAGTGAGTGATTACAGTAGTGAGTGATTACAGTAGTGATTACAGTAGTGAGTGATTACAGTAGCGATTACACATGAGTGACATGAGTGATTACAGTAGTGATTACACATGAGTGATTACAGTAGTGATTACACATGAGTGATTATAGTAGTGATTACACATGAGTGATTACAGTAGTGAGTGATTACAGTAGTGATTACAGTAGTGAGTGATTACAGTAGTGAGTGATTACAGTAGTGAGTGATTACAGTAGTGATTACAGTAGTGAGTGATTACAGTAGTGAGTGATTACAGTAGTGAGTGATTACAGTAGTGATTACAGTAGTGAGTGATTACAGTAGCGATTACACATGAGTGACATGAGTGATTACAGTAGTGATTACACATGAGTGATTACAGTAGTGATTACACATGAGTGATTATAGTAGTGATTACACATGAGTGATTACAGTAGTGAGTGATTACTGTAGCGATTACAAATGAGTGATTACAGTAGGCACGTCAAGTTGTGAGAGTGGTCTCTTTAGATTTCTATGGCCCAAGTTAATTCACTAATAATAAATAAATATTCACTAATAATCAATAAATCAAAAAAAAAAAAAATGAACTCCCGCACACTATCAGTACTTGCAAATGAGTATCAAAATTTTATTAGCAACGTTTCGGTCTCACGACCTTCATCAGGCATATACAAATATTCAAACTCAATCCCATTTAAAATAATCACATGACAAATCAACGCACAGATCCATTTGTAACCAATTAGGCTCAATGACTGAATACATAATGAACACCACATCATCATAAACAGGTGCAAACATAATAATGAAAAAAAAATAATAATAATAATTTAAAAATCCACCACACTTCTTACTGTACGTTCACACCGCCGCCGATTTGAGCTTCCAAAGCGGCCGGAAGTCATTCCTTTTCAATGGAAGCTGGCTTTTCTCAGCTGCAAGGAGCATCAAATCCATCGGCGTCGCGTTTTGGGCGTGTTGAGCGTCAATCAGAAAGTTGAAAGAAGCTCAACTTTATGGTAATGAGCTGTGACGCGGTTCAGCGGCAAGCAGCGGCAAAACGCCAGCAACCAATCGGAATATAGACGTCCTTCGCGCTGGCTGATTCCAGGGGAAACATACGATATAAACTTTAGTTCCTACCAAAACATTAGTTCCGAGAAAATGGAAGAGAAGCTAATAATCGCCGTTGCTGGGTTTCCTATCATTTATGACATGACTTTGTTTGCTTATAGGGACCGCATGAGCGCAACTTTTATTTGAAATATTTACGAACGCTCGTTTTAAAGCGGGAATGCAATTCATTTGCTCACGGTGACACTGATTTGACCGCAAATAATAATAATAGCTAACTATTCTTTTTTTCCCGACCAAATGTGACCAAAACGGTTATAAAAATGCTGTCGTTATAAAAGGTTTCTTCAATGTATTGCTTGTTTTTTTCTGTTTATTACATTTCATGTTGTGACACTTCTCTTCTCCCTGCTACGTCAGAGCGTCCAAAGCGTCAACAAGCTTCCCCGTACTTTTTGACAAGCGTCCTTGACAGGGCGGCCAGAGCTTCTTTGACGCTCAAGTCGGTGGCGGGGTGAACATACAGTTAGAACCGGCAGACAGGGTTGGTAACATTACAAGTAACACAAGTTATGTAATCAGATTACTTTTTTCAACTAATAAAGTAACACATTACTTTTAAAATTTACACACAAAAAATCTGTTATGCATACAAGTAAGACAAGTGACTGTTTTCTCATGTATTGACTGACAGCTCTATTGTCCCCATGTTGGGAGAAGCGTGAGTGCAGAGGCGTGTGTGTGAAAACATGAGTATTGTAGTTCTAGACTAAATGTGAACATCCGTTTACTCATCTCACTTGCACAAAAACACATTCAGTGTTCCTCAAAATGACTAAAAACGTAAAAAAGCAAACTCTAATTATTACGCAAACCTGCAATAATTAAATGCGTTAAATTAGACAAATATACTTTTGTATTTAATCTCACTTTATTAACCAACGTCTTCGCTGCTGACCTTCCATGAATGAATGAATGAATGAATGAGGCATTTATATAGCGCTTTCATATGTACTACTGTACACCCAAAGCGCTTTACAATCATATCAGGGGTTCTCTCCTCAGCCAGCACCAGTGTGAGCATCCACTGGGATGATGCGACGGCAGCCACAGTACAACAGCGCCAGTGCGCTCACCACACACCAGCTATAGTTGGAGAGGAGAGAGAGTGATAGAGCCAATTCAGTGGATGGGGATTATTAGGAGGCCATGATTGGCAGGGGCCAATGGGTGGAATGTGGCCAGGGCACCGGGGTTACACCCCTACTCTTTACGAGAAGGGCCATGGGATTTTTAATGACCACAGAGAGTCAGGGCCTCGGTTTAACGTCTCATCTGAAGGACGGTGCTCTTTGACAGTATAGTGTCCCCGTCACTATACTGGGGCGTTAGGACCCACACAGACCACAGGGTGAGCGCCCCCTGCTGGCCTCACTAACACCTCTTCCAGCAGAAACCTGGTTTTCTCAGGAGGTCTCCCATCCAGGTACTGACCAGGCTCAGCCCTGCTTAGCTTCAGTGGGACACCAGTCTTGGGCTACAGGGTGATATGGCTGGTGGCAAGGGTTCCATGATCGAATGCAGCCATATCAATAAGCAAAAATCACTTTAGCAATAAAAACACAAATGTGATGTTTATCTAAAGTAAGAGTGCTGAACTGTCTTCTCCTGCATCCTATTCTTCTGTGATCCAGAATGGCAGAGCAACTGAAAGGTTTGTTTGAGCGGCGCCCTCTACTGTACAGACGTGAACTCACATTTCCCTCAGCCTGAGGCTTAATCATTTCACTTAAGGTGTGAAAGGGCTGTTACATTTTACCCGGGAAATCCAGAGTTATCGCGAGAGCACAAATTGAAATTGCTCAGCGAGTCACTCTGGCATTGAGTTATGATGCTCATTAACTGCCCTTGTAGCCGAGCTGCACCAATCACATCGCTGTATCTGATATAGCGGGCCAGAGGCGAGATGACGACAGCGCTGCGACGTCGAAGTCATTAGTAAACATTGCAAGATGGCGATGGATGAACACCAGTTGTTGGAAACGGCTTTGGCCGCTGCAATGAACGAGTTAGACTTGGCTTTGTATCTAAAAGAGGAACAGAAGACGGCGCTCGAGTCGGTCCTTTGCAAGAAGGACTTTTTGCTGTTTTGCCGACCGAATACGGCAAGAGTGTAATCTACCAGTTAGCGCTGCTGGTAGCGAAGCGTATGGGGCGTATTGCTGTGATTGGTTGTAGTGTTATCCAATTGCGTGCAGTGAGATTTTCAAATGCATGCGTGGTGCCGCCCCTCGAGCTGGGCGATTTACATTACTCAATGCCAGACCCTTAATCTTTCAGATTTGGGTCTGGATTTCCAGGCTAGTTACATTTACCAAAAATGTACAGTGTGTGTGTGTGTGTGTGTGTGGTTAAAAAACAAACAAGCAAGCCCAGTCCAGGAGAGAAAAAGTGACGCTAAAGTAACATAACGCATTACTTTCCCTAAAAAGTAACTAACATAACTAGTTACCTTTTAGCGAGTAACGCAATATTGAAAAGCATTACTTCTAAAAACGTTCCCCAATAGGGCTGCAACGATTAAATCGATAATAGAAATAGTCGACAATGAATTTCATTGTCGAAGTTGTCGCCAGACATCTCTCTTCATTAACGTTACAATCTCTGCCGAGAGTCGCACGTGCGTATTAGCTTCTCTGCTGAGCGATAACATACAGAAATGGCGGCGTCCAACGCAGCAGCTGCGCGTACCAAAACATCTAAAGTTTGGGAGCATTTTAGCCTGGATACGGCGAATAAAAAGATTACCTGCATGGTTTGCAAAGCAGTCCTTGCGTATCACGGCAGCACCTCGGTGATGCACGTCGGACAGTTGAATGAAACGGAGTTTGACTCGCCTCGGTAAGATTTAAATAACATGGAAGCCAATACGTTTTGTTTTGGATGTACATTGTACATTTTATAAGCGTATTTTCGGTAAAAAAAAAAAGGATTTAACGTTATGTCCGACTGTGCCTGACAAAAGTATTTTAAATTACTGTTTTATTGCTGCTAATGTGCCTGCCCCTGGTTTACAGGAAGAAAATGTTTACTTGATTTTAATTTATTTTTTCTTATAAAACAAATGTGCCTGTTCTTTATAAAATAAAATGATAGAGTTTCTTTATTTATGTATTTATGTCTATACTGACCGAGCACTGTGCCTAATTGGTTTTAGACAGGGCATTTTTATTTACTTTTAGTATGAATCGGCCTATCAGCAGCAAAGTTCAATAAAATATGCATTTTTCATTGAAGTACCCCCTTCTTTCTTGTGTTTACTATCATTTTTCACAGAATTAAAGCAATCTCATGCTAAATTTTAGAAAAATGTAATAATTAGTCGACTAGTCGTTAGTTGCAGCAGAACACCAGAAAATACCGTAACGGACTGTTATTATATAACCTCTCAGTCGAGAGCACTGTGGTGAAAGTATGTGCACTCTCCGTGCGACATCATTTCCGTCTTCAGCAGGGTCCGTCCACTGTCGTGTGCAGCCCAATGTCTGTGTCCACGCGAACAACAGCACATGTGCAAGTGACTTGAGCGACAAAGTCCACTGGAGCGCCTCTTTCCACGCTCCCGGCCAACGGAGTACACTTTGAAAAACTGTGTAAACTGTGCGCGAGACGGAGCGTAACGCGGAAAATGAAGTATACCCTGGCCTTCAGGATGATTTTAAGAGATGGAACAGACCCAAACAGCGGCGCATATCAGTCCCTCACCCCCAGTCCAATGGAGATGTCTCTATCTCACCAATCTCAGCCAGTCAGCTGGATCTATAAGGGCTGCAAACAGGCCAAGAGCAACACACAGCCACAAGCCCATAATGCCTAGCGACTCCCCTGCTGCCAACCAACAAATATGGCTAGCCGTCTTCGTTTACAAATCTTATGAGTTTTGAGAATATATTTTAACTAGGGCTGTCAGTTAAACGCGTTATTAACGGCGTTAACGCAAACCCATTTTAACGGCGTTAATTTTTTTATCGCGCGATTAACGGTCTTTTTGGCCTAGCAAACTTTGTAGTTTTTTTTTCACATGCTTTTGCAACAGGACGCCGCATGCGGGCCGCTGCGCTATGAAACCCATTCATTTCAATGGCTTGCGGCGCGCGAGGACGTTTTGAAAGCGCAAGCGGATCTAGCTAGACCGGAAACAAAACAACAGGCACGCCGCACACACTTGTTTGGGCTTGCGAGCCGGATGCGCGAGCGCGAATCTCTCTGCTCGCGCGCGGAATATAATGTCCCGAGCACGAATCTCTCTGCTCGAGTCGCGCGCGCTCTCAGATACACGCTGCTCTTGTAAGAATTTTCTCTGGGCTCACTCAGAGAATATGCCTGCACTTAAAACGTGTTCAGTGCAATCGCGAATCTCTCCTCTTCCCCAGCTAACAATTTTAGGTTATAAGAATGTTTTCATAACGTTCCCATTAAGTTATAAAAACGTTATTTCTGAATGTTATAGGAACGTTCAAAACGTCCAGTTTTGAGTGGATGACGAGCGTGAGACGCCGAAATGGATGCCAATAAGATTCTGAATGGAAAGTTTACTTTTAAAAAGTTGCCAAATGGTTCCATTGACAAGACCAAAGTGATCTGTGTGTTTTGTCGTTGTGAACTGAGCTATCATCATCGCAGCACGTCCAGTCTGAATACCACTTGATGATGGCCAGCACACACACACACACACACACAGCTGATGCGAATTCTCCGCCCCCTCGTCAATATCAGGACCTCGTCAGTATTTATTTCACCCTTTTAGTGATGGACAGTGTTATATTGTGTGAGAGATTATTTGCTCCAAGTGATAATGTTTTAGTGTGAAATTGAACAGTATATGCCAATATTGTTTTCAATAAAAAACATTTGCACAAAGCAAGCCGATCCACTTTTCCATGTTGATAAGAGCATTAAAATGAGAAAAAAATAATGGGACAAAAAGAAATCAAGAGACATTTAGAATAGATAAAAATGTGCGATTAAATGTGATTAATCGCGAGTTAACTATGACATTAATGCGATTAATCGCGATTAAATATTTTAATCGTTTGACAGCACTAATTTTAACATCTAAAGTAATTTCATTACGTTTTCAGATATTTCATATTGTCTTGGGGTAAAATGGACACAAATGCATCTTTCATTTCTTTGGTGTTCAAGGTTACAATTATACATTGTTCACGTGTGAAATAGCCTTTGCCCTCCAACAACGGTGCAACTCTTTCTGATTGCTTTGCTTTACAAGCAGCACTTATTCAGTCTGGCACTAAATCAGAGTGAAAGAGCCAGTGGAAACACATGCAACCTGTGAACTTTTGGTCAATAGCTGTAAATAATCGACTCATTTAAAAATGTTTGCTGCTGTATTTTATATTGTATTAGAAAATCATAAACTAATGCAAATGAAACCGCTAGCGTCAGATGTAGGAAATGTATCGTCAGTTCCAATTGATATTTTAATAGATTGTCAACATTATCTGCTGATGGTTTAATATGTAAAGTATTTCTTTGTGTATGTTGCGCAGACGTGTTTCCAGCCCTATTTCATTAGATGGTTTTATTTAAATGTGCAAAAGTGCGGCCGATTCCGATGTGTTCCTAAAGGCTGTTCATTTGTCTTCTTGCTGAAATAATCTGTCTCCATCATCATAAATCTGGGTTTTTATAGTGTTTTCTAGAGTACGTAGAGACTGAGCACTAAACGGAGAGAGGGAGAATGACAGGACCTGTTGTAATGTGAAGTTGAAATGAGGGTGAAATGAATTGTTTTCTGATCTGAAGTATGTTGATGGTTTATTTTGCGAGTAGGTAAATCCCATCTGCCGGTTAATGGTGTGATTCAGCTCGAGTAAGTGCAGGAGAACTTCTAAAAGGGTTATTTTATGCGCGAGCTGCTGTGAGTCCGTCTGCAGGCTGAGACTGCGTTGACTCGTTGCCTAAATCAGTGTTTATTAATGTTTCCTTTTGTCAGCTTTTCTTTTGAAGAATATTCTGTGTACGTAAAGGGCATCTTTGAGCATTTATACTCCTCCTGACACTCGGCTAATGTCACAAAGGAAATAGTGGTCTCGAGCTTCAAACATATGATTGCAAGCTGAGGTAAATGGCTGCTATTGGGATTATTAGTTTCCTAGCAACGTGACTGACAGAAGCTCAAACCTTCAGGACAGAGTCCGGCACAGTGCTCGCGTTTACTTCGTCCCTTCATCTCCTCAACCGTTAATATATAGAGACGCGGGGGGGAAGTGTCCGTTTAGTGGCATGTGCCCAGTTGCTCTTCAAGGTGTGACCTCTGATGGTCACATGATTAAAGCTGTCTGTCTTTAATCTTCTCCTCCTGCTGTGTGAAACAAAGAGAAGGAACCCAGATTTGCCACTGCTGTCTTCTACGTTTAGATGCACTTAGATTAAAACTTAATGGATATTTCACCCAAAAAACGATTTGCATCTACTGTGGTACACAAGTTTTGAAGAACTGGTTGCAGTAAATGAATGGGCATAGAAGCTCTCAAGCCTTGAAAAGGATCTAAAACACCTTAAGAGTAGTTTATACAAGCTTCTTCAGAAGCCTCTACTCAGAACAGACCTAAACTAAAGTCAGTACATGCACTGCTGTTCAAGAGCCGCTTCTGCTCACCAAGCCTGCATGTATTTGATACAAATACAGTAAATACTGAGAAATATTATGACAATTTAAAATGTTTCTATGTGAATTTAAATATAGTAAAGTGTAATTTATTCCTGTGATCAAAGCTGAATTTTCAGCATCATTACTCCAGTGTCACATGATCCTTCAGGCAAGAAACATTTATGATTATTATCATATTTATCATTATTATATTATCAGGATTCTTTAATGAATAGAAAGTTTTAATGAACAGCATTTATTTGAAATAGAAATCTTTAAAAATTAGGGCTGTCAAAATAACGCGTTAATTTCGATTAATTAATCTGAGAAGAAATGACGCGTTAAAAAAAATAACGCAGATTAATCCATTCCGGTTTGACCTTTGCGGAGCCGTTCTAGCCGTAGCCACCATTCGTGTAAAAAGGAGGGAGACAAGAACGCGCTGCTTGGATCATTGTTTGGAACATTTACTTATAACAAACGGAGTTCGTCAACTCTAAAGTACCACATCAATGCAAAGCATCCAGGAGTGTGTGCGTGAGTCGGTGAGTGTGTCTGAGAGAAAGCGCGCTTGTGTGTGTGTGTGTGTGTGTGTTGTAACTTTTCACGCGCTCTCACGTCACACAACCATTTTCTCACGCACAGAAAAATCGCGCACCAAAGAGAGGACACGGAAACAGACAAGACAGAGCACGTTACTTATGATATCAAAAAAATCTTAGATTCTGTCAATTTTATTACGAAAATCAAACAATAAATACCGTTGGCGCTTGTAAATGTGACATGAGTCATGACAGATCCCATAGCGGCACGTGAACCGATCATCTCTAGCTAATAGTAAATTAACACGAATGACCAATGTTGAAAGATACAGTCGGGCAGCCTAAAACTTACCGAAATGTATATCCCTCGATCAATCAGTGTTTTTCAACCGAGAAAAGAGGTCAATAAAACAGCTGGAGAACAGTTGTGTCACATAACATTTAGCCTAAGTTACATCAGGAAAGCCATTTCATGACCATATGATAGCACGTTATAGTTGGCTATAAAAAAAGAGCTATAGAGAGTTTTTCTAAATTTATGTAGCCTACTACTATATTACATATGTATTATATTTTTACTTATCAAAGTTGTTATTTGTAATAAACATGCATTATATTTAATTTGAGCTATTTTTAACCTTATACTACCAGCTGATATGGCTCTCTGTATTTTTACAGCATTGGGTGAGATTTTTTTTTTCTTGAGAAAAATGAATGCCTATCTTGTGTACCTAATATTTATCCAAATGAGTCAATATTGCATCAAATCACAAGAATTAAATTAAATTGAAATCGTGAAATTTGTGTCAAGCAATAATAATAAAAACGTAGCTTACCAGAAACCATGTAAACATTGTAAGATTGTGTATGCGATTAATTTAGATTAATTAATTACAGAGTATGTAATTAATTAGATTAAATTTTTTTATCGATTGACAGCCCTATTAAAAATATATGTCTTACTAACCACAAACTTTTGAACGGTAGTATACATTCATCATGCATCAAAGGTTAATCACAAAAACAAATTTTAAGTGTTAAAGTTGGAAATAACAATATAAATGACGCACACGGGGATTCTCTTAGAATTATTATCTTTGCATTATCTGTATGTGTTATTTTGGGACTCAATTTACTATTTTGCTAATCAAAATAATCGTGCAAACATGGCCAGAAAATGGACCATTATCTATAATATAATCTTTTTTATACAAAATTCAGTTTAGTGTGTTAATTGCAGCAGGCATATAGCTGACTTTGGTGAATAAGTTGCTGTAAAAGAGCTCATGAATTACATTTACAATGACTTGGGGTGTGTTCACACTGGGCAGGTTTGGTTGGGTTAAAGCGAACTCTGGTGCGATTGCTCTGTTAGTGCGGTTCATTTGAATAAGTGTGAACACTGCCATCTGAACCCTAGTTTACGCCAAACAAGCGAACCGAGACTGAAGAGATGGGTCTGGGTCCGCTTCCAAACTAACTCTGGTGCGGTTCCACTGAAATATGAACACAACACAGGTCAAAGACATGTGAACGAACCAAAAACAGGACATGATGTCATGAGATGCCACCCTAAAAAGGACACATCTGTCGCGATGTTGGCCATCACAGTTCGGACCGAGATCTCAGCTGGTCATATGTGCAGGCACACGCAGCGAGCGAATTAAGCCCAGAGCACAGCATTGGTTTAGATGCTCAGTTAGTACAGTCGCAAAATTTACTTCATAAAAGCTGACCAATCAGGTTGTGAGCATATCCCTGAGCCTTTAGGTTCGGCGTGACAAATGCTAATGTGAACGCTAAACAGACCAGGACTAAATGTTTTTTGGCTCCGAACCAAGCAAACCGATCTACACACCCTTAACTACACATGGCGCAGCACTATATCTGGTTGAGTTGTAATAAGTAAATTGTAAACTGAAATGCACACCAGTTTCATCCCAACTCTATTATTGGGAGTATTTACATTTGGTTACTTAATGCGTTTCTATCGATCGGACAGGTCTCTGGTCATAAAACACCAAGTGTAAAATCCTGCCAAGACTCTTTCGGGATAGACAGGAGGATGGATAGATGTGTAAGAGCGCTGCCATGCATGCATGAGTGAGCAGTCATGATGGAGGGACTGTGCAACACTAACTGCCATATGGGGAGCGTTGCACAAGTGAACTCTGTAATAGCTGCATACGTGCATTTAGATCCATTTTGTGGAGAAACATCTATGTGACCTAGCATAAATTGGACTGTGCAAACCAATCAGACGCATGAATTGTCTTTATTTGTTTTTTGCTGTCATTTAAATGCATGCAAAAGAGACATTTAGATGCAGTCAACTGCTTTTTCCTGCAAATGACAGATGAGTCAGTGTGTTTATGTGGGGATTCCTGCAGTGGTGTTAAATAACGGCAGACTCCCACACACCAGACCATCAATCTTTTACATTAATGCACACAAGTTGTATTTCCACACGTACATCGTACAGAACCTGTTCAAACTCTCACTATAGATACTTTATAGATGGTCAGGGCTATGGAAGAGTTGTCATGCATGCATTGATGGGATGTGTGTGTGTGTGTGTGTGTGTTGTAGTGATGGAGATGAGCTGAAGAAGTCTCTGTCCGAGCTGGCCGATAAGAACCACCACTCTCACACTAAGAGCATCAGTCGCATCAGCAGCGGCAGTAACCCGTTCCTGGACATCGCACACGACCCCAACGCTGCCGTCTACAGAACCGGCTTCCTGACACGCAAAATACACGCCGACATGGACGGCAAGAAAAGTAAGATCCAATCCAGAGTTCTGAAGTTTGTGCTGTTTCATCTCCAATACGATAACTGCATGTAAAGTGTATGATCCATGCAGCAAGATTTTGATACGGTAATACAGTAAAGTACTCTGAAACTGTATTGTTTAACGACTTTAACCGCATGATTTATTATTTTTAATTAAAGTTTAAAACACCATGATAAAAAGCAGTTTGACTAAACATTTATTTTGCTAAAAAGCTGGACAGGTCGTTTGAATGACTTTGAAGCATTTTGATGTATTAATTCTGTGTAATTAAAAGCCTTTTTCATATATTTATGACTCTCCACAAGTCAAGCTTCTGGGTATGCAGGGAAAGAGCATTAAATAAATGCTGTGTAATGTGATCGAGGGTAAAGCAGGTGTGATTCAGTGCTTTGGCAAGCACACATGGTGAGATGGGATTTTGGCCGTAGTCTCTCATATATTATGCCCACTTATTTTTCCTTCCTAATGAGATTCTAGAGTCACTTGAAAACCTGCTGAGCTGTTCGTGTCTGTTTGAAGAGACGTAGCGATTTCAGCTCGTCCAGCAATGACCAATCTCAAATACGGACAGTTGATATGATCAAACGGAACGTTTAAGATGACTGAAAACTGTAAATATTTCTGGTTTTGTATTATATACACTACCGATCAAACTTTGGGATCAGTACAATGCGTTACATTCAGCATGAACGCATTAAATAATCAACAGTGACAGTAAAGATATTTATAACATTAATTATATAAAAGTTATTCTTTTGAACTTTCTATTCATCAAAGAATAAATAGAGAAAATTCAGCAAAAATTGTTTTCAACATTGATAATAATCATAAATGTTTCTTGAGCATCAGATCATCATATTAGAGTGATTTCTGAAGGATCATGTGACACTGAAGACTGGAGTAATGATGCTGAACATTCAGCTTTGATCACAGGAATACATTACATTTTTGATTATTTAAAAATAAATTGTTATAATATTTCACTGTTTTTACTGTATTTTTGATCAAATAAATGCAGATTTAGTGAGCAGAAGAGAACACATCTTGCTGACCCCAAACCTTTGAACAGTAGTGTGTGTACCCTGTCTAACCGGGTTAGATGTATAATAATATAGAGGCGGTGTTTGAACGTGTGTAACAGGGTAACTGTGATTTACTGGCCGGCTCTGGCAGAAGAGTTTATTGGGCACGCCACGCTCCAATGCCAGCCATGCCAGTGCGGTCCAATGAACGCATTACATCCAGGATAAAAACAGCAGGGCTTTAGTGATCTGATGCATCACATGCTGAGAGCATTCAGGCCAGGGTCCCAGAGGTGCCATCAGTGCGACGCGGCACACTTCTGAGAACCGTAAAGCACCCGGATGCTTCCCAAAGCTCCTAAAGCACTGCCGTAAATAAAGCTGTTCTGCAGAGACACCTTCACGGAGTCACTCGACAGGGAACATGCTAGTAATGCCCTTCAGAGCTGGAACAGAGCGCTGAAATGCTCATCTAGGTTTGACCCTTTCTAACACAACACCATGGAAAATACAGGACTAAAGGAACACATAAATATTACACATAAATATACGCAATGCTTGAGTGGAACACACAGTGAATGAGAACAGATTCTGTTGAGCTCCAAAAGCAGTACAAAACTAGTCCATCTTACTTTTACTACGATGTTGCTGATTGTGCATACGGTACTATCAGTGAATAACACCTTAGAGATAGCCTGGGTTTCCCCATACCCGATTTTATTCACGCTGCTAGGCAGTCTGGATACCATGGACCAGATTTTCGCCTCAGCGAGGGGACCAATCACAGAACGGGGAGGGAGCAGCAAGACGATGACGACGTCTATGCGACACACCGAAGCAGTTTGTTTATACCTATGGATCACACACGGCAGCAGACGCGAAGTTACCTTTCGATGCAGCTTTAGATACATACGCCATCGTGCACACATAAATCTCTGACCCATCGTCTTCTTCCTCGTCTAATGTCTGTTGCTCTACATACATCATCTGGTATAATCGAAACGATTGGCTATGAGCTACGTACAGGCCCATTTGATAGACATTCGTAGCGCCCAATAAACGGCTCTGGGCATTCGTAAACCACGCCTCAAATACGAGAAAATGAACATGTGATTCCCAGACCCTAGTCTCAATGTCAATGAGACGTGGTCTGACGTTAGCCAGGCTAGCTTAGAGATGCACCGATATGAACATTTTGGCCGATAACGATAACCGATAATTCTTTATATTTGAAAGCCGATAACCGATAAATTGGCTGATAAATCTAAATCCAAATTTTTATATAATTTTTGAGAGCCTGATTACAAGAACAAAAGTCTCACCATTAAAAGCCATGCACACAATTATAATGTTCTCATAATAATTCTATGTAGCCTATATGACAGATTTGTGATGCACTATTTTCCTTTTTTGAAGGGATTCCAATCATATTTCAAGCAAATCAAAAACATAATGTTGAACAGTGCGCGTCTGAAGAGTCTCAGCTGGAGGAAATAATACATTATTTATCGACTTTAATAGTTCTGCCTTATTTTCTCATCGGTCCGATAACGATAACGTTAAAAATGAACATATATCGACCGATGCCGGCTGATATATTGTGCATCCTTAATCTTAAATTTGAGTTTGTTCCTCACACAAAGCATAGGACTTTAGAAGACTTGAAAAATGGTGCATGAGTCATATATGGACTGCAGTTATGTTACTTTTATATCTTTTTATTTGTGGTTTTTGGAGTTTAACAGCCATGGTCACTGTGAACTGTTATTGAGTGGAAAAGAGTCGCATATCCTGTGAATATAAAAAGTCCACACCAGTTTTTGTGATGTAAATCATCAGATCATTTCAGAACTTTTGCATGTTTAATGTAAAATTACAACCTATGCGATGCCACTGAAAACCAGAATGCCACGTTTTGCATGTCCTGTGCACAGGTGTCCAGATCTGACTGGGTCATTCAAACATTGATCTGTCTTTACTGAAGTGTTTCTGCTGTGGGTTCAGATCGGTGTTTTGGGTCAGTCATGCTGAGGTGGGAGTTCTCTTCATGTTCAGCTCTCTGTCCGATGCCAGAAGGTTCTGGGCCAAAAGCTGACTGCTACGTGGAGCGACCCATGATTCCCCTCTCCTCCTTCACTGAAGCCGGCTACTGCACCATCATGCTTCACCAGGGGCAGCAATGCAGTTCACTTTCAATCTTTTCACATGGTTTTGGGAGAATGGATAAAGCTTTTTGCAGAGTTTAGTCAGGCTTGGGTGTTTTTTTTTTGTGTGTGTCAGAAAGTTTTGCATATTGCCATTCTGCCCAATAGCCAGACAGATGGAGAATATGGAGATACAGTCGAACCAAAAAATATTCAGTTTTTTTTTTTACTAGTGTGTGCAGGACACTATAGTTATATATAACTGTGACATATTATACCCAAAAATTCTTCATACAGCGACTACCAGTAAAATGTATAAAAATTTGGGACCAAAAATGATTCGGACACTTCGACCTGATCATGTTTTCCTGAAGTGTGTTTTCTGTAATTGCTAATGCTCTTTTTACACACACACTGAACAACATGAAGCATTGCTTGGTCACTGGTTGAGCTAAACTGGTATTATCTAATTGTGGAGTTAAATTGAACAGCTGACAGATATTCAACATAATTCATCTGTGAGAGTCTAACAGAAGGACGGACAAAACCAGTGAAATATCCACTGATCTGATCACTCTGAGTTCGTCATATTTCATCACCATTTTCTAAACTATAGCGAATAACTGTGATAATGTGAGAAATGGTGAAGGACTCTGAATAAATGTTGGTTTGACTGTAGGGAGCAACCAGTGCTTGCCAGAAAGAGCCGTCTTCTCATCAGTTTCGGCCCTGTTCTTGATCACGTGACTGTTGTGCCGCACTTCTCCACTTGAAGACTGTCTTC